>NC_042494.1:53504949-53556303 GCF_005508785.2 Acyrthosiphon pisum
TTCTAGAAATGCATAATATATAATATTATATAACATTAGTACCTAGTGATTAAGTATATAACACGTTCGTATAATAGTTTTACTCCGTTCAAATTAAATTTTGGGTATACCGTTTACTGTCGACACGAAATAACAATACACGGTTATTATATTGTTTTAACAATGTAATTAAAATGATCGCATTGATTACGGTCCGACCGATATTATTCGGAACCAATATTAAATATATTGGAATTTTACGGCTCTATAGAGAATTTAATAAAGAAATTATACCTATTTAATATTATAACATATAATATACATGTACACACATGACACATTGCACTGCACACTGCAATTATACATTTATACCTACTTTATAATTGTATACTTTCCATCAACCCGTTAGCTATATTATATAGGTAAGTTTAATAATATACTATAGGTACCTATACGCATTAATGTGCATAAAATATCTACTACCTATTTTATATATTATATACATCGATACGATATAATATTATGTATGGGTACCTACGTTGATATATATATTATCTTAAACATTCGTATAATATTAAGGCTATTGAAATTCTGTATCGTTTTCCAGTACATAATAATTAAACATCAATAATAACAATAGATATATCATACATACAATATATATATTAATAATACACTCGTAATGTGTGTGCGTGTGTGTATGTACTGTGCAAGGTATTGGTGACTGGTGTATGAAATATGTTAACGACCTCCGTAAAGGGTTTATAATATTAATTATTATATAATACTTTATATAGTTGGGCAGACAGATAGATACCCGTGTATTGTATAATATTATACTGCTTATAATATACAACCTACAGGCTACAACCCATTCGCGAGAACAAGCTGTAGACAAATGCAAAAGTATGATAATTATACAGTATACAGTCATAACATGGTACATATTAAATAGGTACCTACCTAATACAATATAATATATGCAGTATGCCAGTATGCACTCATATTCACGGGGCTTTTATAGGATATAAGTTGCATTTAAAACGGCACCTACAATATAGGTAAGTGACATCGAATCTACTAAATAAGAAAAGCCAGTATAGGTATAGCTAGTATAACTACTATATAATACAAAATTTAACAAAAAAACTGCTCTAAAATACACTATACACATTTATGCACTATATTTGAATGCATAGTAATTAATAAGTAATAACACTAATAAGTAATAACTAATATATTATAATATACGCCTTCTACTTTTACTCGAAAACTTACAAATAAGTATTTGATATATATGTATAATTGAATATTCACATTACTTGGAAATTAATTATTCAACTTCCATTTAAAATTAAATAATAATTTAATACGCATGTGTTAACATTTATTAGTGTTTCCCTCTCACTCCTCTGTTGTGACCCTATGAACATAGTATTGTAGTTTAGTCAGTTAAGAGTTAAACGCCGAATTGCTCGGAACTCGATATCCAGTGTGTACAATGCGATAAGTTAAAGTAATAAAGTATAAGTTCTTTGATCAATAAGTAATTGTTGTTTATACATCTAATAATTCCAATAAATATTACATATATAATAAAAATGCTGGACGCATACGATACCTAATGTGATACAATCGGTATCTAGTCTAAAAAAATGTCCGAGGCTAAAATAATCACGGAAAAATGTCCGAAACAATAAAAGTGTAATATAATAATGTCCAAAACAAAGAATATTCGCTGTGAAATTATCCTATGTTAAAAATGTCCGTGGTAAAATTATGTTCAGATATTAAAAATGTCTTAAGCTAAAAAATGAGAATATCGAAATAGAATAAAAAAAATGTTTACCTATAGATTTATCCTACCTATAGATTACAGATTGTATCAGTTTGGATTTAGGTTTGGGTTTTCACAAATATCGAATTTCGGTTAGTACCGGTTTTAACCCTTTATATTTTATTTTTTATTTTTATTTTATTTTTATCAATTAAGTACTGTATAAAAAAATTCACATACTAAGAACCTCTATTTAATGACAGGTATTAATTATAATTAAGTGTACTTATTTCAGAGTTTAGGTAATATAATATAATTAAAAAAAATAATTTACTTACTGTTTATGGAAGTTTCACTATACCATTGAATTCTAAACATTGTAAGATTTAAAAAACATTAATGAATATTGGCATATAATACGTATTACGTATATTGCATATTATCACTAGCAAAACCTAAATAAATTATAATATATTTAAAACATAACTAGGTATCCACCTATTTTATTAGTTAATAATATTTAAATTTTAAACTAATATTATAACTGCAGCCCTGCAGACATATTAGTTAATTAGGAAACAATATTATAGGACAACAAATTGTTATTATTTTTAGAAATTCTATATTAGTTACTTATTGCGAGTTGCGATTTAATAATAATTGAACGCATATATAGGTATCGGCAGGGGTGGATTTACCCATAGGCCACCAAGGCACGTGCCTAGGGCGCAATATTTTTTGGGGCGCAATTTTTCAGTTAATTTTTACTTTTTAGTTTTTCATAATTTCATAATTATATTTACCTAAATTTATATTTTATATTAATTTTTTTTCGTATACAACTTGTATGAAACTGGAGAATGGCTCACGTTGTCACGTCGCAGTAACGTTTTAATTTATAAGCTGTAATAACCTTGCCGATTGAGTTTAATAATCCTGCGACCGGCGTATGCCCCTGGGTATCGGGCTTGTTATAGATTACACTCTACTAATCTTAGTATTGATAAACTTTTATAGATCTATGATTTTATAATTATATGTTATTACTAATAACTAATAAGATCCTAGTAATCCCCAACTAACTGTATAATTATACAGTTACTATAGATAAAATATCTATTGGATTTTGGAACCAAAAAAACCCAAAATAACCTCTGCATCAAAATATGGGTTTCGGTTTCGGTTTTGGCTCCTAAATAAATGTATTAAAGGGTTCCGGCCCGGTTTCGGTCCCAAGATTTTCAAAAAGTTTCGGTCCAAAACCGGTCAATTTTGGTACTGTTCCAGTCCTTGAATTTCGATACAAACATACAATAAGCTGATTTGGTACCTATATACTGACCGTCTATTTCAAATGATTTGCAGCCAAAAGTGGCTGATTCCAACGTGTAGACTGCAGTGTAGTCTATGCTACGCATCGCTATTACAGCATACCGTGAACGACCTACACGAGGCACGTAGACCGTAAAAAAATTCAGGCGTGAATGAACAAATTATTTTTACCGAAATTATTACACTATACTCTATTAAGTATTAATACTCTATTATTTATTCTATTAATATTATCTATAGATACATATAACGCGTGGGCGTGGACGGCGTGTAGTCAATCTGTGAAGTTTCGGAAGTATCCATAATCCATATTATATTACTAGCTAACCCCGTGCACGTCCTTGCCCGTTAAAAATGCCAACTCTATATGATTCAAACTTTGTTTGATTCGTTGTTTAATATACGGTGTAATGTTTAAAACTTATACATTTTCATCGTTCATATTGAAGCTCAAAATACTTGTGAAAGCACTACTTTATTTTATGTAACCATTAGCATCCATATAATAAACAAAAATATATTATTTATCCCTGTCTATAAAAAATTCTTAAATTTGCAATAAAAAAAATTATGGATCACTTAACGAGATAAAATTAAAAATATAGCCTATAGACTATAGAGTATAGATCTTTGGAATAGTTTAGCTTCTGATAGTAAATTTGTTAAATTGGTTAAGTAGGTAGTTCCATAGATTAGGTATACCCCGTACAAATCAACAATTTTTCTTCTTTATAATATTAATATAGATTATCTAATAATTTTATAAGTATATTATGTTCTTAGACTATACAATTTATATCATTTATATATTCATTTATATGAAAAAAGAATTTCAAGTTTGAAAAACACAAACCATAATGATTTTTGAAACGGTAAGAACTTTTTTCATATAAGTGATATCAAAAAAATAAATTTCAACGTTGCACAGCCAAAATTCTCCTTTTTATGGGGTGAAAATTTCGTTTCTTAGTTATAACTGTAACTCATAGTTATATAGCCTTCTCGGTTCTTTCCCGCGCAAAACAGTTTTTGCTATGTTGTACATTTGTAAGACGGAGACACACATATGCAGGTGTAGCGTCCTCTTAAAATATAATATACAAAGTGTCAAGGTAGTAGGTACTATTTATCTCATGTCCACATACAACAAAATGTTATATAATATATAAATGCTAATTCTATAATGAGGATTTCCTATATGCTATAGTAGTAGGTATAGGTAATATTTGATTAATAAATAAATAATAAAAATGTTTTGATTAATGATCAGTTAGTCACATGAAATTATTATTATAGTATTGAGAGGAATTGATTATTGGTAGTTGATATAATATTATGTCTTAGCAATTTAGCATACTGCGGAGAATAAATCATATAAATATAATATTACTAATTTCAGTATTTTTAACGTTTATAACCACCGGCTATTTTCGCTGTCGTGCGCGGTGTGACCGTGTGGGCACTTAAGTTACAATACATATTATCGCTCAGTGGCGTGCTCAGCTTTTTCACTATTCTCCAACCACTTCATATAATGGTAAATAAACTTTTATAATATGAAAAAAATAAGCTAAATGGTGAAAGGGTATGGACACCCTCATCCTCCACCGGGAACTTTCCTTTTACCCCACATGGGTCGTCGGATCGGATCACTCGTAGCCGTTAACCAAATATCATATCGTTAACGATATCATTGTGACCCTCCTTGCTCCACGTATTGTACGATAAAAGTAAAACTTTTTACGAATTCATATAATAGAAGAATATAATAAATAATAATAATAATAAAAATTGTATTGTATTATTAGTTACCCAGCATCTTGGTTTTTGGTCAAGACAATAATCATACAATTTTGAACATTAGAAGAAAAGTCTCAATTTATTGTAACTTTGATAAGTAAATAAGTTACTTAATATATTTATTATTTGCAAATTGATAATATTATGTAGGTATATTAATTAAATTACCTACGTATACTCACGTTGTTATAACTTATAAGACCGTTGAAAATTATTGTTCCGGGGGATGATGTCGGAGTCGGGCTGCAAGTCGCGCGTGCGGATAGGTGCAGGCTTTGTTACTCCTTGGGGGGGGGGGGGGGTGATGTGGGGATGGAATAAAAAACTCGAAACGAAACCAGCGAATGGAATCGTATAACGAATAATATAATATAATGACCGCGCGCGCGTTGTAACAAGATAGAAGATCTATCTATTATATATACGATACCATTATTATTATTATCATCGTTACCTATACACGCGCGTAGCTGATGACCATATGCCGTCTGCCGGCACGCGCTTCCGCGTCAATGAGTGTTTGGGGCTCGTGCCGTCAACTGCCGTGCCGTCTGCCTAAGTGCCCAATAATAATAATAATAGTAATAACGATACACAGTGCCGTCGGTGTCCGTCTCCGATTGTATTTCGCCCGCGCGTTTTTTCCACACTTTTATATTAAATAATTTACTTTTGTTTATATATCTACCTGTGGATTTATCGTACACATATACACACGTGTTCTACTGTCGTGATTATATATTTACATGAATAATAAATATATACCGCTGACTTGCATAATATAGTAACACACATACGAGTTAAACACCGCCCGCGACTTTGTCAACAGGTAAATACGACCTATATAATATTATAATGACATATTTTTTTACTTCAATATAATATAGTCAATTGAATTATTAATACCTATACGCACGTCTTATTGTTTCTATTTTTCTGATCGATTTTTACGTCTGTATATATACTAATCTCAAATGTAAATCTGCATTACACTGACTTTTTCTACAATCGTCAACTTTGAATTCAAATCGATTAGTTAGTTTTGGAGCTACTCGATTAATTAGTGTATACCATATTTTCAGGAAAGTATTGCTAAAATTGATTTGGGTATAATATGTTATATTTCTAAATAAATAATCAAAAAATATACCTACTATATTATATTATTTTCACAAATGTATTAGAGTAAGACTTAACATTTCCTCCATTTTCTTTTATTTGTAAGTAAAAATACATAACTTTTATTTTTTAATGCATGAGATTTTAGATAGTACGCAGTTAGTATTAACTTCATTGAGTATTTTTATTTCTAAATGTGCAAAAAACGCATATTTAATTTGAAAATAACACCAACATTAATATAATATAACTCAAGTCTAAAAACTCTTTGAAGTTTGAGGTAATCATTACTATTTTATACATAAAATATCATTATTTATCTAATTTAATCATTGATTGTTAACAAATTACTAAAATGCTCTAATGCTCAATTTAAAATGCATTTAAATGTATTTTCAGACTAGATTAAAAATGTCAAAATTAAATTATAGGGGGGAGGGAGAATGGAGGGCCAAAATCAAATATTGGGGGGGGGAGTACTTGCCCACCCTTGTCCCAGTGTAGCGCCACCCTTGCATTAATTAATAAGTTATTAATTAATGTGTTTATGCTAATGGATAATAGTCATTAAAAATGATTTTAAAACAATCTAAAATATAATATGTAATATAATTTATTAATTAGATCTAGTGTTTATAATAATTTGACCACTTTTACAAACTTTAAATTTTGATGGATTAATATTAATTACTAAAATTTTCAAATCACCATAATCCCAAAATCTTCCAAATTCATTATCCTATTAGTATAAAGTATAAACATTTTAATAATTTTAATAAATATATAGGTAAGTATTTAGTATATGTGCTATTGTGCTATATAGTAGGTACATAGTAGGTACATAGTATATATTATAAACTATTTAATTAGGTGAATATTTGAAAAGAAACGCGTGAAATCTTACAAATATGTATATATAGGTACTAATGTACCTGATTACAACTTGTCAACACGCAAAAAATTACATAATCTTAATGGCTAAACGATAAGTATATTAATACTGTGATAATTGATATAGAATATCTCATAAGTACCTACCTATTGTATATTCTTATTTATTGATATTGCTACTTGTTAGTAAGCCAGTAAGCTAAAAGCTGCATTATAATTTATATGGTTATTAAATTGGCTAACGATATTCTTCAATTTATGAATTTAGGAACCTACCATTAATGGATATGATATAATGTAAGGATAAGAGTAGCTATCTATATAAACTAAGAGGTGTAGCCGGTAGATAGATAATAGATGTATAAATATAATATTTTATATTTCTTATCTATGTTTTTCAATAAGCTTACTCTATTACACATTTTTACGAATGTATAGACGCAGTGACGGATTGAAGGGTTCGAATAAGGTCAGCAATTTCAAAAAAGGGCCTCGTACAAGATGTATCAGTATAATATACTTTGTACTTATGAAATTATTGTTTTTATTAATCTAACCTAACCCAACAATGGAAAAAAGTCATTGCAGTTTGCAATGACTGAATGACGTATTTATTTTTTGGTTTGAAAAAATATACTACTTATATGATTTAGATAGGTAGGCCAAATTAGGAGAGATGCCTCATCGGCAATTGCCGACCAAACGACCGTTTATTTAATCCATCACTATCTAATAGGAAGGAGTGTCGTGATCGTTTCCAGATAGGTCTTGCAAATTAATGTAAATGAACTTTATATATAAATTTTATATTATAAAGTGCTATATTGAGAAAAACAATTTTTCTAAAATATTAATTTTTTTCTATCGAGTGAGAGGCCATTTTAATGTGTAGTTTCTCGTTCATTATTTTCTTGGTGGATGAATTGTCAAGTGAATTTCAAAACTACTTTAGAAAGTTTAAGGGAGCAGTAAATTAAATTTTTGCGAAACAAAAATATTCAAATTTCCAAGTTTTACTGCTAAAGTGACGGAAGTTCGTGTTACATGTGCCTTTTATGTAATTTTGTTATTTTAGGGATAGGAAAAATTTTTATGGTAAAATCTTTTATCTAAGTCAAGTAGTTTATTTTTTAGAATTTTTATATTTTTTTGAATCAATTAACTTAGAACGTACCTAATAACTTATTTCAAAATATTATTTTTGGGAATTTTCTGAAATGGGTATATTTCTAAAATTATTTAGTGACCATGTCATTTTCACAATTATTGCCATACGTTTTTTTTTTTTTTTTGTTAGGTCTTCCTGTTACACACTTACGCCTTACAGCCTACTCGTTCATGATTTTTGTAGTGGTTAGATTGTCGAGTGAATTTCAAAACTAGTCTATTTAAGTCTACACAGAAAAGTAGAAAGTCTTGGGTAGCAGTAAATTACATTTTGCAAAACAAAAATATCCAAAATTCGAAGTGTTATAGTTTCACTAGTATAAATTTACTTAATTTTGATATTCATGTGCCTATTATGTATTTTAGATTTTTAAGAGGAATGGATTTTGGTTAGAATTTTCAAACTAGCTTTCAAATTTTGGTAATGGTGTGATTGATATTGACAAAAAAAAATATTCAGAAATGTAATTTTATTCTATAAGAGGTGAGCCGAAGTGGTTTATCAGAATTCCATTTTTAAGGTATTCTCGTCTCTCGTATGTAATGCATAATTTAAACAACTTTTGCAAAAGCAACTAATCTCTATACAAATCAATTTCTAATCTTCTAAAACTTTAATTTTAATATTACCGGCGTTAAGAGAAAACATCCTAAAATAGGATATTACGATAAAAAGTGGTCTAATTGCAACTTCTGCAGAATGTGTCGGGCGCGTATTATTATAGTATTGGCATATTTCTCTCGTATGATGGAGTTTAGCTACACCCGGTTTCATTGATTCCTGCGTGTCTGTGACTTGTGCATAAATTAGTATATATTTTTTAATTTTAATCAAATTAGCATCTAGCAAGAGCAGGACAGCACAATTATAACGGTCCGTTCATTAAAAAATGAAATCTTAAATTATAATTTATATGTAGGTATATACAATATAGTGACGAATGGTGGTCGTCGAATAGACCAGCTAACGATGGATATGGTTCAGTATCGTCATCACCAGCATGAGCAGCAACACCAGCAGCACCACCTGCAGCCATTCGAAGCGCACCAGGGGCACCATCTCGCTGTTGGGTCGGCCGACTACGGATGCGTCGGGCTGGGAAATTCCGACGGAAAGCGGATCGAATCACCGTCGCGGCACGGCGCGTACTGGCAGTGGCAACACTCGTCGGACGGTTCGTCGTCCGAGGGGTTCAATAACGGGCAGCGAGCGTTCCTCGACGATTCCGCGGACCGCGGCTGCTGGGACGCCACTGCGAGCTGCGGTAGCTCGCCACCGCCATCGACCCATCGACTACCTGCACCGCTGGTCGACGAATGCTCCTTCACCGGTCATCTTCAGTTACTGCAGCCACTGACATCCCGGCACAGCGACCGATGGAATCGTTCCTATTTCAGGTACCTAAACCTATATAACTAGGTACCTATCAAGTATAGTTATTTTATGTTAAAATTTGGACGTAATTAAATATTGAATAATCAAAAATAACAATTTTATTTATTTTGAAATTTTCATCATATTATGTAGAAAATAGTAATATGTATAGCCATGTAGGCGTACGTAATGATGGTGAAAGTTTCAAGTCTTTACGATGAATATTTTTTTGAATTTCAACATAAAAACTAAAATGGTTTAATTAAAAATTGGTATTTATCGTATCAAATTCATCAAAATTTGAATTTCAAAGGTAAATAAAAAAATTATGCATAAATATTTTTAAATTGCTATAAGATCAATTTAGGAGGAAAATGTATATTAAATTTTCATGCTTTTTAATCTCAGAAACATTTTCCTATCAACAATTATTGAAAAAAAAATGTTATAAAGTTAAAAAAATTCAAATGCCCAAAAATTGCTAAAAATTAGTTGTGTATACCCAATAATAATTTAAGTTAAAGTTGAATATTTTAAGCTTCTATAATTAATATTTTTAAATTAGGTACCTACAACAAAGTAACAAAATCTAGTCTAGCGTAAATATTTCTTTCTCCTAATTATTTCGATTAGTACCTACGTCCTACATATTTTTTACTCCACTAAAATGAAAAATTGTATTCAATTTGTTGCCAGACACCACCATTAAAATTGTTACTCTTTCAAAAATCAAGTTTATTCTTTACATTAAATAAAAAAATACTTAAAAAATCAGAATCTTCGCGATTATTTTTCTATTGCAAAACGTTTGCTGCTCGTATTTATGTATTCTACAATATGTTTCCTAATAACAATTAACAGCCTTAACCTTTTACCATAGTACCAAGTGTCATACAACGCTAATTATAATGGGCTCATTAGTCATTGTGACAGAATACAGGATTAAATTTATAAATTATTTGCAACACTTATAACCAGATTACTCATACAAAATTAATAGTGGACATTTGAAATTCCGAATAAGCCAACAAGACTACTATTTTTTTAAAAGTAAAATTAAAATGTCTTTAGTTTTGATGTGGTTTATGTAATTAATTAGGTATATGATAATTTATAACCATAATATTGTATATTTCTACATAGGCGCTACGCAGCTAACAAACATAAAATATTAGTTTTGTCTATAATACTTATTCATTGTACCTTTTTTTTTTTTAATAATAGACAATCGTCAAATGACTATGTATCGACAAAGCCTAACAGCAAAGAGTCCATATCGCCTACAGTGGCAAGAAAGAGGCGTTTAGCGGCTAATGCGAGGGAACGTCGACGCATGAATGGCTTGAATGAAGCATTTGATAGACTCCGTGAAGCTATACCAACGTCCATAGAAGACGAACACAAATTATCAAAATATGAAACGTTACAAATGGCTCAAAGTTATATATCAGCATTATGCAACTTACTGGATCAAGCTCATAAATAAAATATAATTTATTACTCAATTGTCAATTTTTTTTACACAGAAAATGTTTTCTAGTCAAAAACAAATATTTCTTTATTTTGTCTATAATATAATAAAAATAATAATGAAAAAGCAATTAAATACAATTAATTTTTATTTTTTTCATTACTGCACACCTAAATAAAAAATAATATGTGGTACAAGACAAAAAAAAAGTGTTACTTCAGTAAAATTATCAACATAAAAACTGAAATTTTGTTTATACAAAATTATTTGATTGGAAGTTTAGCCATGTTACATTAAATTGTATACCTTACTGGTAGAGAAAACAGTAAAAAAAGAATGAATTTAAAAATTAAAATATATATTTTTTTTAATATATATAAATATATTTATATATATATATTATAAACATTAATCAATATATTGTGCCAGCCATCTGAACCCTTCTCCATAACCATGACGTTTCAATACAGAACACATGAACACTTCTAAAGGACGACCTGGAAGATCTGATCTGGGTACTCTAGCCTAAAATTAAATAATCAATATTAGTTAATATGAAATTAAACAATTTTTATACTAAACAGTATTAAACAGTGATCAGTAAAGTAACAAAGTAACACAACCAGCTATTGTATAGCCTTTGCATATAGTACTGCATTAATTATTACATAATAAATAAACAACCTAAAATAGATTTAATTTTAAATATTGAGTAAAATGCCTTTCACTATATTATTCTACTACTTATACAAGATAATTTTTCAACTTCCTAAATAATGTACCGGCAAAACTTTTAAATCATTTAGTTTTTGATGTTATATTTAAATTTTAACTTTTTATGTCATTGTTTATTTAGGAGTACAAAAATACTATTTTATGAGTACAAACTATATAAATACGAAAAAAAAATCATATTTTTGAGTTAATAATTAATAACTATATATTATGTAATTTATATTAAATATCTTATTAGTTGAATTCTAATTAATCCTATTATTATTACAAGGATGTAATAAGGATGCACACTCTTGATTTTTTTCTATCAGTTTGCATTCATTGGATTTTTTACAATATTTCAATTTTTATGCAACTTTGATTACATCAAATACAACAAATTAAAAATGCTCATATATCACAGAAAAATATGAATATGGTAAAAAACCAACATACAAACACAGATAATGTTCATAACTTTAAGATTGATAATAGATCAATTTACTCCTATATTAAAGGTATCAACACAATATTGGTTCTGCTGAATGAAAATTTGCTACATTGTGCGTGGGACGGACAGAGAAAATGAATAATGCATTGACATACTATTAATTGTTAGTGATAAGTTTATATCTACAGTTCTTTATAATTTACAAGGGTCGGGGGTGATTAAAACTATATAAGTACTAAAATATAGATTTTGAGAAGTAAATAAAAGTAGTCTAGCTAATAAATAATTTACACATTAAACATATTCTTATATACAAATAACATGATACAATTACTGATAGTTTGGTTTTTGAAAACAATTCATATCCATAAATACAATAATAAAAGGTTACAAAATTAATAACACGTTCACGCCTACATTAGTTTAAGTGACAAGGGTGAATCTTTGCTTAGACCGTAGTCACATAATATATGAGACATGGCCAATATGTATTTCAAATGGGATTTATAGACTTGTTTATTTTAAGTGATTTCTGAGGTATTGATTTTAATAGTTGGTTCAAATATAAGCCATTAGATACCGTTAGTATTGGTACTCTTTATTATTATATTTTCAGTGGTCTATTGTAAGTCACTCCAATATATCACAGGGTCGTGAACGTATTAATAGGTTTGTTGTATATATATAATATCATGTTTTACATACTTTTCCAGTTGTTTGGTTCAATGCAAAATAAGTTCTTAATTCTGTTTCATTCAAAGCACCTTGTCTATCAATTTTGTTACCAAGGACGAGTACGGGGCAGTTAGATAGAGATTCATCAAGCAATAATGAATCTAATTCATTTTTACTTTCCATAATTCTAGATTTGTCACAAGCATCTACCAAAAATACAATTGCATCTACAGCAGGGAAATAATCTTTCCATACTTTTCTTGCTTGAGAATGGCCACCCAAATCAAATGTTGTGAATTTTATGTTTCCAACAGATAATTCTTCAGATGCTATAAAATAAATAATCAAATTTTAAATTACCAAAGTACAAAAATATTAAACTTATAAATTATATATTTACAACAGTTTCATACTTGGATGCAATGTTGGAGTGTGCTGTGCCAAACGATCATCTTTCAACATATGTAATAGAGTAGTTTTTCCAGCATTATCTAAACCAAGGAATAGTAACTTTCCTGATTTTTTCCACAACCCTATAAAATCATAACATTATAATTGATTCAATCTTCTAATGTAAAAATAATATTAACATACATACTACAAATCGTTAGATGAAACCGGTGTGAAAAATAATGCACCGGGATGTTTGGACCATACTGTTTACATGGTTCATTATCCCGGTGTAGGATAATGTAGGATAATTTTAAACCGGTCTAGTTTAGCGAATTTGTGGATAATATATGTGATTTATTTTGTAATCATATTATTCAGTGATAATAGAAAAATAACAAAATTTGATCGTATACTAATATATTATCAATATAATATCATATAATAAATTAATGAACTATTGAAATCATATAGGTACACATAAATATAAATTAAATACCTATATTTGAGTCAATTTAAAATATTAATACATTCTCATTACCTAATTAATAATTACATAACAAACAATGAATAATAATATTACTCACCTAAATATCCCAGGACGCCGGTAACCCAATCCCAAAGAAACATTTTCTAATGAAATTATCTGTAACATAAAATAGATAATCACATTAGGTGTGTAAATATTTTTTAATGTTTTATCTAAGATAAGTAAGATGAGTAATTGATAATAATATGTAATAAGTTATAACATATTAATACGCAGTTTTAAAAATATATGACTATGTGAACTCCTAATCAATTAATATTAACTGTTACTTTATAGACTAAATACATAAAATATATAATGTCTTTTTTAACAAAAATGAAAATAATAGGTTTAATGAATCTATACAAATATAAATGTATAAAATCAGATATAGGTAACTACTTCAAACAAGGTATGTTAAAATAACTAATTTTAAATTTGCAAACATATAATACTGTAGGTACATAAAGTGTATAAGGAAATGTTATGAAAAAATGTATTATATTTTAAATTGATGTTCAATCTACAGTTAGATAGCTTTAATTATGTTTGGTATTTTATTTTTTATTATCAATTGCATATCAAAGATAATAATGATGTATAATGTATTATATAACAAAAAGAAAAGACAAACATATTTAAATAAAAATGTATGAATTAATTTTTCAATATATAATTTTAACAAATACATTGGTAGACATATCAATGAAAAATAACTAGCGTAAATTGTTAACTCTTTTTGAAAAATCTTCATGGCCAGTTTTGATGTTTGTAATATTTACTAACCTCTTAAAGAGTCAATAAAATAAAAAATATAAAATTATTCATGTTTATATCATACACAAAATAATACAGTGTTCATCAAGGACAAGTACACTATTAGGTAGGTTAGCGTAGAAACTGGTATTATACAATACCACTATGTCAGAGGTAGGAGATTTATTGTAAAATATAAATGACATATTAGTATACCTACCTCATAAGATACATCAAATAAAATAATCATTAAGTATGGTCTTATTGTATGGATAATTGGAAAATAAAAATAAAATGTATGTATCTTAAATTCATAGTTTGTATTTATAATATTAAAATTCCACCCAAAATTTAATTAAAAGATAGTAATAGACTTCAAACATTTTTTTTTTTGTGGATATGAGCAAGCTAAAGACTATTATTAGCTCCTAGAAATAAAGAAAAATGGGAGTAAATTCAATGGCTATTTCTATAAATAACTATAACAAAAAGATTAAGTTATAGCATATTTAAGCACCTACAAGGCTGCAACTACACTTTTATCAATTATTATTAAATATTAGATACCTATGCAAATACAATTTTAACCATCACTGATGACAACAAAGTACTTTTAATTGATGAGTGGTTCATAAAAATTTACGTTCTATATTAGGTATATTGTACTTTGCATTAATTGAATAGTGTATCACCTACTTAATTAAGACAATGTCTACTTATACATTCAAATTAAATTTTACATTTAGGTAACTGTTATATTTCAGAATATAAAAACCTATTAATACTAGAACTAAAATTCTGATGACAATTTTTAAAACCTAAATTAAATTTGAATGAAATGACTACCTTCATATGCTTTATATAAAGTTTACTGTATAGATATTAGACACTATAAATTATTGGTATAATTGGTTTTCTTAATTTTATTGTATTGTATTATTTGAATTATATTTAGTTGTAATTGGACATTTTTCTGATTATTCCGTAGACATAGGTAACATACGTTTATGTATTTTTAGTATTTTAAGACCACAATATTTTAAAAATCTAATGCTTAAATTTAAAGTTAATAATTATAAGTAATTATGCTATTCTATATTGATTTTAAAATTGCACATACACCAGAGCCAACAATATTTTTATATTAAGCATTTAAAATTAAAATTAATTACTATTAAATTTATTGGTACCATAAGCTAGGTATTAACATACCTATTTATTTATTATTTTACAATAGGTATATCTTTTAATTGATGTAATATTATGTTTCAAAAAATAAAATTTTGACATAAAAACCCTAGGTACATAAACTTATTAATAATGTATTTATTTTAGCAACTATATTAGATTTGCGAAACCATAAATTATAACATAGATAACATGATAAATATATTTTTATAATTTATTTCAATGGTTAAAATGTGTAATATTGAGTACCTATTAAGGTTTGATATTTGAATGTTAGGTGAATATGATGATTACCTATATTATATTATTTACAAGGTACCCAAGTTTTTTTTAAATTTGTTTCATGAATTTTGAAAAAACTATAAAGATACTTATTTTAAACGCATTTAAAAAAATATTTTATTTAGATTTTAGATTTAAAAAAACCATGATTATGACTTTCCGTTGTTTTAAAATTGATACCAGTAATAGAAAACTCCAGAGGTAGTGAGGTACACCGAGCAAAGAAAGTGCTCTATAAATATATATTAACCTATTGTTATATTATAGTCCCTGCGAGATGTCTATAATTTGTCTTTTTTTTTTTGAGAAATGTTAGATAAGTACCTACTTAAAATTATTTGAGCAAGAACTGTAAAATGCAAGTTCCAATAATTTAATGACGTCATTAAAAAATTATTATTGACTTTTGCACAATAATTCATTACAAAGACAGTTAAATTGAAACGCAATATTAATAAAATGTATGAGTACCAATTCGTCCAATATAATGCAGACGCTAAGCCCTAAACAATACGTTTGGATCAACCCAAACTAAAAACGTTATATAACCAATCAAATGATGATAAAACTTGGTTTCTAAAATAAGTAGGTTTACATACCTTAAAATATAGTTTAATGTACAGTAAATCAATGTCACAACTTTGTGTCGTTCATTGGTATTTTTGATGTCGTAATAATTATTATTGGCCGCGATTCGATTCTTACTGAGCGTCTGTTTTGCAAAAAGTGAAGAGAGCGACGTTACCAAGTCACTAATTTTGTGTCGTGACAGAAAAACAGTCAACAGATATTTTATATTATGTACACAATATACCTAAACTAAATTAATGATAAATAAAATCTATAGTCTTGGTCTATGAGCAAAATAAAAATATAAACGATGACTTGACGTGCAAAATAAAGTGATTAAAACATTGATAGGGTGTGGAAGTAGGAGAAGGGGTTCCAATGTGTCACAGAGCCATCGGTGACTGGCAACGATTATCGAAATAACGAACCTCTTTGGATTACCTGTTTAGACTCAGGCGGTCTACTGTCGCTTCGGCCTACTGCTCCACGGGTATTATACCAAGATGACAAGACTAGTTAAATTAAAATTGTAAATTGTTTGTACATCTTAAAATACTCATAACGGAGAAATATATCTACAAGTTCTATACAGGTTTATTTACTGAACTCTACTGAGACATACATATATCTACATAACCGATTTTTACCTTTACAGTGTATAGTCGCATTCGCGTGTCTTAAATCAGGAGCACAGGACGCAAATAAGTAAAAAATCAGAAGTGTAGTAACATAGCACCCAGCTTTCAATTTGAATGATGATCGACGACTTATAACATTGTTAAATGTTTTCTAACTCACCCACCCAAAGCACTGCAAGCCTTGCTTTTTGAGGAGTGTCTCAATTTTTTTTTTATTGTTTTAACTATTTTGTACATTATACTTAAATGACGTTATATATTATTATTATGTATAAACTCTATGTCGTATATAACATTTATATTATACTGTGTTGGCTAGTACCTAGATAAACATACATAATATGACGTGTAATATATTAATACCACTAGAATACTGTGCTGGCTAAAAATATTATTATTATAGCGGTATATTGTTATATTGTTTATTGTTAACGACGAATGTGTCTATACACTGAGTAAATGTTTAATCGAGTAGAATTAGTTTATTTATATTGTAATATTTTCACAGTGAAATTGTGAATTGTTTTAATAATTGTATCCAGTAAGTTTTTAAGTCAAGTTTTTTATATAGCGTTTAAAGTAAAGTAATGTTTTCAATTAGGTAACTCCATTAGGTTTTCCTCGACTTAAAATAGCTGCCAACACAGTATTTAGTGCGCTAAGTGAAGTGATATTCTGTCAGCCAATAATATTAAGATGTGCTGCCAGTCGTAGTGTTGCTAAAGGTGAAGTTGTAGTTGAATTCTGTTTTACTTGCGTTAATATTACTTAACGCGGATAGTTAAAATTATTTATAGAATAATAGGTGCACTTAAATGGTTTCGATAATCCATTTTTATTCAAAACCAGGTTTTAGTTAAATAATTTACCGTCAGAAAGCCCACATGCTCGTCATATTATATTTAACATTTGTTCGAGACTAAATTCCTTTCAAATTTCAAATCCTAAGACTACCTATGGGCTATGGTTATCGAATCATTGTAATTATAAATATTAGAACTCATAGGCGTTACTTATACTTGAGAAACAGTGCATTTTGCTATTCATCTTCTTGTCGAGATCGGATTTATAATACCAATAAAAATAATGCTAATATAATATATAAAAAACAACATAATAATTTTAAAAAATAAATGAAAAATTAAGAACGAATTCGGTAAATCTAAAAAATAAAAATCACATACCTATATCATAACATCCTAGGTATATGTTGTATAAGGCGTGTTTTGGCGGAGTAAACTGTTTAGTGAAGAAGTTTATGGTTATAAAAGGTGATTAGAATCATAGATAATATAAGAATGGATAGGACCACGGTTTAAGATAGGATAAGATACTATCTTAAACCGTGTAGTAAACTCTGTTACCGAGTCTTAATTGACGGTTAGTAAAATCACTAAACTTGTTTAGAAAATCAATAACCGTATTACAGAAACCGTACTCGCGAAAACGATATCAGTAAACAGTTTACTGATGGTTACTCCGCCAAAACACGCCTATTGTTAATGTTGTAATTCAACTAGTTTGCTATTTTTCGAAATACTAATTACAAATAGTAATTTGCTAAAATCACTGTATCTTTAACTTTTAAGTATACCTAACTGTGTACCGCTAGTTATTAGGTATCTACCTATACAGACTCTAAAAGTTTTAAATATTTTAAACATTATATCAGGCTTATAAAATGTTTGGCATTTTAAGTATTTGATTAAGATTTTAACTCATTAGGGTTAATTATTATTTTTTAATTAAAACAAGAAAATCAAAATAAATTTGTGCCAAAACTGGTGTCGCGTATATAAATATTTCCGTTTTACCGCTGTTTTTCGTTACCTACTTAATTGTTACCTATTATTAATAAAAGTATAAACTAGAGTCTAGACCAAACATTTTACCAAAAACTAACCTCAATGTTTATAAAAGATCGTATCAAATTATCCTCTACTCGAAATTGTATAAGTCAAAATTGATGTCATACAAATTCATCAGTCTTAATACATTAGGTAGATGACAAAATTATTTTTAAATGTTTTTAATCTTTTGATTGTAACACTTAGACTTAGTAAAAAAGTTTGAAAATGTAATGCTAGGTTCCTTATAAATTTCATTAATGGAAGTTCAAAGATACATTATTTTTTATATGCATTTAAGTTCAAATTTCGACAAAATTTATCAAATTTTCAAACTATTTTTCAGTTGAGAATTCATAAAAGTTTTCCTTTCATAATATAGCAAACATTACAAATGTTGATAGAAGATTACCCACAAATTGTCCTACCTTAAAAAAAAAAGTTTACCGAAAAGTAATATTCATTTTTAATAAGCGTTTGAATTTAACATATTTACGATATTGGATTATCATCTGAATATTAACGAATTTTCATCTGTCTATTCAGACATGCATAGTACATAAATAATACCATCTAAAATAAGTATGTACATATATACTGTAGTATGTACTCATGGACGTTCTCGCGGGGGGGGGGGATATGGGGGATAGATCCCCCCCACGGATCTTTATTTTCTTACATATTAGTAATACACGTTTTGTCTACTTTTGTCAAAGTTAAGGAAAATTAATAAATTTCCTGAAACAGCTATAGATGCATTACGTTTATGTAATTTTGAAATTTTCCCTAACATCTACCAACTTTTCAAAATACTATGCACCTTGCCGGTCTCTACCTCAACTCTAGAAAAAACGTTCTCATGTTTGAAAAAACTTAAGACCTATCTGAGAAACACAATGACTGAAGTAAATAGAAAATTTATTATAACCATATTTAATTATTTTTCTTATATTATGACTAGTTGCCCGACCTTCCTCTGGAAGAAATTATTTTTTTATAATTTAATTTAAAAACATATGACTATTTTTTGGCTATACAAATAATATAATATAATTACATATTGCAGTTATTGTTATTGCTAATTTCTGAAAATTATATATCCTACATTTTGAATTCAACCACTGGAGTGGTAAGTTTTATTATTTTTATTATAGAATAAAGATTAGGTAGAAAAAAATTTAACAATAAATTATTTGTTCAATGAATAATATAATATATTTCAAATGGAAAAATGCAAATTCAAACAAATCAATAAATAATAATAACAATAATAAATAAACAAACAAACCGGTTTCCTTCGTCTCCAAAATTAAGTTAGATTCTTATATATATAGATTATATTTTCTAGGACCGTTTTCATGAACTAACATTGTTGGCCATTCATAAAGATGTACCTATTGATTCAGAAAAAGTTCTTTAAATTATGTCCGAAAAATCGAGAAAAATCAATAGGTATTTTAATTTGAATTTAACATAAAATAAAAAATAAAAATACATTATTTAAACTGATTTATAAAATTGTTTTATATTTTAAATAAAAAGTATAGTAAAATATCCTATAAATTGACTAGTTACAGAAGTAGTTAGTAGTGTAAAACGGTAAAGAGAATGGATAGATATCATGGACTGAAACTTGAAAGTTGAAAGTATTGTTTTGAAATGTTTGGTAAATTATTATGGTTTTAAAATGATTATTAAAGTATGAATGTTGAAATGCTTAGTTTTTGGTTGCATTATTTTACTTTTGATATTTTTATGATATACCAAATACAGCTCACTAGGTACTGTCTACAAAAATGGTATAATACATAAATATATAATAACACAAAATTTGTAAACATTATGATTACAGGGGGTGTGGGGGGCTCTGCCCCCAACTATTAAATTCAAGTAAATTTTCAGAACCCCCCCATAGAAAATTCCTGAGAACGCCATTGTATGTACTAATCATTTCTTATTGAGTTCGAAACTAGAAATATTATCAAATTAAAACCAAAAGGCATATTTTTTACTACCTACGGTGACTTTATAAATAGTCGACGGTTCACACAATATGGATACTTACAATATTTTAAATATTTGTAACAATTAAAATCTAATACTAGTATACTAGGTACTTTAGGTACTAGTACCTAGTAGGTACTTTTTTTTCGTGTTATTGAGAGCCAGATGAGAAACCGCGTTAGCATATTACTTCTCCTCAGGCTCCCATCGTTTATTGAATTAAACAAAAAAATGTAAGTTTACAAAAACTACTTTTACCTATACTGTAAATATTCACGCAAGTCATAAGTCGTCTATTTACTAATATTCGCGTTTATGAAACAGAATTCCGAATTATATTCTAAGTATAAAAATAATAATAATTGAGAAGTTTTAGTTTTATTTGAAAAAGTAATAAATCGGTTTTAAAAAAGTTATTGATCATTTTAAATGTATTTTTCTAATCAACATAAATGAAAATCTTTTAATTGTTATTTGTCTCGTATGCCAGCACTTGTGTGTACAAATAATACGTTAGTTCCACTTCCATTGTAGATTATTATTTGAATACCTATTAATAGTATTCAACTTTTAAGCAACTGAATATTGAGAAAAATTGTTTATGGATTTTTGATCAAATAAAAAATACTCAAACCTGCAGAGTGGTGCCATCCATTATAGATCATATCGACCTAATCTACTTTTTGTTTTTTCGTGTTTAAAATAATAGATATTTATTTCTAATTAAAAAAATCCACATTAAATATAATACCTATAATAATCATAACATACATTTTTACGTATATTTCGACAGCCTCATTGCTACAGCACTAATGTAAATTTAAAAACATTTTTTTTTTTATTTTGCAGAATTTTAGGTAGGTTACGTACTTACGTATCTACTATCAAACATATATTCAAAGATATCGAAGGTCAGCAAAAATCCAAATATGTGTCGTCTTCTCTTTTAATCGGTCTATAGTGTGCGCTATGCGGAGATCGCTATATAACAAGTAAGACGAAGCTGAATATCATTACCACCAGACATCAGTTCGGCCACTTTGGCTACCATCGCGGGCAAAAGTTAATGACGGAACCTGGCATTCTGACCGCATCAACCATCAACCGTAGTTTAGAGTCTATGACCCATACAACGACGGATCAGACCGGCTTTCCACCGAGCGGTATCCGACTGCTGCCCATTGCGGAGCGAGGCAGTCGTGTACACCATTTTAAGCCACGGGTACAAAACTTGGCCAACCAGGTTATACGTTGCGTGGTGCACCACCAGGTTAACTATGCGGGCGCCAATAGGTACACCGTGTTAACCAGAGGTAACCAGGATACACTAGGCGGTGCACCGTCTTAGTGTATACCTCGGTGGCACGATTATACCGCCACAATGTGCGAGTCGAGCAGTACCGTCACTGCTTGGTGATAATTCGGTTGGCAGTTCGTCAAGAACGTCTTGCTTCCGAGCGGTATCTAATGGCTATCCACTATAAGTGTGAGGCAATCGTGTAGACCATTGTATACCGGTTGGCGGGTACATAACTATATGGTGAACCAGGTTTTACATTGCGTGGTGCACCACCAGGTTAACATTGCGGGCGCTAAGGTACTCCGTGTTAAACAGAGGTACACCAGGATAATACACTACACGGTGCACCGTTGTGGTATGTATATCTTGGTAGCACGATTATATAGTTTTTATATAAAAAAAAAATAAAAATTGAATAATAGTTGACTTAAAAACTTAACTTGTTCACCTAAAATGTACCTATGTTAGTTTTTTCAAGACAAAATAAAATGTTCAATATAACTTGACCTATTTATAAATATTTAAAAAATTTGACTTCTTTTAGTTTTTTTCTATTATTTATATACAATAACATTTGTGAGTAAAAAAGTTTGAAATTCAATATCTACAAAGTTCTTATGATTTGTTTATATAATACAAAAAATATTGAAAATTTGCATAATTATTTTTTTAGGTCCCTAAGTATAAAGAATAAGCATCTTGAGTTAATTTTTTTCAAAATTAGGTATTCAAACAAAAAAACAATCTTTAATAATAGGTAGGTATGATGTCAGTATTACATAAAACATTATACGTTGGCACTCCAAGCTCTTTGTCAATAAGTATAATGTATTATTATATATTATTATTATTATTATTTGTTTGTTTATTTATTTATTGTTGTGTATAAACACTATAAACACAATGACATATATTTGATGTATATTGATTAATGTCGATTTACATCACCCCCCTCTTATTATTAACTATTTATTTCCTTATACCTTCGTATAAATAATCGGATAGGTACATCACGAAATATTATATAATTGGAATAAAGCTAATTACAGAAAAATTATTCTCAAGTTAAGTGCTATGAATTGGCATAATATTTTTCAATTTAACGATGTAGATTATAATATAAATTTATTTTACTCTGACATTTTTTCTATTATAAATTATTTTGTTCCAACTATTTCAGTATCTAATAATTCAAATGTTCCCAAATTGCTTAATCATGAATTAAAATGTATCATTAAAGAAAAAAATATATACCACTTACCTTTTAAAAATTCTAATAATTTTTCTGATTTCCTTAAGTTTTCTAATTTAAGATGTAAATCTAAAATAATTAAAACAAAGAGACTATAATAATTATATGAACAAGTTCAACATTTAATACAGAATAATCCTAAATATTTTTGGAAATTCTTTAAAGGCAAAAAATATCATAACGCGATTCCAAACAATTTTAATTATAATAAAGTTATTACGTTCGTGAAGTTGGCGCACCTAAGTACTTAATTTTCTTTTAAATCTATGCCATTATTTTGCAAGTTATCTGCAAGTATTTGCAAGTCTATTTTTAGAATTTCCAAGTCCAAACTTTCACCGTGAATCAAAAAAATGTAAAGATGGGCCAACTTCACGTGGCACACCCATTTTGATCGAGAACTTTGAAACCGGTATAAAACGAAAGCTAATGATTAGAAAGTATTTGAAAGCCACTTTTTGAAATTTGTAAGTTCATCAGGCAGCTTAGGGTGGTCCTCTGGTATAGATGAAGGAAAAAAAATTGCAAAATGTTCTAATTACCCCCCTCAAATCGGTTCCAATACTTAAAAAAAGCATAAGAAAAAAATTTCAGATAAATTGATAAAGTTTAACATGTGTCACAAAAGCTCTAAAGTTTTTAAAATAGAAAAATGTTCGAAAACGTTAGTGTTTTTGATATAATTAATCATAACTCTAGAAATAAAAATTTTTCAAAAAAAATTGTACATACGTTAATTATACATTATTATTATTACAACAGTTTCATATTTATATCTTTTTTTAAATATTCAATTTAAAATTATTTGAATTAAAAATAAAAATAAATTGTTATAATTGTTTGTCACAGTAGGTAATAAACAAAATGTGTTCTATACCATATAATGTGATTTAAATTAATATAAACCTATGTACACGTTGTATTCTACGATACCACAGAATACAAAAGAATATTATAGACTCATTATGTGGGTAATTAAGGTACTTTGTAGTTTGTACAATATCGTACATTATACCTTGGACTCATTGTACACGTTATTAGATTTAATAGTTTGTCAATTCAGATACTAATTTGTTATTTTTCTATAGCTTTCAGTTGACATACAACAACAGCCGATGTTGTACGTATAGTTTTCACAGTTTAGTTTAATATTTGTAATAGTTCATACGATATAATTAGACGTTTTATTTTAACAGTTTTAAAATGGTTACCAGAAGAAGTTTACGTGAATCAAAATATATTTTTTTAATTGGATATAGTTTAAGTCAAATAGTTGGCAGTAAATTGCCCTCAAATAAACAAGTTTTGTCGGTATTATTTTTTAATATGCGGGAAGTTAAGCTAAATTCACATCATAGTGCTACTTTAGTAATCCAAGAAACGATGATTTTTTGGCAGAAGGCACGCATACCTACGAGAACTGAACAAAAATGTGTAAAAAAGTTGGAAGATTTATAACAAGAATGGAGAAATTTGCAGAAGTTAGAACATAGGAAAAGTTTAATACAAATGCATACAAATGCACAGTTTATTTCAAAGCTAGATGATTTATTCGATATTGCACATGCAGACGCTTTAGATTTAATTTCTATCGAGGAAGACAGAGCTTTTTTAGTTGCCCAAAGACAAAAAGGGCGACTTGGATCGTTGCTCGGAATCGATAAAAATAAGTGTATGAAAGAAAAAAATGCAGAAGAGCGGATGCAAGCGGAAAATAAAAGAAATTATCGAGCTCACCAAGAATTAGCAACTTTGTATAAGTATATTAAGACCAATTATTACATTTTTATAAGTGAATTTTGATATGTAATAATGAGAACTTATTTTAGCCGAAACTGTTCAATTACAGTCGTCCAGTAGCACTGACGAATATGACGATACAGATAGCGAAGCAATGATGTTTGAAAATGTTTCCGGTCCGTCAACCAAACATTTCAAATCAAGCAGAGGATTTGAAGCATTCGTCTCCGAAAAGCTAGCAATCGTACTGGATAAATGCAAAATAAGTGATCGGAATGCTGTACATCTTTTAATTGCTACTGCTGAAGCTTTAGGTAATAATGTTAATAAACTAATTATAAATCGGTCATCAATTCGAAGCGCTCGTATAGAATTTCGTAAAGAACGTTTATTTTGCGTTTGTCAGATCTCAATATTAGAATATGCATCCCTTATTCGGTCTTCAAATAACATAGGGGTAACTCATAATCTCGAAGCGGTTCAGAATCGTTTTCTTCGTTTTTTAGCATTTAAATTCAAAGTCGAACGTCCACACTATTCAGATTATAATGGAATATTATCATATTTTAATATACAATCGCTAAATACAAGGAGAAGTATATCCTTCATTATTCATTTTTATTAAAACTATTAAATAACTCAATAGATTGCCCTTATTTACTGGAACGATTAAATTTTAGAATTAATAGGTACCAAATCCACCAGAAATCAAAAAAGTTTTTTAATCAATAATATTTCTAAAACATAGGTACTTAAAATCATCACCTACGAATATACTGATGTCTATAGGAAACACTATGGATATTAATTTTAGTTCACAATTAATTATGGCTGTAAAATTATATACTTCATAATAATATGTTCTTTGTTATATAATTGAATGTGAATTATATATTATTCGTACCTAATTCTATTGTATCTGTGTCACTACACAATTTTATATATACAGGGTGTAACAGATAGATCTGCCTTTTGGAATAAATTTTGTTCTAATCAATATTTAAAAATTTTTTTTTGATATATAATTTATAGCCACTTGCGCTACACGTGTAATAAAAAAAAATTTTATAATATTTTTATTTTTTAATACCGAAAATGAAAAATGAAAAATTTGATTTAAATTTTTTTGAATAAATTCAAAATAGCTAATTTGTGAATCTGATTATAAGAATTATTTGGATGGTAAAAACATTTATCTAAATCAAGTAGCTTATTTTTTACAATTTTTTTAAATATCAATATTTTTTTTTTTTTTTGATTAAATTAATTTGATAGAAAGTGCCATCGATGGATGGCTCCTTTCATCAAATTTCCATGTCAATCTATGTAACTCTCATCAAATATGCTATTGTGTCTATAGTTTGATACAGATTGTGTTTACGTTTAAAAATGAAAAAAAAAATTATTTGGAACGCAATAACTTTTTTAAAAATATTATTTTTGGAAATTTGCTAACATGGGTATATTTCTAAAACTATTTACTAATCCTATAATTGTATAAATTTTTGTCATACGTTTAAATGTTATACATTTTTTTTTTTTTTGGTCAGTTCTTTCTGTTGCATCTGTACATTGTTTTGTAAATAATGTTTTTCCGTCAATAAAGATAATAATTATAATAATTAGTTTTAAAACAATTATTCAAACCATTTTACGGTACGTCGGTATTGACTTCAGTTAGTTGGGTAGATATAAGTTGTTTAAATTGTATGAAATTTTTCATAATTATAATTATTTGGTATTTGTGATTTTTCTAGCATTAGTAAGTTTCTTCAAACCCAATTGAAAAAATTCAACGACAAAAACAAATATAAACTGATGCATTCCAGTGGGTATGAGCATGCCATCGGGCGCGTCCCCGGGTTGCGGATGGGGGGACGCCCTGTAGATATACAGAATAGCCGCGAAATAAGTCATACCTTCGGGACTGACGAATAAGTGGTCGCGGACAAGCTCCGGGGGAACGATCTACCCCCGGTGTCCCGGTAGATCGCACACTGCAGCAGGAAGACAGACAGACGAATCAAAGTTAGCGTCATCGGCGGAGGCCAATCCAACCTGAAGGCAAAAATGAACTATCCACAAATACGAAAGATTATCGTGTGTAATATAGTGGGTACGGAACAATATAATATGCCCGCAGTAAAGATAATCAGCTAGTGCAGGCCGCCAAGAACGTCGTGAAAAGGATTGAACATCAGTATAGTAATCTACTTTCGAATTTTAGTTTATTATATTGTGTTATATTTAAAATGAAAGACACAGACACCGAAGTATTATACATACGAACTATTTTTCTCGGAACAATACGAAATTCGCACTTCGTTCTATATGGCGTGTTGCAATAGCTGGAATAATATAAAAATAATAGCGTATGAGCGTCTCGGTATATAGGTACATAATACACAAAACTGTTTAAGTGCATCGATGAAACTGCAACCGAATACCTGACGCAGTTATAATATGATTCAATGATTGTACACAATATGTAGGTACCTATATCACTGCAGGCTGCAGCCTACTTGCCGAAGATCGCATGTAATTGGCGCATTATAAACTCGCTTAAACTTAGACCATCATTTATTACACACGTCGTATTTAATAATTGACCGCATGTACTATATTGGATTGTAAATATAAACATTTTACTATATTATATAGGTCTGAGAGGGAATATCCGAATATCTAATAACAGTATAAGGATTTGCGTGCAGTGCACACGGGGGGTCCCGAGGCTTATTATACTTTGGAGGGGTCCGTCCTGGAGTTATATCACAATATATTTGATATAACTTCATACAAGTTTAAAGTTTGAGTCTTTCATATGGAATTTTCAACTTTTTTTCAATTTTTTAGTTTTAGCTAGTACCTATATTATTAGTTATTATGTATCATTATTATATATTAAAATTTAAAATGTATAAGTTATTATTTTTCTACCTTCGCTATTATATTCTATTTTATAATTTTAATGTTAATCTTTTTTGTAAGCTTATAACTATATATTTTCATTTTTTTGGTACTATACTTATATTTATCTTAGTTTTTTATATTTTCAACTTATTTAAAATAATTAGCCTAAGTATTAAACTAATTCTGAAAAAATTCCAAAAACTTGGAAACACGCCATTCAGCTATTGTCACACCTATCCAAAAACCTGGAAAAACAAATTTTATCATAGAAGTGACCGGTATCTCTACTAAATACAATGTGTAAAATATCCGAAAGAATAATTGATACTCGGTTGAGATGGTTTCTCGGAAGAATAAATTATTTTTCTCCAAAATAAAATGGTTTTCGCAATCATCGAAACACGTAGAACCATCTACACGACATTCAAAAGGACATTTTAAAAACCTTCGAAACCAAAAAAATTCTAGGGCTAGTTCCCTAGATGTAGCAAAATTATATAATATTGCCAAGTACTCGCATAATAAAAAAATTACATAAAATACGCACTCATCATCCCTTAAAATTACCTAATATATCACCTCTCCTGACTCACTCCAAATCCGCATCCATACAGCCCAGGACTTTAAACTCCTTATAGAAAATAGTATCATAAACCAATAGCAAAGCATGTGGTCAACCATCATCACCAAACTCAATTAAGAAAAAAATACATTCCTTTCATGGCCAACCATACCACTAGGTATCCAGTGTTTGGAAAGAACGTCGTTCATGAACGCAAGTTCATTTTTAGTGAACGATACGTGAACGTCACTCGTTTTATTAAAATAGAACGTGAACGTGAACGACGTTTATATTTTTAACGAACTTGATCGATTTTTAAGACGTTCAATTTATTTACCCTTTAATAAATATATTTATAAAATATATTAATTAATTATATTATATATAAGTCTAAATAGTATTTTTATTTTTGGCTTGAGTTGTATATGTTTATAGGCTTTTATATTAAAGGCTCGGTCAAACAGAAAGTGGGCTGCCTGCGCGGACACTGTAAAATAATACAAAGACCGCTTGCCCACCGCAGTCCGCGTACCCATAAACCATGGCGAACGAAAAGTCCGGATTCATTTTTTGATTGCTGGACAAAACACTGCTTGACTGAGCCTTTACAGCAGGTAAATGATTCATAAAAAAAATGTATAAAAAATAAATGAACGACCCAATGAACGCGTTCATTTTTTGAAAGAACGTGAACGTGAACGCATTCGTTTGAAAAAAACACGAACGTGAACGTGAACGAGTTCATTTTTTTAGTGAACGTTCCGAACACTGTAGGTATCCAGACGACAGGAAGTAATCCTAAATAGATTTCGAATCGGTCACACATTATGATTGACTCATAGACACCTTATGACCGAGACTGAACAGGCTTATGCAAAACATGCGGATAAATTCCAACAGTCAAACATAAAATTTGCCAATGACAAAACTTCAATAGTATTAGAGCCCAACTTGACATCGCAGAACATTTTGATGAAGCAATGAGTCATAATCCAAGCAACACAGAAAAAAGTATAAAATATAGGTATACATCATAAATCATAATCAACACATATTGAATGTATCATAAACCATTGTAACTATTATTACAATATTACTGTATAGTGCCATAAGATAATAATCAATGTTGTTGCGGCTTTAATAAAAAAATTAAATTAAATAGTTAATCTATATTTCGGTTTTTTTTTTGTATGTTTACAGGGCGATGCCCTCACACCCCCATATAATATATTCACATAAAAATATAAAAGTCATACAAAAAAAAGGTGGGTAAATTGTTGATGTCGCTCTGCTGTACAGTAGGTTACAAGTGAGTCACTGTAATGGATGGTGTTAAATTTGAATTCAACGATATAATATCATTATATAAGAAAAACGATTCGAAGTGTAGACGGTCAGACTGCGTATGATATTACTAAGCATATTTGATGATATTATTCTGAATAAAGTAATTTATATATAATCTATTTACGTGGAACCTTGTTTTAAATTTTCAATCCTTATATTATAATAATAAAAGTTGAGGATTTTGAAAATTGACAATGTCCGTAAACAGCTCAAAAAGAGTCAAATTATTTTCAAAATTGTATGGTGTATAGAAAATGCAAATATAAATGACCAGTGAAAATTTCATGTATTTGCAGTAATTTGTTTTAGGGCCAGTTGCACCGTCTATGGTTAAACTTCGATTAAGCTTAATCAGAGACGGTCAAATGGCCCTTAGAGTTACACCAAAATCGATTAAGCAAAAAATTGATTTTGCGTAAAAATGCCCGTTTATCCTTAATTTTTCTTTTGGTTTTCATGGCGCTTTTGAAAACTACTGCAAATATTTACTTTTGACCCCCCCAAAGTACCAACTAGATTTACTTTCCTATCGGAAAAGATACTGTTGAAAAAAATCTAAGTACTTTTACTGTCCTAAAACGTGGTAAGACACAAAAAAAAAAAAAAATAAAAAAACACATCATTATAAAATCAATACATTCATCGTTCCACTCAGAATCTAAAAGATAAGGTTGGGTTAGGATTTTTTTATAATCACTATTGCCATATTGCAAAAATATATAGATATAAAGCAGTTTAGCTCGATTTTTGGAAATTCTCTTATAGTATATGCAGATCTATAGCAGATGATTCCATATTTCCATGAATCAACTCGAAAAAGTACATAACACTTTATTAAATAGCATGTACACGAAATTATTTATATTAATGTATGCATTTATACATGTACTGATGTACCTACTTACATTATATACATTACAGGTCCAATGGTTGGACTGAGAGGTTTATATGATATAAATCAAAATATTTTTTTTTGATGGATGGCGGAGGGTAAATGTTTTAAACCACCCCCCCCCCACACACACATACGCATGACCGAATTACGCCACTGTGCGATCGTACTACTCATTAAAGACTTAAGACTTGAAACGTGTTAGCATGGTTATTATCTTATCCGTTATTTAGCACTAAAAACAGTGTGTAGTTTTAACCCTCTACAAGTTTAATTATACAATGATCGATAAAGTATACGGTTGTCAATCGACCTTTTGTGGTCGAAATCCAAAGTATGCGGTTGTCGGATACTATGATTTAATATTATTGAATTCAAATTTTACACAATATTCATTAAGTTATCAAAGTTGGTAGTTTGGCCAACTCTAAAAATTAACCTGGGGAAATCTTGTCAGAGCTGTTTATCATTAAGTCATTAGACTGTTAAAATGTTAACTTAAAAGTTTGATAATAGGTCAATTCATAATAATATCAAAATTGATACCCATTGAAACTAGCGAAAGAAAATTTGATATGTCTTATGTGTGTAAGACGGAGACAACACATGCGGTGCGATGTCCTTTTACTTAATCTATTATGTGAATATTACAGGTTGAATTATTTGAAAACTCCAATTTAGATATCATAAAAATTGAGAGAAAAATATCAATATACCCCTTCTATCTTTCATAGCGACCTATTTTTATTTTTTAGTATACAAATAGCCAAAAGATTTAAGTATCAGTATGTAACACATAATTACATAAACATGACCAATCATAACCAATTACCAGGTCTAGTTCACATGGCAATAGCACAGATTAACATTTAACAGATTTCATTTAATCTGTGGTAATAGCAATCTAGAATCTAGATAATAACAATAATTAAGATAGAGGATAATATTGAACATGTAAAACATAAAATAAATAAAATAAAAATAAAAAAATATTTATATACTTTTTAATGCGTCGATTTTTTTAATACTATAAAAAAATCATCAATTTTTCTAAAAGATAGGAAAAAGAAAATGATGAATGAAATTGTACTAGAAAATCACCATTTCACAATTTTCATAATCAAATTCAACTGATTAATGTTAAAATACCTAAGGTGTCTTAAGGAATACATTCATGGATTTTTAGTTAAAAAATAAAATTACTTTTACAATGTACATGACAAATAAAATAATTAAGCCTATTTATGAAGAATATGACTATTGAATGATATTAAATTAGAATATAAATTAATTATATCAACTTAATTATATTATATTGCATCATTATACATACAATATTGCTCGAGGTCCTATTATACGACAAACTTAACAACGATAACAGGTAACATAGAATTTAATAAGTTAATGTTTTATGTGCTCAAAGCAAGTGTTTTTTTTTTTGCTACAATAAATGTACTTAAGTAGTTGCAAAAAGAAAATTACAATGTTAGGAGTTTGCAGTTTTAAAATGTGTGTTCTCTTACTAATTAGAACGGAATGATCGTATCACCAACTTAAATAAAAAAAAGAAACAAAACTTTAACAATCAGAAAAACCATAATAATAATAATAATAATAATAATAATAATAATAATAATATTTTTTCACATTAAAACGATCATTGCAAAAATAACAATATTAATTTTTTTTATAATAATTTAATTTTATTTACATGTACAACATCACAGCTTGTCGTAGGTACGGTGAATTCAGGCAGACTAACATCAGCCTATCTGGACGGTATCGGCTCTAGGAAATCCAACTCAAGCTCTTGCTCTAGTTGACTAATGGAACTGTCTAGGGATGGGTGTGGCTCGCCAGTGCTTAGAGCAGAAAAAAATGGATGAAGGTCTTGCAATGAGCGAGCTGTTGAACCAGTTGGCAACAAGGTATCTGGGTATGCTTCTATTGGACTCCCATACTTAAAAACACAATTAAATAAAATTATTAAATATGTTTATTTTTATAAGTGAGCACTATGTTCATGTTGATGTTATATTATAATAAAATTACTTTTGAATCCATTATCTTTGCTATCCTTAAAACATGGGGGACAAATTCTACTGGGTTCTGTTCATTTTGTGATAGTTCAGGTCGTCCAACAAAAGCCCACTTGTACCTACAAAAATGGTTATACGTTAGGCACCCGATTTGTAATCAAATAACATGAATTCAATTTACATTTGAAATTGAGGTAGAATATCAGCAGGAAGTTGAATGGCAACACTAAGAAGTTTAACTGCGGCTAGCTGAAGTTGCAACCATTGTGGATTACTACTGGCATTAAGACCGTTGTTGCTGTTAACTACCCATGTCCAATCAAGTCCCGAAAGCAGTCGTATATGTGAACTGAAATTCGTAAAACATATTATTTAAATTAATTGTTACTATATTTCAGAGATGACTATAAAAATATTAATTTTTAAATGTACAAATATTTAATCTCCTAAATTTAAAATTTAACTCAAAATCCTAATATACATATCCAACTTAATAGGTGTATAATGTTACCTATCATATAATATGTAAATATAAATCTATCAACTACTTCCTGGTAATGTATGTAGAAGACTCAAAAGACAGAAGCCTAGAGACCAACTAAAAAAAAAAATTTAAATAAAACCCCCTTGATACTTAATATGCACCCAGCTGGGGAACACTGCTGAGTGCCTGCCCATTTATGTTAAATTTCTCCTGCTGTCACTTACCATTAAATTTTCAAATTTGCTTATTGTACTCAATGTTGTATAGATTGTAAATATTTAAAATATAAAATAAATAAATAAATATCATGATTAAAATCCAGCAAATTACATAACACCTAATGCTCCTGCGTAAACTTTAAAACATGCATTAAAGTTTGAATGCTGAAAATTAGCCATTACCAATTCCTATTTTATAAATTCATTAGAAACTAAGAAACAACAGTTTTAATTTTCTGTTTAAATTGACCATACAATATTATAATAAAGCAATAATTTATTTATTTAATTTACTTAAAACACCAATTAATTTTTTTTAATGACTTATTGACATACAAATATTGAGATACTGATGTATTCGGTTTGTTATTAATCAAACTTAAAATTTATCAGTACATATAGTATGTACCTATTGTCAGTGGTAGAATTAGGAGGTTGTCAGCACCCTCCCCTCACATTTTTTTAAAAAATAATAAAAACATTTTTGTTAGTAAATAATTTTTGGATGAAATTGTATACATTTAATACTGAAACTACCAACATCAATTTCATAAGCTGAAATGAAGATATTTAAGAGAAATTTATATTTTAAATTGTAAAATTATGAACTAACTATTTATTAGGTTGTTTTTTTATGTATAAAGAATCAGAATGGATGTTTTTTGAAGAATGTATACTGTTATACCAGTTTCTATAAGCAAAAATCAATTCTTGATACTTAAAAAATAATTTGTTAGGAGGTATCTAAAATTGATAATCAAACTAAATTTAAAACACCGAGAGTATTCTTATATTTAATATGTATATAGTATATAATTAATGATTTTAATTTCGGAACAATTTGTGTATCAATAGATGCCAAGGTAAAATGCTGTTTTCTTCCCAAGGTATGAATTTCATGCTAAATTAATATATATAATACAATATGTATGATGTATGAACTTAAGTATTAGGAACTTTAATAATTAATTAGTAATATTTATATTCATGCTTCTACTTTCGATCCACAAAAATCAATTAAGCTCTATGAAATGATTTAAATCATGCATTATGCTAACTGCTATAACCAAAAGCATAAATCCATACAGTATTACTTATTAGCTAGTAATACAATTTATAATTTTTTCAACAAATGTAAGCACTTTTTTGAGTGATAATTATTATATTATTGAAAACAGATTTATATTTTATTTTAAATTATGAAATATTTTTTTATACATCTTCATAAGATTTTTATAAATGTAAACAATAAATATAATTATAAGTCAATAACAAGAACTAATAGATCATTGTTTTTGGAGAATTAATTTATTACTTTTAAGATTTTCTATTGTTTGGTTCAGCAGTTCCAATGTCAGGATGCAGAGATTTTTTATAGTGACTTACAAGTGCATAATTCATATATTATTTCAGCATGATTTATGATGAATATTAAAAATATATATATATATTCCTCAAATAATTGAATAACAAAAATGATTGAGGAAATATAATTTCTATTTTTGTTCATATTTTTTAATATTTTATACTATAATTTAGTGTTGATAAATGAGAATTATGTTTACAATTATAAAAAGTTGCCCATTTAATTCAATGCATTTTTAATTTATTATCATATATCATACATATCTTTTAATTTAAATCATTCTTTTTAAATTATATCTTTCATAATTAAAAATTAAATAATTATGTTTATTGAAGATATGAAATTTAAATCAACTGTGTTAGGAATGTATTTATAAAATATAAAACTACAAACATAATCAATAATTTGAGTAATACGTGTAAATATTCATACTCATTAGTAATTACCAAATTAAAGTATTATATTTTAACTTATAAGATATATTTTCTAACCTACAAACTATTCTACAATTCAGTATTAAAATTTTTCAGTTTTAACTCAAATTATTTAAAAAATAAATTCCAACATATTAAATAATTCTACAGGCAATTAATACAGCTAAAAAATTGCATACTTCCACACACCAAACTAAAATTATTGATCAAGGTCAAGTCAATATTGGATATTGTTAAAGGCAATTAAAAAAAATATAATTTTTTGTAAGGTTTTCTTTTTTTCTTTACAAATATAACCTGTGAACATTGTTGAGTATGCACATAAAAACTAAAAAGTGTTCTTTTTCCCCAATTGATGTTTTGTTCACCATTAGAAGAACTTACTTTTCAATGACAGTAGATTTTCTAGAGTTTGATGAACTCTGTTTCTCAGGTTGCAAGGTATACTTGTTTCGGTGATTCCATTTTTTTCTTCGTCTTGACGATGAATTTGATTTAAGAGTGGTATCAGCCATATTAATTTCTTCACTACTATAATAATGAGCAAGGAAATGAAGAATTGGAAATATTTTGGAAGAATGGAAAAAAAGAAACACTGATTAATTTTTTTTAATCATTAGCATTATTAGTTTTTATTTTATTTTCAATACTTTTACTAAAAATGAGAAATAAAGAAGAATATCAGTTAAAGATTTAACCCAAGACACCTTCAAGCCGCGACATTGACTTAACCTTGGTAATAGATTTCAAAATTATTATTAGAACTATGTTAATATACAAAAATGTTAAAAGCACACAACAAACTGGCAATAAGCATACATAAAACATACCTGGTATTTCGCCTGCCATAAGCCAAAAATGGAAGATCAGCCATACGCCCCAGAAAAACAATATATTTGTTTAGTTGGAAAAGTAAAGATTATAGTTTGTACCATCAAATAATATTTAATACTAATGATTTTATTACATACCTGAACTCTTCTGAATCTGCACTTAAATTATGTTCAATATGAATCATAACTTGAACCATTTCACTAACTATAATTGGCCACATAGAAGTTATGTGATGACCAGACATACGTAAAAGTAAAACCCTGAAGCATAGGAACACTTGCGCGTGAATACCGGGTCCAGATTGAGGCATACGAAGAGTGTCAACTAGTCTTTCTATTTAATAAACAATAACAGTGGTTTTAAAAAAAAATCTTTTGAATAGAAGCATTTTTTTTTTTAAATTTAACCTTGAATTTCAGGAACATGTTTATGAAACTGGTCTTTCTCACTACATAATAAAACAAATGCAAGTCTTTTTAATAATTGGGCTCTTTGCTCACATTCTTGTTCTCGATTTGAAAATAAATTTAAGGTGTTTGCTTGGTTCATATTAATTCGACCTAGAAATATAAAAATATGTGAAAAATAATAATAAAAATTAATAACTAATCACGAAAAATAAAAATATACCCATAAAATCTCTAAAAGTTGTTGTGTCTTGAGACATTAAATTATCAATTATAATTTTCCAATACTGAATACTGCGATCGTCCATTTGGAATAGCGTTGGATCAAGTAAAAGTTCCATTGCATCTTTTTTCCAAGCCTTTCGTGTATATTGATACGTACTAATGCTAGCCAAGATTTGAGAACACGCATGAAAACTTGGCATATTTTTATTACTATATTTTATAAACAGAATATAAATTAGAAATTAAATATATAGTTTAAATAGTTATTTTAAATCTAATAGGCACTTACGTATGGTTTTTCAAATAAGGTGTTACATTATACATGATCATTGTGAGTATTGTACATACTCTTTCTTTTTCTTGATTACCAAATGTTATGTCTAACAATGGTGCAAGAAGTTGGGCTAGCACATTTTGGGCTGGTATACTGTACTGAGCATTGCTTCCACTACCACTTCCAACTAAAAAATATTATATAATATATTTATTTATACATTTTAAAAGCTTTATAAATAATTTAGTTACAATAAAAAAAAAGGTAAGCAAGTAGGTTTTGAGTAGGTCAGTATAATGGATGTGTTAAGTTTGAATTCAATGATATAATATAATCATTGTACACGAAAAACTATTCTGAGTGAAAACTGTCTATAAATATTTATAAAAACAAATTTGTACATGTGTCTTTAATATTTTTAAACTGCTATTATAACAAGCTATGGGGAACGTTGTATTACATATTCAAGCTTTTTAATCCAGTGAAAATGTTGTTATCAATATTTTAAAAAAGGTCCATAAATATCTCTTAAGAGTAAATATATTTTAGTTTCTGAGCGGAGCGAGGAAGCTATTGTTTTACAATGATGTTTGTTTACTTTTTTTTTTATCCTGTATACAAAATATATCTTTAGAAAGGTTATTTTTCAGTTTTCTCAATAGTTATTTATTGCCACAGGGAAAACCACCGATAAATTACGAAAAACCGCTAAAAAAGGGATTTTAATTTCTAACGCTTTGTTTATCACCATAGAAACTAATAAAAAATAATAATACCTATTATATTATAAATTCAACTTATAGGATATAATAAATAATGACAAACCGTCTCCGCTCAGAATTGTTTTTCTTATACAATGATATTATAATTATATCAATGAATTCAAGTTTAATACAATCCTTTATACATTGACCCACTTGTAACCTTCTGTACAGCAGAGAGACATCTACTTACCCACTTTTTTTAAATTATACCACATATAGAAACTGTTAATACTTAATATAAACATTTGGTAAAAATTTTAAGCATCCATGGTTAATAATTTTTAAATTACAACAAAATGAGAAAATCGTTCATTTACGGGTTATCAAAGACACAAAAAATTAATTTGACATATGCCAGTAGACTTTTTGTTAAAGGTAGGAAAACTTATGGGGAATCTTGTTTTAAATTTTAAAATTTTATATAAATATAAAATATATATATATAAAGAATAAATAGATTTTTTTTTTATTAATTTCCATATAAAAAATAGCAAAGTTTTTGCGATTTTGACAAATGTTGTCAACTTTTAACTTCATAATATTGTGGATTAGCGTTTTTTTAATTTTCACTAAAAACTTATAAGAAGCGTTTTATAAAATTTTTAAATTTTTTGACAAGAGAAAATTTTTTTGGTGACATTAAAAAAAATAAAAAATAAAAATTCAAATATCTTGTTTCTGAGTTAATACAAAATAACAAAATCGATTTTGTTGAAAACCAGTTTTGCATGAAAATTCCTGTTTTTTCTTAATTTTTCTCTCTATTATCCTGACATTTTTTGAAAACTACTGGGAATTTTTAAATTTAACCTTTCAAAAGTACCTTTTAGACCCAATTTGTTATAATAAACCACACACAAAGTTGAAAATCTTAAGGCGCCCAGTGCCGATGCCATTTTGTTCCCAAAAATACACTTGGCAGGAATAACAAAACCACCTTGTAGAATCAACCAAATTTCATAATTTTTTTTTTAATTGTTAGAGAAAAATATTCTACAGCCTGTATCGATCTCTGTTTTTCTCTTTAATTTATAATATTTCTAAAATATACAAGATAAAAAGCATTTTTTTTAATACAATTATTTATACAAAATCAGAGATCAATGCGGGCTTGTAGGAAGTCTTCTTCTTTCAGATAAAAAAATTCAACAGTTCTACGAAGCTTGAGAGTTATTTCAGTCAAGTCATTTTTTCGATAAAATACACCCTATCAACTTCCCTCCCTAAATAGGTATCGAGTAGTAGATTAGTGGAAAAGTCTTAAAATTGAGGTGGCAACCCAAATATAAAATTTAATCTTCAAATTTCATAGAATTGTGGAAAATTTGAAAAACTGGCATCGCGACCCTTAAGACTATTTTGTAAACCACATTGTTAACACAAATACACACACACAAAAAAAAAAACACATCAGAATCAAAAACCTGTAAATATTAAATGATTAATTTTTACCCTTTTCTATATCTTTTTCGGTAATAGAATTTGCTGCAGATAATTCATCTTCTCTTACAGACACATTTCTTCTTAGCCATGAACTCTGTTCCAAACAAGCTCCAGCTATTTGAGAACAGCTTTCAACCATCTAAAAACAATGATAAAAAAATAATATCAACAATTACAATTTTTACAACTCATTTTATTTTAAAATAATACTGGTGTTTTCAAATTAAATTTGTATTGCAAATGTTGTAATTATAGTGATAAGAACATAGTACTTATCAAACAGGTTAAGATTAACTGTTCTTTTATATTTACCTTAGCTGTAATATCTTGGAGATCTTTTTGATCTTTACGATCAGCTAATGGTGCAGGAGCTCTATGTACAAACTGACTTAATACTGATAACAACATAAACTGTGAAGGAGGTGATAATGTTATTCCTTCTTTGAGTAATCCAAGAAGTGATTGCCATGTTTCTGCTAAGTAATGACCAGGAGCAAGCTGTACGTAATGAACAAATAATTCCAATACACTCACTTCAATACTAATTTGTGTATCTTGTTGGCCAGCCTGAAAGCATAATACAAATATTAATAATAACCATACATAAGTAAATAAGTTACTAAAAATTATAATTACTTGACTTAATGATGGTTGTTTGACAACTTGGTGAATAGTTTGTATTAATGAATCCAATGGCATCGACTTTATGGAACTTAATAATTGTACTAAAACTTGTTGCATTTCTGTAGCTTCAGGTACAATCTAAGAGAAAAAGAATAATTTATTTTGTTGCTAGGACATTAATCACAATATATACTTGTGCTAACTGATAAGATAAATAATGAAACTTAAATATTGTCTTGAGAACATTAAATAATGAAAATAATAATTTATATTATTTTTCTAAATAAATTAATTTTCTTACAGTTGATGATAATACAGATGCACGCGATCGTCTCTCTTTCCATACAATTGAAAACGCGGTTAGAAAGCTATTGCCATGATGTTCAGCTATAGGACTTAATAAATCTAAAAGTTGGCCTTTAACTAACCTTGGACATCCAGCCACATTATTTTCACTGTAATAAATTGATTTGAAAATATTATATAACTAATAAGTAATAATATTACTTAAAAATGGTAGGTATACCTTTGTTTTCCAGTACAAAGTGCTTTCCATAATAAAGAAACGCTGGCTACAATTCTTGGCAAAATTGCCAATAAAGATCTCCTTGCTCCTAACTGTGGTTCAGTTTCATCATTAGATGATTGATCTTGGAGCTTTGAAAATAATAAAAATGAAAATAACATTTTTTAATATTAAATACTAAAAAATAAAATTTAATGATGTATTACTCACAGCTAAAAGAGGAGATGGAATAAAGACATGGACAAGATTATTGAACAGCTGTGCTGGAGTATTTGAATTTGCCGTAGAATTATGATCTAAAGGATGGTTAAATGGCTGACCAGTATCAAGGAGGCAAAAATGACATAAGACAGTAAGAGCTTCCAATTGTGTTATTGCATAATCTGCTGGTAATCTGAAATACACAAATTTATTGTTATTAATTAAGAATAATACAAAAATGAACTAGTCAATTTATTTACACAAATATTATTACCTCAAATTAACATTTTTGGTGTTATCAGCATAAACTTCTGCTAATGTTTCAATATTAGCACATAACTGTCGTACAGTCACAGAGACAACATTCACCAAGGCTGGTCCAAGATATGGTAATGAAGATGTTACAAGCGATGTCCAGTTAATATGGGAATGTCTCATTCGAGCAGATGGATGTAAGGCTGCAACTAAGGCAGTAACAAACATTGGTTGCAATGGAATTGGTCTGCCAGATAAGTAACGAACGTCAGTGCCTTCTACATTATCAGCAGCTAAATCTGCATAGGAATCATTTACCACATTGTTACCACGATGACGGCTATTATCAACTTCATGTTCTAATATAATTAGTGATAGCAATAGTCTTAATAATAGAGCTTGGAATGCCTCAGATTCACGATTCATTCTACCTTCAACAGATCCCTGATCTGTAGGATCATGATTATTAAAAGACAATATTTCTGCAGTGAAACTGGTAGCTTTACATTCAGGACCAGAATTTTCAAGTACACTACTTAACAAACAGTGTAATGCAACTTTTTGTGCTTTACATCTTGCAAGTAATTCAGCTAAATAACACGCTAAACCTCGTCCACTATCTCTTACGATACCGCTTAATTCCCAACAAATAAGACTTAGCAGTTCTACACTGGACATTTGCACTTGACGATTACCAGCAATATCCTCTTGGGTGATTTTAGATTGTCCTAAATTTGGATAGTAACTTCGTATATAATAAAGACAAATGGATATGAGTAATTCTAAATACATGCTACTGCCTCGATTATATGGTATTCCAGTCATATCAATTTCTCCATGAAATCCTCTACCAAACATGGATTTTCTGTGTCTAGAAAGTAACTTTAGTATCTGAGATTTTACAGGAACAGAAGTAGTAGCAGCAGCGCATAAAAGCGCACGAGCATTTGTTTTTAACATGTTTGTTAATGTACAGAAAGCATACAATGTTCGCTGGACATCATATACTCCACAATATAACAGAAGATGAGAGTGTATATTTCTTACATTACCATCCATGTTATACTCAGGTGGAGCCATAGAAATATCTTCTTTGATTGATTCAGATACTTCAGTCAAATCATCGTCATCTTCTTCATCATTTAAAGGTACAACTGTTTCATCTACTACAGCATCTAGCACACTATTAAGAACTTCTCGTACGACAGACGTTTCTTCAGACTTCGAAGGGTCGAAATATTCATCAGCAGGTGTTGACTCATCTGTATCAATTTTGATTTGTTCATTTCCACAAAATGAATAGCTCCGAACTAAATCAGTCTCGTTTTCCGTAAAATGGCCATTCATATCAGTTGCAGAAGCAGATGTTCGTATATTGTTACGGTATGTCTCGCCATCAGTAACTCGAGCAAATATTGTGTCTGATATGGATGATAGGTGTAACAAATCAATTGATGACATCATTGTTGTAGAATTCATAACTGGGTTAGTTTTTATAGAATCAAGGGATGAATATGATCCAGTTCTTTGTACAGATTTTTGAATATGTTTACTTTCTGGTTTTCTCTTAGGAGAACGACGTACTGTGTTTTGCACATTTGATTTAAATCGTTTAATTTTATTCAACATATCCATGGAGTACTGAGAACTTTCTTTCTTTTCTTCAGAATAATCTTCATCAAATTCATTGTTATTAGTAACGTTAGGATCAACAGAAAATGGATTGACAAAAACAGAAATATTTTGAAGTAAAGACATGTTTTTATGATGAGATTCAGACATTTCTGCTAAAGATGGTTCATATCGAGTCATCATTTGACATTTTTTTACAGTAACATAACGGCTAAATAGGTTTGAAGAATCTTGTTCAGCTAATGTTGTAATAGCAAAGACACGTTTACTGCGGCTAGGGGCAATTTTTGGTGCTTGCTTACACTTGTCTGCCACATGATACATTACATTTCCATCAACTGAACTAATAGCATAAATTTTGGCAGATGGATCATTTAAAGAAGTTTCAGAATAATCATGTGCGTCATTATTTTGTGTCGGACTAACTTTGGCATGGAGAACACTTAATCTTGATGTACACGGATCAAGTAGTAATAGTATAAGAGGATCTATTAATCTGCTAATATCACCTCTTAATAAAGAGTGTAGAAGCCATCCTTCTGCTTCTACTTTTATTGCATTTCTTTCTCCGAGTTCTAAATTATCTAATGTTTTCAACATTGACCTATGAATAATAATAAAAAAAGTTATTTACAAAATCAGACAATTTAAAAGATATATATTTTATAAATGTACAGGTATAAATTTGTCTGATGAAGATGATCCACATAATATTTTGTTTATGATATAAAGTTTTGAACTGTGCCAACAAAAGATTTCTAAAGCATTAAAAATATATTTATTCTATTAGAAACTATACTATGTTCAAAATGAGATCATTACTGGGCGGCCAAGTTGTGCGCATGGATGTGGCAATGTCACATGACACAACTTTATAGGCCGCTGTAGCGGCGCCTGACCTTTGCGGAACAAAAACTGGTTACCGTCCGGTTCTGATCTCATTTTGAACAGAAGACCTATAGATAATTTAAATATAGAAATAATAAGCATAAAATATTAGTGGCTTACTTGTAAAACATGTCTCCAACATTTTGAGAATTTGCGGCAAGTTCTCGGCCTACATGCCATAAGAGTGAAAATTTTCTGAATGCATTTAACTTATGAAATTCAGATGCTTTTCTTGATGTTAATTCTTCTCCTATATCATGGTATTATTAAAAATAAATTATAAATATGGATACTTTTAAAATTTAAAAATATTCTGCATACCAATACAATTTTCTACAATATCACTTGAATGCAAAGAGCTCTGCAATAAATAAAGTAGTTCAACACAGCGCACTTGATATAATGGATTAGCCAAATGAAACCAAAGCCAATGTGCAATAACCTAAAAAAATATAATAGATCATTATAATAATGTTTTTAGAAATAATAATAAATTAAAGAAAACTCACGTGAAAAACATTTGTATGGTATTCAATATAATATAATTGAAAAGGTTTCAATAGTGGTAACAGGACTAGTGACACAACACCATTTCTTGATTCGTTAGATTTGCTATGCAATTGTGAGCTTCGACAGAGTGCAACTATATCCACTAAAGTTCCAATAGTAACAAGTTGTAGAGAAGGGGCAGTATTTCCCAACCAACAACAACATACAATAATTAATTTTAACCATTCTGGTAGAACATCATTATTTAAGTCTTTTATATCAATTGATGATACTAATGATGCCATTGAATCAGACAATGGAATTGCTTGAAATGTTGATATGTCTACTAATACTCTACAAGCTAACATAACAGGTTTTGTCCATTCAAGCCCAGCACTGCGTTTATTATTGAGAATAGTCATAGGGGATATTTCATCAGTACCTTCATATTCATAATTTTCGTCAAATGTTTGTTTTTGTAAATTAAGCACAGTTTTTAAAAGTTCTTCTAAATTTCTAGCTCGATCTTCAGCAGTTGCTTGCGGTGATTTTACTTTTAAGGCATCCATCAAAACTGTTAATCCTTTGGTTTCACCAATGTTTGCTCGTACACCATAAACAAAGGTTACAAAAAACTTTTCATATTGTTTAATACAAGATTTATAAATGCTTTGTTGTTCTTTTTGGTTACAATTTTGCATCAAAATAGCTGAATTCAAAGAATCACCATCAAATACTCCACTAGTTGTATCTGAATGTAAATCGATTGATGGGTTATCTGCTATAATTGTTGAATCAGATTGAACACTTGAAGTGTCAGATATGGTTCTGAGTTTTGGAGACTGAGCTCTTTTCACACCACTTATTTTAGGCGTATCCACATTTAATTGAACAATTTTTCCGGGCTCAGTGGCTTTCTTTGGCAGCTCAGTAGTTTGATCCAATGAGCTATATCCTAAATCTGTCTGTGGTATTAATGTTGGTTGAACTTTAGACAGTATTTTTAAAAACAACATTAAAGATGTGCTTGCTTGATCTGAAGTCAACATATCACAATTATCTGTTAATGTACTTGCAATGTGGATGAATAATTCGAGTAAATGTTCACTAGGAGTTTCAGTAAAAGTTTCAAATGATATAGCATCCAATAGGAAATCTGTCAGAGAGCATATTTCAACAAGGCTTAAGTCACCACTACCAACAGATTTAACAACGCTAGATGTGTCTTCACATGGATCTATCCTGGTTAGTGATTGACACGCATTTGAAAACATAATACCTGTATATTCCCATAAATATTTAGGCTCCAAGGAACTAAATAATAAATTTGCTGACTTTATCAATTCAGATGATTTATCAATTTTGTTGTCTTTTTGACAACATAAATAAAGAAGTCTAAAAACTTCATACAAAATATCATCTAGAATTACAGGACCAATTTCAGTTTTATCTAATAAAGACACAAGAAGTCTATAGGGGCGTAAGTCATGTGGCTTACAACCAGTTGCTTCATGAAGTTTAATTTTTATAGCCTAAAAAAAAACGTTGAATAATTATTAAATTAAAATAATAATTAAAACCATTTTAAAAAGTAATACCTGTACAAGTAAGTCTCTGGAATACATTTCAAAATATTTTACTGTAGTTAATTCTCTTGCTTTTCTTAATTTTACTAAAGGATGATCTGAACTTAATAATGTTAAATTAACTTCATTACCAAGGAGCCAAGCATACAAACGCCTAAAAATAAATTAAAACCATATAGGTCATAGATTCTAAATTATATATATACCAAAATGTAATACCTATTCAATGACATATCTCTACGGAGTATAGTTACTAAAGATGCTGTAATAAGACGAATCATATCGCTTTTGGATAGTTGTGTACTATGCATTGGGAATCCAACTTGTAATAAATCTAAACCACTTCTTTGAACCAAAACCATAGAATCTTGTACACATGCACATATGGCAGTAACCATTGTGTCAACGTTAGTACCCATTATATGACTCTGATTTTCTATTAATAATTTTCGATCAAACCGAGACAGTATATACAAAATAGCAGGAAGTCGAACAGCTAAATTATTAGCTAAGCATTCCCATAGGTGACTAAAAAATATTGGAGCACCAACACCAGCACATACATTGTCTAATAAACGATTTGTCCTAGAATAAAATACATTGTAAGGTTACACATTTTAATATTTGATTTTAATTATAAGATTTACCTGTCGAAAAAATCAGAACCTTCTTCCAAGCCAAGTAATACTCCGCTTAGAAAACCATTTAATCCTGGTATTAATCTTTCTCCCAAGGGTACAAAATGATTTTCATAAATATTTAAGAGATCCGGTCTAACATTCATAGCAGCATAACCCATTACAGGAAATAAACCTAGACAATTTTAAAAATGTAATTAATTATGATAACTTAATATTTTATTTACTTATTTGTAGTTTTTTTTCGACGAACCTGCACTATAAATAAAAAGGTCTTGGCTTAAACGATTAGTTCCCATACACTTGAATATAATATCATATGTTTCAAGAGCTTTCAAGTGAACACCAGAAGGAAGAGCATGGTGCATACATTGTGCTAGACGTTTACTGATTTTTATGCCTCGTGGTATTACTGGATATCTCGTATAACTTAGTAGCACCTGTATAGTAATAAAATATAAAACATAAATAATTCATAAAAAATAAATATATATAATATATTATGTTGTAGGGATGGGCATGAAATCTGAATTATCCAAACATCCGGATATATAAATTCGGATTTGAATGAAATTCTGATCCTGATTTATGGATTTGGTTTTTATGTGACTTATAATTATTTTTAATATATCGTAAAATAAATAGTTTTATTTTATTGCAATGAAAATATGTCATAGAATTAAATTTATTAGAATATAAAAATGAGTCATTGATCAACACATTTAGATTTCAAAAATCTGGATTATTTGTGAAATCTGTATTTCCTAAAACCGGATATGTCTACCACTATTATGTTGTGTAATAATAATAAACAATGGCATTTCAAATTTTTTTGGCATGAATACAGCTATTTAAATTATCTAACTGATTTTTTATAGTTCAAAAAAATTATATTTCATATATTGACCTTTAACTTTATTACTACTGTAAGGTCCCTTCAGAAATAACTAATCAAATTATAATATGATTTTATTATTTGTGGTATGTAAATATTTACACAGAAGTTCAAACATATCTAACACTATTTTACTATTTTAATGTCAATAGTCACTAAAATAATATGTAGCTATAGCCTAATTCCTTTAAATAAACAATATTATTATTGATTTCTGGTTAGGCGTGGCACCAAATGTAATATCTAAAAATATCCACATCAAATCAGGAGTTAGTAGGTTTGATTGTATCTTTGGCAGGAGTTTTTTTTTACCATGTACAAAATATAAGTGTAATATAAAAAGACAAATATTATTAAGTAAAAATATGTTATAAATTGGAATAAGACTACTGAAAAATATAAAAATGTAATTTATTTAATTACTTATAGTATAAGTCTGAATATCAAATAAAAAAGTTAAAATAACTAACATAAAAGTAAGGAAATTCCCAGTTTACGAATAATGCTAGTTTTATCGTTTCTTTACACAGGTCACAGAGTATAACATATAAATTAAATCTTAAGTATTACCAATAAGATGTCATGTTGAATAAAATACTGTACAATATAATATAATATTATTGCATGATAAATGCAATATTATGTTTAAATATTAATTCTATAATAATAATATAGGACTCAACTATAAATACTAGTAAAATAGCTGTACTAAACACAAACAGGTAATAGTGAAAAATATATCTAATTTTAACAATGACAAAATCAAAAAAGCAAGCAGTTCCCAATCACCAATATAATGAAAATCGTGAAGGATAGACTTTGGATATTATATTAGTTACATAGATATTGATACCTAGTCATGTGGATACTAAGTAATATTTTCGTTAGTATACTGGGTACATGAGTACTTATTCAAAACATGTATAATAGATATATATTAAAAAGATAAAATATAAATTAATATTTTTTTAAATACGTACAAATTTATTTATTTTTTATTCAAATTTAACTACACAAATATTTCCTTAGAGCAGCAGTTGCCAACCATTTTAGTTATGCGGACCACCAATTATGTAAAACAAACTTTGAAACTACTTACCTAATATACTGGTATAAAATATAAACACAAACAAATAAGACGATAGAAAAGATTTAGATGTGTAAAAAATCATAGAAAATTATAAAATCTTGATGTTGATGCCAATTAAAATTTGCTGAACCTTTGCTTAGACTCTCGTCCAGAGTCCGTTGCCCAGGCTCATGAGTTGGAACCACTGCTTTAGAGTAATACTTATTTGAAATAATTATCCAAATGTAATATATTAAAAATTAAAAACTTATTTACTGTACTTGAGACCATTTAATAATAAAATAATATGTTTTTAGTATTTCAGACAACACTTGGTTTGAATTCATCTGGACTACAAAAGTTTTGTAAATTAAAGTTAGTAAAAAAATATCCACAAAGACAAATACTATAAGGCACTGTGTGATCTGTATGTAATATAGATATTAAGATCTATGTAGCATGAATAACTGGCAATATAATATTATAGACATATGATATTCTATATATATCAATGCAAGCCAACCTGAATATTATTATAATTTGCATACATAACATATATTATCTATTATATTATTATAAGATATGTTTGGATGTGTTTAGTAACTTAATACTTTTACCTTATTTAATTTTCCTAAGGCAGATATTAAATCTGCCCATTCACTAGTGTATTCAAAACTCTTCAATGCTTTATCAACAGCATTGACATACCTGAAAAATAAAAAAAATCTATATAAATGAGTATATAAAAGATCACTAAATAATATACTAAAATTTTAAACTATTTTATTAATGTTATTAGTTTCAGTTTAAGAACAATTGCAATAATGAAAATAATTATTAGTTCAGCCTTGGAAATGATGGAATATTTCAGACAACAACGCTTAAATAATTTTACTGAAATATTATTCAAAACATAATAATACTAAGTGAAAAACTATGAATAACAATATTATAGGGCCGTTTAATTGGATTGACAAGATCCAGTAATTATATAGGAAAAATAAGATTCAAGGCCGAATTATTGATATTGTGTTTACAAAAGTATTGAATCAAATATTATTCTGGTCATAAGAAAATTTATCATACTAAAATGACAAATATAGTAGTTAAGAAAACATATTACTTAAAATTCTTACTTATGCATAATATAACAAACTTGACGTTTAGAAAGATCCATTTTACTGTAATTTTTAATGTTAAAGTGGAATGGTTCTAGAGATGTGAGCTTGTATTATACATAGGTTGCATAAAAAAATAAATATTATTTAGTATTATTAGAAAATTAATTTTATATTTAAGAATATAATTTACTATGAGTTACAAATACATTCATTTAAACTAAAATTATTTCTAGACTTTAGGTTAGGTATATCAGGATTGGTAGTAAGATTTTAAATATTAATTTATTCTAAAATAATTCTTGTATTATTGTGGACTTAAAAGTGTTTTCCAAAACTAGTAAGCCATTTTAAAATTGGTTATAATATATTTATAGTTTTATAACCTGTGTTCAATTTCCGATAATTTAAAGTACTGCAAGGTTCTTTACGATATTATTTAATTCTACAAAAAAAAAATAATAAATACTGTGTTTTAGCAGTTCTAAGTATAACTATCAAACTTAAAGGTAAGATTAGGTTCCACATAGGATTTTAATGATATTTTAATTTTGAAGCAAGTTAATAGTATTCTAAAATTTACAAAACACAACAATTTCAAATTACTCAAACTTGGAAGTTTAAAAATGAATAATCATACTCAGCCAAGTGGGGCCTTAAATAGCATACTTACCCTTAAATTGTATTATAAATTAGTTCATTTTAATATTAAAAATAACATTGTTAAATGGATTCTTCTGAACTTAAAATTTGCTGTTAGGTATATCATATTGATAGTATTTTGAAACAATACATGTCAGTACAACCAACATCCTTAGTAATGTATTTTTTTGTCCCAAATACCATTTTATTATAAAATGTAAATTAAGTTTACTTTGGAGGAGGATAAATATACAATCTGAACAAACCTCTATAGTTTATAGCTATTTATGCACGTATAAGGCTCTCTTACTTTTCAGAGTTTGGTATAGTAAAACAATTGAGGAATTAACAGACTGGTCTCTCATCATCTTTTACTTATGAAATTACTAGTTGATTGATGATAAATATTAAAAAATTCGGGTTTTAATTGTTTTAAATAGTGTTATTTAATACTAAGTGTAAAAACAGCATAAGAGATTCTAAAATTAATACCTTCCTCATTTCACACAAAATCTAATATTATCACATGCAAAATAAAAATGTTTTGTGATTATTCTAGAATTAAAATTAATGTTCAATACAAAATTAGTTAGGTTAGTTTAATTAGTTTTCATATTTTTGTTTCAGGGGATACATAATACAAAAATAAAATAATACACCTACCGACCAATGGAATAAGAAACATTACTTTCATATTAGTTTATTGACCATTGATCAATATTAATTAAACTAGGTAAAACATTAATCACCTAACAAGAACATTCTAGGAAAATATAGTTTGAAATAAAACATAGAATGTCAACAAATAAATCATTTTCAATATTTTTTTTATAAGATATTGAAAAATGTAAAAACATTAGTAATATTTAATCTATGATATAAACAACAAGGTATGATCGTAACTATTTGAACAGTCAGATCTTTCGGTAAACACATGACATAGTGTAGTGTATAGTAATAATAATTAAATGACAATTTGATAGCATGGGTATGAAAATGAAGTATTGCGCAGGCTTGAACCAAATCTGAACTTTTGCGATCATACTATGTTGTTTATATCATGATTTAATCAACAATTTGAAAATACAAACCTATGTAATCTTCTAATATAAAAAAAAAATGGAACAAATAAGTTGTTTGTACCAATATTATTCCTAAAAAAAACTGTAAAAGGTTTAAAAACTTATAAGTACCCACTCCGGTGCCCAATTAATTTTGATTATATAATTTTATATTTATTTAATATAATTTAATTTGAATAAAAGTGCTAAAATAGCGAAAAATTGTTGTTCATTAGTGTACTGTTAGTTTTGATACTAGAATGAATTGACCTATTATAAAA
>NC_042494.1:53556353-53566838 GCF_005508785.2 Acyrthosiphon pisum
AGCATTTTAATTTTTGATAATTGACATACATACCCATATCTTGCTGTAAATGAAAATGTCGAAAAAATAGGCAACGCTTAAGCACAGATTATCTTCTTACCTAAAAGTTTTATAATTAGTCAATTCACTCTAGTATCAAAACTAACAGCACCTCGAACAGCACACTATTGAAACTAGTGAACGACAATTTGCTATGTCATGCGTGTGTAAGACGGAGACAATAAATGTATAGGTAGTGACCTCTTAAGCATCGATTATGAATATAATATAAAATTTAAGTACACCATACAAAAAAATTGATTTTTTTCAAAAATTCTCGGTTTTTCTAATTCGTATTTTGTTTTTCATACTATTGACCCCCCAAAGTACCAAAAGGTAACATGATCCAATGTGCGACTAGAAACAAATCTTAAAGTTGAAAATCAAAGCCTTTTTTAATGATTCATAAGTTGTTGAGTGATGACAGTCACAAAAAATAAACAAAAATTATTATAAAATCAATACATTCCATTGCTCTACTCAGTATCTAAAATTACATGTTTGTTAAATAATAATAATAATAATTATATTATGATGCGGTATAATATTTTCAATTAAACTGGTTTTCATTATAATTTAGTATAATTAATTCAATGTAAATACCTTTATTGAATAAATAGGTATACCTATTCTGTATATTATATTATATTAACCTAATTATTATAAATAGGTTCAATTAATCAGATACACGAAAATGACCCACCAATTTAGTTTTTAAATTGTGAATTATATTTGATTTATATTAAGTAAAACTAGGTGCCTACTATATTTTGTTTTAATATTAGCTTAAATAAATATAAGTATCAATCAAGGTGTAATACTTAACAAAGTTCTTAATTTAAAATAAATAAAATCTATATACTTAGGTACGTTGCAGATGGAGGGCATTATTATTTAATAATTATTACAATTTATTTTAGTAAAACCATTGAGATTAGTTAAAATAGTATTTGTTTGGTACGTGACCTACCAAGATGATTATCTATATTATGTATGGGTACCAATCTATTAACAGATAAGATACATTTTTTTAATTTATTAAGTAATATATAAAAAATGTATTGCTAAAAATATTTTTTAAATTAAATACAATTTTTTTATAATAACATAATTGTATGACATTTTTTTAATATTTTTGACATAATTCTGTTATAGGTAGGTGTTGTACCTTATGTGTATTCATAAAATATTGTAACTGATATTTTATCTGACTGATTTTGACATTGTTACCTAAATGTAATCCTGTATTATTTTGTATTTGTATTACTTATTTTATACCGTCATAATTAATACTGTTTTGTTACATACCGCACCCTACCCACAAATATTAAAATTTAAAATGAGAATTTCCATACTCATGGTAGTATATAGGTTAGTATATAGGCAGTGGGTATAGATTTATATTTATCTATTTATTTTTTTATTTAATTTAATTTAATTTCATATACATAAGAAAACTGAACCCCACTGAGAAAAGTTGTGTGGGGGCCCAGGAGTTTTAAAACAAATTATATAAAAAATATCACTATTTTGTATACATAATTCAAATTAAATTATTTTACATTGATTAGAGTAAATTAATACAATATTATTTCTATAACATTAATAATTCATCAGAAATTCCAAAACCTTGCAAAATGTTTTTTTTTTTTTGAATAAATTAATTGGTAGGTTTATTATAATATATTGTATTTACTATTTTGTTGCATAATTTGGTTTCAATTATATCAAAATATTTACCAGATGCAGTTTTTTTTAGATCTATTAATGATAAAATTGTATTTTGCGTATCTATTTTACTTCATGCAATATTGGTTGTAATAAATTGTGATTTTTTAAATATATAGCAGTCATTTTTAGATTCATTTTTTTAACAGATTTAGTTCTTTATATACATTTCTATACGTAATGTAAATTATATTGTTGGGTAATTTTATTTTGTTAGATTTGTATTCTAGTATCTAGAAAAATATTCAGTAGGATAAGTTTTATTGTTATTTGAGTAATCGCATTTGGTTGCTAAGTTCAATACAAACATTATTGTAAGTCACAATGTTTGAACAATGAATATTATAAGTTTAATATATACAATGACTGACGTCTTATCTAGTGTACAATTCATCAAAGATTATGAAATTATTCAAACTCCTAGAATGTGTTCAAATGGTCATGAAATAGCATTGAAATTGGAAAATTGTAGACACGGGTATGTAAAAGAGTCATACTGAAAAATATGTACATTTAAAAGTGTTGATACTTGGCTTTTCCGTTCTAAACTTCCATTATTTTTACAAAGACTTACTAAACTGTTGTGCGCATCAATATATAAATATAACATTTTGTGAAAAAAATCTCTTGTTGATACTTATTTGATTTGTTGTTTGTGGTGTACTGGCATCAAAAAAATAAAACTAACGACTCATTTGAAATAATTTCAAGGGTTTTGACTACCTACAATTAAATTTGTGTATCAGGCAATGGGGAAGGAAAATGTTTTGTTTTTGTTTTAAATACTAGTCTTAATAATTAGGAGACATAATATAGCAGAACAATACCTAGTAGTTTAATTATATTTTGTAATGTGTACATTTAAAAGGTAAAAACGTGTTTAGATGTTAACTATAAATATTAATATAGATGATAATACCTATTTTAATATGCTAATATATAACATAATATAGGTATAAATGTAATAGGTAGCTATATAAATAATACAATAAAATCTAATCAACATTTTAACAAAAATGTTATTCATCATAAAAGCTTTAATATAAATAAAATCTCAATTTAATATTTATTAGTCGGTAATACCTAGCTAGATGCAAAAATACTAAGTTTGTACGCAATTTAGGAAGTTAACAATATTATTATAGATTTAGCCTCGGATTTAAGAATTACGAGTTACTACATACCAAAATTAACTAAGAATAAACAATTTTAAATAAAAATAAGTCTTGTAAGATCCAAAAAGCATACTTATATGGATTAACATTAATAAGTACTTGATAAGTAATATTTTTTCAACGACTAAAAATATAAATATTTGGCAACACATCCACTTATATCACATTGTTATATTTTTAAGTTAATTCTAGTTAATAACCTTGTAAATAGTATATATCATTTACAAAATTATAAATAGGTATCAGATACTTTGTTTCAACTTTAAATTCTAAGTAATTAAAACAGGAAAATAAATAGGTAGGTATGATTAAAAGATACATTGAAATAACACAAGTGACAGGAAATTATAACCAAGTCCGTATTTAATTCATGGACTACCTAGCTACTTTATTTTAAACAATTATACGGTCTAATAAAATGTTTGTAATGTTTCAGTTATTTCTACTTATTAGTTATTACAAATTGTCAGTTATACAATAGATTGCTGAACATTTTAAGTGACTCGGCTTACACCAAACAAATTAAGGTAGATACATGTAAACATTTATGAAAATTAAATCCAAATGACTCATACAACTGACACTCCAGATTATATTATACAATAAAAAAAGCAACACCAACCAAAAGAGTTAGTCAACTATAGATAAGCAGCCTACTTACATCCGATATTTTGAATCTTTCATGAGATCAAACTCTTCGGTGGCTATTGTTCCCATGGTAACAGCAAATTTGTCAATCCGTAAATAAAAAAACAATTGCGACTTGGTAAAGGTCTTAACTTGTTATAGATAATTACATAACTACATCGTCGCTGTTATTTATTTCGTTATACTCAACAAATTCAAAAATACGTATTTCAAATGCACGGTATATAATTATTAATCATAATCAATGAAAAGATCGGCTGGTCACGCGACTTACAAACAATAATAGACAAAACAGTTTGAAATATAATTTTAAACAATTGTTTCTAAAAAATATAATAACAAAATAATACGAATATCAATTTTCTTTATTGCACTTTGTCACTATATAGTCAGTACTGTACACTATAGCAGTAAACTTCTTTCGTGGTACATCTTGAGTTGATGACAAATCAGCTGAAAGTTGACAAAAAAGATAAAATCTCAGTGTAGCCAACAAGAAACTATCCGGAAATTTGTCTTTGCTGCTTATTTTTAAATTTTAAGCATCTATTTTAGTTGTATTTTGCATAATATTATCTATTGTTAAAACTTAAAGTCCATAAATTAAAACATATTATCCTACTATTACATATTAAATTATTAAAATTGTTCATATTATTACGGTAATCTGTTGCACGATTTTTTTTGTAACGATTCTGGATTTTAAATTGTTATCAGTTATGTAAACACGAAAATTAATGTGCATATTGCCACACTGAAGTAAAAATATATTTCATTATTCTTAACCATTAAATTATTATTTTAATTTTTTTGATTATCAGAACATTCAACATTCAGAACTCAGAAGTCAGAAAATTGGAACTTGAGAGGTAAATTAATTTCTGAAGTGTCAAGTGTGCAATGTGTGCTGTAGTACCGTACAGTGTACAGTAACTATAATAGGTATCTTCGAGCCAGAACATATATTATTGTTTTAAAATAAAAATCAATCGTCTTATGCTTTTACACTAAACTTTGCATTGATTTTTATAATTTTTTTGTTAGGTACTTTTAATTTTTAAACCAAACATAAGTGCTTCATTTAAAAAAAATGGAATTCAGTAGCAACTTAGTGAAAGTTCATTTAGCCAACTATCTAGCCAATTTACCATTGCCAAATTCATTTCTTGGTATTTTCAAATTAGGTGGTAAGTAATTTATAAATCAATTAAATAAGTATGTATATTTTGTGTTGGTTGATATTGGTTATAAATATTCTTAAAATCTGATGCTTTATAGGTAATATTTATAATAAATGGTGTTATTGTTAAAAAAACAAAAGTTTTACCTTATTATTTGGATCTAAGATTAGCTATTGAAATGAAACCAATTAGTTTAGTTAGACATTCATGTAAAGAAATAAAATACCTAAATAGGCACCTCTGGCACCTACTTATCATTTTGCAAGCCAATAATTGTATCAGAACATGTAACTTATTATTATGACATGTGATACCTAAAGCCATTTGCTTATTTTATTGTTTTTTGACAAAATTCTATTTTTTACAACTCTTAGATACTTCTATACAACACATTCACAAATTTCTAGGTTTTTATTCCTACAACTCAAACTAAATGCTGGGGGCTCCAGTTGATTATGTTTTAAGGAAATTAATATAGGCAATTCAACATAATGATATTAAAATGAATTGTAAGGTGTGCAAAGTAAACAAACATTAGTATGTATGAGTTTAATCTTTTATTATTTTTGGTCAATATTTCCTAGAAATGTCCTGAATTATAATAGTAAGCGGCCCGCCTAATACCGTCCAGTAGGTCGGTCATTATTTATATTTGCCGTCAACTAACTTGCGTGCGCATAGGCATTGGCAATGATATTTAATTAGATAAACTTTTTTCAATTTAAAAAAATGGTTTTTAGGCCATAAAGCCAAACAAAACTGAAGGAATTTGGTTTGACGGAATTCAATTTTTAAAACTGATTTTCATTGATTACCAAGTTTACTAGGTTTCTGTTGAGGAAATTTTGACTATCTATTTTTTCAGCTGTGATATCCAGGAATAAAAATATAATATTTTTGTATTTATGTTATTCATTATGATACTAACAATAATAAAAATATTAAAAATCACCTTTGGTCAAACCTAGTAAACTTGTTAATCAATCATAATCCATTTTATAAATTAAAATCCGTCAAACCAAATTCCTCCAGTTTTGTTTGACTTTTTTGTCTAAAAGTAACTTTTTTCATTAAATGGAGCCCCCTTTATATCAATTTATATTTATATAATTATTTTACTATAATATTATGTTCTTAACAATTTAAATACAACCAACCGCTAACAATTATAAAAATTCATAAAAAAATAATCTAACCTTTAAAATTATATAATGGAACTGTTCTGTAATCTTAATTATTCTGAACAGATAAAATATATTTACCTAAACGAAATGTATTTTATAGGTAAAGATATACTGAAATTAATTCCGTTTTATGCTACAATTGGTGGTGTATGTTACCTTTCATACAGAGTTGTCAAACCAAGACATGTAAGTACTAAATTAAATTATTTTTTAATAAATATTTATGTTGTTTTTTTTTTTGTATATGTAGCCTGTTAACCCTTGTATTAAAAAAGAATCTCCAAAAGTGGTTGACGGTTATGACATCGAAGAGTTAGGTGAAAGTACAGCATTCTGTCGTTGTTGGAGAAGCTCTAAATTTCCTTTATGTGATGGTGCTCATAATAAGTACAATATTGAACAGAAGGACAATGTTGGACCATTGATAATTAAGAAAAAATAAATAATCATTACTAGTACAAAATCATTGAATACATTTCTATATGTGTTTGTTAATTGTTCTAGTTTAGTCTTTTGTTTTCATTCAGTTAAATAGAATACATATTTGCATTTATTGATATATTATATTTCTTTATTTATGGTAAATAATTTATACACGCTGAATGTGTATTAAATCTTTCATTACAGAATCATCACAATCTTCTATCAGCAGTTCTCGTTTTGATATCTTCAAGCTAAAAAAATAATGTTAAAACTTATTAGTCCTTATTATCGTTTTTTTTTTTATATGAAACCTATCTTGTCATAATATCATTGTAAAAACAAAGCATTTCTATACTAATTTCTCTTTTAAATATCATAAATAACAAGTTATTTGATGTTAAAATGATGTCAGTTAAACTCTGGTTACTTAATATAACAAATTTATTATATATTTAATATTTATTTATCCAATAATTTGCTATTTTTTTCACACATTTGATGCCAATATTTCAGTTGTAAATTTTTTTTTTAATAAAAGATAAAGAAATGTAATAGTTACAGAAAAGAAATTATGAATTAAATTTTTAATTATTTATTTATTTATAGTATAAATGTATGCTTAAGATGTATAAATATGTAGTCAAAGAGATAAGCTCATTAAAGCTATACACATAAATAAGTACAATAATCCTATATACACCTATAATCTAATTTATTATTGTTCATATACTCGTTCATTTATTTAGAAAAATAATTTTTCTCCCCAATCTAAATTCTATTACAATAAAATACTCACTTTTGAACTTTTTTCAAACATAATGCCGAACATGCCAGCACCATGACCGCAATAACTGTAAGTACAATTAAACTTAATGTAATTGATGTCCAGCTATCAATGTGATTATTGTAATATTTATTTTCGATATAATTTTCAGTATAATTTTCGGATATCTTAGCAATGACATTGATAGGTTGTGAAGACGGTTTTGATACACCATCATTAAATTGCTTTTCGATTGTTTCATGGAAATTGTTAGTTGGTCCATCTGTTATTGTTTCATCGTTTCCAAAATAAAACATTGGTGGCTGAGTTAAATTATAAGGTTCAGGTGCTTGTATAATCCTTACATGTCCATCTGAAGGAAATTCTAGTGGAGGTGTAGGGTTAGTATCTGGTAAAATTGTTGTACAAATGATTACTCCTAAAAAACAAAAATGTTCAAATATTATTTTATTGGAAACTTATAAGCAATGTTTCATAATTTAAGATCCCCACACACTGCAGCAGTGGTGGTGAATTGCTGCAGGACACATTTAACTGCACACCGTTTATACTTTATAGTAGGTTAGTAGGTATAATATATTATTATTTATTAGTTTATAAATAAGTATTTGTGCCAAGATAAATACAATATTGTTATGGACTTAATAAGAACTTCTCTTCTCTAAAGTGTGAACATTTTACATTATTTTTTATTTGGTAAATAATGTTATTCGTAAGTTTATTCCTCAAGAAATCATTTTTCTATTTAATCTTATTATTGTGCAACAATCATTGTTGGTCTGACGTCTGACATACTGGTACTTTTAAAATTCTTTGAATCGTTAAATTCATCACAAAACGTCATTACAATTGCCTATACTAAACTCCTTACATAACAGATATAATTTTACGACGTACTCTTGTTTTTTTTTTTTCAAGGATCTACAATTAGGCAATCTAATCTCGACATCGCCGCCCTATTTGTTGGTTGTTAATGATTATTTAATTATTGTTCATTAATCATTGATGGAACTTTCCCCCTGAAATTTTAATAGATTTCCGCTTATGTGTGAGTTCCAAGTGGGGTTCAACGAGGGCAGTGGAGAATCCAGAATTTTTCGGGGGGAGGGGGTTTATAGTTTATTATTTAACAACTGGATACGCCACTGGATAAAGATACCGAAAATGCCTTTCTCATACATACATGCATGTTTCAATAACTCGATAACAATATAAAATTATAAAATTCCCTAAACATAGTATACGGCAACTTCTTATTGTTTTGACGTAATTAAAGTTAGTTAACGTTGTCTAATTTTAATTTTTAAAAAATATTTAAATTCAGCAGAAAAACGTTTATAGATCGCACACAAAATAATAATTTGATCATTTAAACTTAAGTGTTATAAGAATTTAAGTCTTAAGGTAGTATTAAGATTAGCAACTAAACAATAAATAGTTAAATTTCAAAAAAATATTATTAAAAGAGCGCACTGTATCCATATTCTTATTATAGGGCTTGGTTAGGAAATTTTCACAATTTATTTATTAATAAAAAAAAATTGGATGGTTCCTTGCAAGTTGTAACCTATTTCATATTATATTTATTTAAATTTATGTTTTTATCAATTATTAATTTTTCATTAATTTTTCAAAAATTATTTCTATAACTATTATGACGTATTCATTTATACATTTTAGTATTTTATACAACTTATATTTTTTTTAATATTTCTTTATAAGTATAACATAAAGACTTATTTATTATGTAATTATTATCATTATTTATTTGTAACCAACTACTATATTTAAAAATAACTAACAAAAATAATTTTTTCTACATAAAGGCAGGGACTGGAACCTGTTGGGTGTTTCGGTTCCGGTTCCGGTTCTGGTTATTAAATTAATTTGTTTAAGGGTTCCGATTTTGTTTCTGTTTTCTAAACAAATATAAGGGTTCTAGAACCGGTTTTGAAAAATACCGGTTAATTTTGATTTCTGATTATTATAGATTTATTAAAAAAATAGTCTGAAATAATTTATTTATTCATGTTTAAATTGTAATTATTTCATGAAAATAGAAGTTATTATGAAAAGTTAGAAAAACATTAAAACATTAAAACACAATACCAACATATCCATTGCTGACTGCCGCTGTGCTAGGTCGGCGCACGTCGACAATGTCATATAAAATGGATTTTCTTATCTACTATTTTAGATTCTGAGCGGAGCGAGGAAGCTATTGTTTTTATAATGGTGTTTATTTTTTATTTTTTTATATCCTGTATACAAAATTTCTTTCAGAAGGAGTGCTTCGATTTCAACATATAGTACCTTATCTTTTAGCAAATTGGATCAAGATGGTACTTTGGAGAGGTTATTTTCTGATTTTCTCTATAGTTATTTAATGCCACGGGAAAAACCACAGAAAAATTACGAAAAAACGCTAAAAATGGGATTTTAATTTCTAACGCTTTGTTTATCACCATAGAAACGAATAATAAATTATAATATTATAATATTAATTCAACTTACATGATAAAATAATTAATAACAATATAAAATAACCAGGGTGACAAACCATCCTCACTCAGAATCGTTTTTCTTATACAATGATATTTTATCATTGAATTCAAGTTTAATACAACCCATTATACAATGACCCCCTTAACCTGTGATTGTTAGGAAAATGGGTAGTTTTAAAGAGAAGGTTTTAGTGTTGGTTATTTTTTTTGAACCCCCCCAGAGCAAATTTGAATATACGCCACTGAGTCGGGGTATGTCCCCTCTAACCCTAATGTGGCAAACGCCTTTGTATAAATAAATGTATAATTATATTATTTACATTTATCAGTAGACCGTAGTAATTTATATTGAAATGTCCAATGTTAATTCTGTAAAAATAAGCATTGGATTTTCTTAATGTATACCTACATTATTTAATATTTCTATACCTACAGTTATAGCATATTGGTGCCTACTATTATATCCTCATTACAGAGCATTTAACCAAACTTTTCGAAGCTCTCGTTTACCCTCTTATTAAAAAATAGTGTTTAATTGACGAACAAGAAAATAGGTTTAGATTAATCTTTCGTATATTCAACACTTTTTTCCCCCTTTTTTTATTATTTATTTCAAGAATCTAATCGCTTACTTATCGGTCACCGGTGTCCCGAACAATGAACATGAAGCTATTAAACCATGTAATTATTGACGAATAGCACGGGTTTAAAGCTGGTATAAATTAACCACTAGTCAAAAGTAACCATAGGCTTAACTAGACTTTAAAGTTGGGGGGCTTCAGCCCTAACATATTTAATATAAATAACAAATGTGGAAAG
>NC_042494.1:53566938-53568302 GCF_005508785.2 Acyrthosiphon pisum
AACATGTGTAAATGTGTTAGCCATAATTTATTATTCATGTTAATGTTATTTATTATTATTATAACATAATAACATATGATTGATGGTCACATTTACTAATGACTTTTGGTATGAAAACAGAGGACGCCTACGCGAGTTGGTTTCTGATTACCGAATTGCAAGTTCCCGCATCCCGGGATGTTTAGTGTCTATACAGACTACATGTAATATTCGAATTGGTTCGTCGAGCTTTCATGATAGTAAAAATATGTTAATTTAACTGTTTTTAAATTAAATTTTGTTTTGTATATTCGAACAATATTTTTCCAATTTTACACAGATTTAAGACTGTCTAAAATATCTATAGGTAATATACATAGATAAGTGTTTCTAATTTGCTATAGTCAGTCTATATCGCAGTAGCTTATCTAGAGGGAGAGGGAGTACAGGGCGGATTTATGGAGGGGGGGGGGGTGAGGTGGCGATTACACCCCACTCCTTGGGATTTAAAAAAAAAAATTGTTTTTATTAGTTAATTTCACGATTTAGATAATACGGCGTGTAGAAATTCTGATTTCACCAACACATTGAGCATAATAATACTGACATTTCCAAAATAATATATTCCAAAAAATCGCTTGGGAATAGTAGGTAAGTTTACAAGCTATATTCGTTCCTAAGTTTTAATGTGTTTATCATAGAATTATTTAAAGAATCGGCATTCTTAGCGCTTCTGGCGGCAAATGCATTGTTCGCATTAAATGCCGTAAAATAAAGGCTCAAAAATGTCTTAATCAAAGATCGGAAATGATCACACCATATTGTCTACATTGTGAAATTAACTAATTAAAAAAATTTTAAAAAATTTTAGATTCTGAGTGGAACGATGAATGTATTGATTTTACAATGATGTGAGTTTTTTTATTTTTTTTTTTATGTTTTTTTATTTTTGTGTCTGTCATCACCTTTTGGCTTTTAGGACAGTAAAAGTGCTTGGATTTTCTTCAACAGTACCTTTTCTGATAGGAAAGTGAATCTAGTTGGTACTTTGGGGGGTCAAAAGTAAAATTTTTCCAATAGTTTTCGAAAGCGCCGTGAAAAACAAAAGTAAAATTAAGGAAAAACGGGAATTTTTACACAAAATCTGTTTTCGAGAAAATTGATTTTGGTTTTTGGTGTAACATTAAAACGAATGACTGTAGATACATGCAATTTTCACTGGTTGTTTATATTTCCATTTTCTATACATGATAAAATGTTCAAAATATTTTGATTTGTTTTGAGCTGTTTACGGACAATTTCAGTTTCCAATTTAATTAGTTTTTTTTTTCTATGAATGTCAATAAAACTTTATTTGTTGAGTAAAATACTTGAAAATTTAATAC
>NC_042494.1:53568631-53577510 GCF_005508785.2 Acyrthosiphon pisum
AAGTTTTCAATTTTTTTAATTTTTTTTTTTTTCTAAAATATCAATAAACTTTTATCTATGGGCCAAAAAGTGTAAAAAATTAATATATGGCTCTGATACATTGTTACAATAGCAGTTGAAAAATATTACAAATACATAGGCACAATTTTATTTTATAAGCATTTGAAGTTAAAATCTTGACAAAATTTACCAAATTTAAAATTGAATAATTATTTTGTAGTTAAAAATGTATAAAATGTTCAACTTTTATATCTAAGGATTAAAAATTTAAAACAAGGTTCCACGTAAATATTTAATTCTGTTACCGAAAATTCTAAGAAATACATAAGCACAGTTTATTTTTATAGTAATTTTAAGTTCAAATTTAGACGAAATTACATATTAAAAAACCTGGAATAACTATTTTAGATATTTTGTTGTGATTGTATAATATTATTTGTGGGTACTTGAAACTTCTAAAGTATACTATTATATATCTATGATAGTACCACGGTTTGTTGTTGATGTATAACGCATTACCTAATGGATACTGTGATATGATTAATTTGGAATTTATTATTGATATTTTAGATAAGTATAGATACTATAGATAAGTATACCTATAATAGATATGTCTAATACCTAGACTGACAAACCGGCTCCGCTCAGAATCGTTTTTCTTATACAGTGATATTATATCATTGAATTCAAATTTAATACTATCCATTATACAGTGACCCACTTGTAATCTACTGTACAGCAGAGTGACATCCACTTACCCACCTTTTTTTAACATAACTTTGAGCGTTTTTATTTGAATGTACCACCAAATTAAGAATGCAAAACAGTCATTTTGAAGAATAAAAATCAAAAAACGCTTGGGAGCTGAACTGAATTTATGCCAAACTTAAAGCTTAATACTATTGGATTTAAAACGCGATGTTAAATGTTTATGTAATTATGTGTACCTACTCAAAATAGTAAAATTTATAAACTGTAACTAGTGTAACTTAGATTATTTAATTAATCATAATAATTACAATAGTAAAATTGTTAAGCGATGTCCCCCCCCCCCCAAATGAAAATCTTTTTTATATTGGTATTTTGTTTTGGGAAAATTGTTGTGATAAGAGACTTCGGCTAGTCGACAAAATTATCGTCGATAACAATTTTATCATAGGTAGGCCTCGATAACTATTACTGAAATAATAACCAATTATAAAATCGACAAAAACAGCGATAACGACGTCGCGGTCGAGTGGATTTTATTTTATGAATTATTATAACAGTCTAATATAAAACTATTGCAACTATTTATAACCAATACCAATTCGATCAAAATAAAAATGACGTTTAGTTTAACTAATAACTTGTAATTTGTATCATAAATATATTTAAACCCCCCCCCCCCCCCCAGAAAAAAATCGTATCTTCGCCGCTGAATAAACCAATGTATTATAGATATAACAGCATATCTTCGAAATATATTAATATATTATCTTCGGTATATTAACTGAAATATCACAAGATTAAATACATACCTAGCCACCTAGGTACCAATTTGCACATATGGAAGAAAATTCGAATATAGTTGTATGGTGATAAGTGATAACCATAACTATAATACTTTTATTGGGAATCGTACACTTTATTTTTACCCGGGATCCTATTCCATGGTTTCAAAAACAGAAAATAGAACTATTTACTTGAATTTATCTACTAGATGTCTAGACTTATGGCTGGAAAATTCATCGATGGTTGTACGATTCATGAATGCATAAATGCATGAATTCGTGCATGAGGTTAAACAAATCCAAGACGGCAGAGTATTGTAAACTGCATTACTCAATCATTTTTAATAAATAAAGTATTTATATTTTCTTGGGACGTTCGTTGCCTTTAAATATAATATGTTTGCCGTATCCGTGTATGTGAATAACGTATAGTACAAGTCACAAGTGGTTTATTCTATGGATCATATTAAGCGTACTAAAGTGAAGGTCGATTTGTAATGCGAGAAATCGGCTCATTTTGAAATGGACTATGGACACGTCATAATGAGGATCTAGTCATCTGGTATATAGATACAGCCTAATATAAACACACCTATATGCCTATCAACCGGTATATGCGTGTCCTAAAAACTATTACAAGACTCACTACACAACGACCTAATCCATAGGAAATAAGATACTTATATAGTATATATTATATAAATCGCAATTCTTAAATCTTAAAATAAATAGGTCTAGAATTGATATGCATTTCACCGTATTGCCATATACCTACTATAGGTATGTATAAGTGATTTTTTGCAGTTTTCAAGTAGAGTTTTGGTTAGTAATTAGTAATAACAAATTTCTACTAGTTTTATTTTATTCTGCAATGAAAGGTGTTATTCTCATATTATTATTATGTAAGGAAAGTATATCTAAATAATATGGAATAATAAAAATAGCCATTCATTTGACATATGAGAATTAGGATTAAAATAATGCCATAACTTAAGGTGAACTTACATATAGTAATAAATAATAGACACCAACATAATATTGACTTACCAAGATCACATTGGAGTGAATGATATTTATGTAAATATGAAAATGTACCTATTACTATATCCAATCTCAGATGTAAATTGGAAAATCCGATGATAAATATTGAATACCTAGTGAATACCAATATTGAGTACCTATAAGGTATAAGTTTTTATAATTTTATTTCTTCATTTATATATTTTTGTTCTTAACCATCTACTATAGTTGTTTAATATAATGACTATTAAGTATACACACCACATAGGTACATACTTATCTATTTTATTTGATTACCTATTTATTTCCAGTCCCTAATGATAATGAATGTTAATAATTAATTAGATAGTTTTTCCAACTTCTTTTTACATTCTAATTTGTATGCATATATGTAGGTAATTGTTATATCGCAGTGCTGTTACTAGTAACAGCTGTAACGTTATATGAAAGTTTTTAAATAATATAGATCATAGATATACCTATACCTATTTAATATTTTATTAATATGTAATTCCAGTTATCAGTGTGTAAAAAAAACTATATTTTACTGTTTTTATCGTGACATTCAACATAATATATAGGTAATATATATAATATAGGTAATATAATATACCTACCTCCATTGTTACCAAATTGAAAAATAAAAAAATCACATGACATAGTTTTCAAGGAAAATCATAATAATTACTTTTTTTCATATTAAGTATAGCATTTACAATCTGTACAAAAAATATGCAACGATAAATAATCAAATATTCACAAGAAAATAAAATACTGATTAAGAGCAGACGGGAAGGTATAGCTAGCAGGAGCAGTAGTGCGAACCCAGCTTTACGTAATTTAGTATACTATGCTCCAACAACCGAATTCAGGTAAAATCGGGTATAATATGGGCAATACATATAGTGTTTAATATGTTATCGTTATCCATTCGTAAATCGTTTGCAACAGATATGCCACATACCTATAAAACATGGGAAATGCCAACAAAATTTGTACTAGCACTTTTAAATATTTATAATATAAATAATATAATGTGTATACCTAAGGTATATTTTTATACTATTAGGGAAATATGGTAATTTTTTCTAATTAATTAAGTTTTATAAATTAATTCCATTAACTATAAAAGAAGTTTCGAGGGGGGTGCGAACCCCCCAAACACCACTCAAATTCGGTCTTGCCCTTGTCTAGAAGTATGGAGAATTTAAATTCCAAAATTATCTCTTTTATCATTAAAAATTACTAAAACGATCAAAATGGTATTATTATTATTATTATTCATGTTAAAAAAAGTGTCGAATCAATTTCAATAACAACTCTGTAAAGTATAAAGATCATCTATGAGGTACAAATGCACACCTTTCATCTCACAAATGGTGCCTCTAAAGTCTATAAAGTATAGGGATTATTATAGCTCAGGGATGGCAAACCTTTTGAATGTGATTGTCGAAGTTAATACATGGTAATAATATTATGGCGTTACGGGATGCACGGCTGATCGTTATACGTATAAGTAGGTAGGAACTAGGTACCTATACTTTATTATTTACATACAAATACACAATATATAAATAAAGCAATGCCTGACAATATCGTTTAAGAACTAGCCGCTATAGCCTATAAGTATGTATTTTACATGAACTTTAAAGAATTATATATACCTTGTAAGTTATAACATTAAGAGGATAAAACCACAATATAAATTAAATTATTATAGGTATTTTTCTTGCATAAAGATAGGTAGGTATATAGTTAGCACTTGGATGCCGTGGATTATATTTAAAATATTATGTAATATTGTGTGTAGGACGTAGGTACTATTTATATTATATGTAGGTGCCTAACCCAGCTTTTTGTACAAATTTGGTGGGTTGCAAAATATAAATTCATGAGTAATAAACTTTAATTCCATAATTAAATTTTGTTGTTTCGGTTTGTTTCTCATTTATATCGGAATCACATTTTTGTTTATAGGTAGGTATATAATATAGTAATGTACCTGCATACATTTTTTTGAACGAAATTTGAAAAATATCTATCGTGAAAGTAAGTAAAAATCTTATTTTATTCATAAAATCAAGAATATTTAAGTTACGGTGTCTTATAAATATATATATATAAAATCCAAATACCACTTAGTCACTAATCGCTGTAACTCAAAATCTACGCAACATAGTAACTTGAAATTTGAAATTTGGAATAGAGGTTCTTCTCATTGTTGTGAACCCCTGTCTGTATGCTATACGCAGTATGAGATATAGTAATAGTTTAATATAGTATAGTGTGTAAGCATATTATGTGTGAACAGACAGAGTCACACGGTCTTAAGGAATTCGCTGTGTGGACAGTTTTGAGCCTGAGCGAGCCCCTACCGTGTCTCGCTGTCTGTGTAATATTCAGTGTAGTCCTGGCAGACCATCGAGCAGAGCCTCTGTTGTTTTCTTAAGTCTAATAATTATTCTGTGCAACTAAATTTCTTTTAAAATTGATTAGATTAATAAAGTATTAGTGATAACTCAAACACCTCGTATTTATTTACTAACGAACAAACTCGGTTGTGGAGACGTCCATAACATCATATTTTCACCGTGCAATAAGAAAGGATTTGCTGAAATTCGCATTTTAAAGAGGTGCTCAAACAGGGATATTGAGGTTCACGATGGAAATTGGAATTTTATTTTTATTTATTAATAGTTGCCATTGGTTACACTTTAAAGTATAAATTAGTATTTATTTATTATTGGTTATTCGGGTAGATCAGGTAAAAGCTTGCATCGAATCAAATTATTGAACATCGCCTACCAGGGTAGCTGAGTTGCACTTACTGCAGCAAGTTACACCCAAAAAAAGTTGAACAATCATAATTTTTTTAAGAGTTGCTATTTTTTACGGGCCAACGAAGTGCACGGGTTCAGCTAGTATGTTTATATATTTTATTGTTTCGGTAAGTATAAACCGTCATATAATAAATAAAACATTTTGAATAAATATGAATCTCTGAAAATGTAACTCTATATATGAGAAAAAACCTAAACAAGTCTTATGCGTGATTATTGTGGCATTATAATATTTGTAGTACATTTTGAACACAATATACTTATTATTTATGATCATGCTGAAGAAAATTTAAATTTTTAATTCAGTATTTGTATGATGGTTCATAAATAAAGTTGGAACATATTTTTTAAAACACTTATAGGTAGTTGAGTTTCAACCAGAGTCTATTTTGACAATTGTTATAACTTAAAAAACTATATAACATATTTAAAATACGTAAAATAATAATATGTATTTAAATTTTACATACAATCTAGGTAGCAGTCAGCAAATAATTTTGTTTAGTATGCAGTTGGTAATCCTTTTATTTAAATTTAAAGCGTGACTTCAAAGTATACAAAGGTCATTAACGATTAGCCCTATATTTCAATAACACAGCAATTATATAGTTTTATATTCACGTACCTACCTACAATTTTATTTACATTACATCGATTATTTTAGTATTGATATGAACAATATTAGGTAGGTATCTATATTAAACGTAATATAATAGATTTCATAATTATTTTTTTAAATGCTGACATTTGATTTTTTTTGTTTCATTGTAACTGATTACATGTATAGTTTTATACAGATGGTGTATGTCAAGTTGCCTAAAGATGAAATGTTTTCTAGTCTCTACTGCTATAAGTATATACGGTAAAATAAGAAATAATACTACCTACCTTTACCAATTTTCGCATGCTTAGTAATGTGGTCGCATCCCAAATAAAAATGGCAAATTCTTCAAAACAAAGTCCCGAGAGTATCACTCAAAGATCACTCAATATCACTCAAAGAATACCCTACCAAAGATTACCCTATCTACCAACATGGATAATTAACCAACACAAAACTTCCGCCAAAAGAGCTCTTCATTACAAAATCGACAGAAAAATATCTAAACCACGCCTATCCAGCACCCATATGTGAACATCAACAATTTTATACTGTTAAATTACTCTCAACTAAAAACATTGTTTGACTAAATTAAATAAATCATTTACTTATTTGTATTAATTGTAAATTTATAACATCGCAAATGTTTTTACAATAAATTAATTAAATCTAAAATAAAACTTGTCTAGAAAGAGAGTTGGACATAATATTATCTACAATCCAAGGCTTAATTCCAACGTTATTATAACCTTTTGAAGATTGCAATTTTGAGTATTTTATGTCTACATAGATTATTTCACGAATCTACTCGAAAAAGTACACATTTAAAACTTTATTAAATAATATGTAGGTATAATGTATAGGTTTCATGTATGCATGCATTTATACATGTACCATGTAACCCTACTTACATTACACAAATTACAGATCACAATAATAAGAAATAAGAAATTACAATACGTCTATACATACATCGCCCGGCTAACATTTCATCAACCGACTTTGATCGTAACATATGTAAATTTACATATTATATGTATATATATATATATATTATATATACATTATACATATTACATACCTAATATACTTATACAGTTATAGGTAATCACTCAGTCATACTTTAACTCATTTATATCTTATACCAGTGGCGTAATTTGGAATTGGTTCTGGGGTGGGATTAGGATATAAGTTTATACTTTATACTATCGTTCTAGTGGGGCTATGCGCCCCCCCCCTCCCCCCATTGACCATTAAATCTCATAGATCACAATATTATATTAATTCATTATTATAAATTAATTAAAGGAGGTAAATGGTATAATAATGGTTTTCAAAGACAATAAAGTAAACAATTAAATTAAGCTAAATATATTTTTCATAAATTATAATATTATTTCAAGTTTTCTTTTTGTTTTTTTCGCCAAAATATCCAGTATGTCATCAGGGTTCAACTTAATGTCCCGATGCACTGATAACATCGTAAGTCCATTCAAGCGTTCCTATTAAGTAGGTATTTAAGTTAGTAAAAATATAATCAATATAGCAATAATATGTCAACCACTATACTCATTCCATGATTATTATAAGAACTTATCTAGATTATATAATCAATAATTGATAAATAACTAGCATTATTGCATTAATATTTGTATTAGACAAATTTCAATGTTTCACGTTTTTGTGATATATTTGAATATTTCATGCTTTTAACACTAATCTAGAGTCGTAAATTGTAGATTTATCAGTGTTATGTTTTAACTATGACCTGTACAATATTGTCTTATCATATTATATTGTAATTTATGAGTTATCGTAGTTTTATATTAGTATTAATATCCATGAATTCTTATTTCTTATCTTAAAATCTTTTAAAACTTAGTGCTTACGGGAATTTAATTATGGATATTCTAAAAAAAAAGGGTCTGGGGATATATATCCCCATATCCCCCCCATAATTACGCCACTGTCTTATACAATTAATATAATGTCGAAAAATCATATCTAAATTAGATGTCCTCCGTTAACAATATTTAATTTTTAATTTAGTATTTTACACAGTATTTTAAGTTAACTAATTGAAGGTAATTGAAGCTGATATCGTATTTTTAATATACAATCAATCAAATAAAAAACGGTGCTTGTAGCGAGTACGCGCAGATGAAGTGAAACTTCTTTCAGAGTAATTCAACTGATAGAATATTAGGTTTGGAATAAAATAAAAATAATAGATAAATCTATTATATTATTAAAAATATTTACCATTATTATATTTATTAACCTAGCTAAATCAAACAAATAACCTGATCTTAACACCATATTTTTTTTGTCTGATTTAGCTAGGTTAAGAAAGATAATAATAATAATAAACATTTTTAATGATATAGTCAGAGCCTTGCACCCGATTTAACCGGAACCCCAAACACCCCTAAAAACCATTAAAAAACATAGAGCTAATGATTTTATGGCAGTCAGGAAAATAAATCAGGTAAAATTGGGTTCATGTAAGCTTCGCCAGTGACAAAAATGAAGTAACAGTATACACTATACAATTAATATAATAAGCAGATTATTATTAAACAAAAAAATCATAATTTTATAGTAATTATTATCCTTATTAATTAAGTATATGTATACCAAAGTATATAAAAAACTTAAAAATAAAAATAATAAATGTTCGAACATATCAAACAAATTGCAATGGCCAGTATGATGTTAGAAAATAATGATAGACAATTGTGATAACTAATAATCAAAAAATAATATGTTGGTATATTATATTATTATGACATAATATGTTATTATAGGTACTTATAATATTTTGAACTGTAAACTAAAATTATGAGATACAATTAATAGATATCAGTGGCGTTCTCAGGATTTTTCTATAGAGGGGGTTCTAAAATTTATTTGAATTTTAATAGA
>NC_042494.1:53577954-53578662 GCF_005508785.2 Acyrthosiphon pisum
CCCACACCCCCCGTAGTCATAATATTTACAAATTGTGTGTTATTATGTTGAAAATAATGCAACCAAAAACCAAGCTTTTCAACATTCATACTTTAATAATCATTTTAAAACCATAATAATTTACCAAACATTTCAAAACACAATACTTTCAACTTTCAACTTTCAACTTTCAGTCCATGATCTCTATCCATTCTCTTTACCGTTTTACACTACTAACTACTTCTGTAACTGGTCAGCTTATAGGATATTTTATTTTACTTTTTATTTAAAAATATAAAACAATTTTATAAATCAGTTTAAATAATATATTTTGATTATTAATTTTATGTTTAATTCAAATTAAAATATTGATTTTTCTCGATTTTTCGGACATTATGTCAAGAACTTTTTCTGAATCAATAGGCACATCTTTATGAATGGCCAACAACGTTAGTCCATTAAGACGGTTCTAGAAAATATAATCATAATATAACAAAAATAATTAAATATGGTTATAATAAATTTTCTATTTACTTCAGTCATTGTGTTTCTCAGATAGGTCTTAAGTCTTTTCAAACATGAGAATGTTCTTTCTGGAGTCGAGGTAGAGACCGGCAAGGTGCATAATATTTTTAAAAGTTGGTAGATGTTAGGGAAAATTTCAAAATTACATAAACGTAATGCATCTATAGCCGTTTTAGGAAATTTATCAATTTTCCTTAACTTTGA
>NC_042494.1:53578762-53579999 GCF_005508785.2 Acyrthosiphon pisum
ACATACATTATAAATCACAGTTTAAAACAATAAGTACCTACCTATGTAGTACCTTCTATAAATTATAATTTTATTCACGAAACATTATGTTATAAATTATTTTTTCTTTCTTTCCGAGAATATTTTCAGTATCTCGAGGAGTCCAGTTGTCGCTCGTAGAATTCGGTATTTTAAAGAATGTTACTCAGTCGGTTGGTGCTCATGCATACTGGTTTAAGGGACGACACGGACATGTTGACCAGAGAGTGGTAAGTGCCTTTATAAAAAGGTTATTGTGAGCATGGTAAATATAGATTATTCTTTGGCGGCAGATGCCCTTTTTTGCCTTTCCTTTTCTTTGGCAGTGTGGTATTATATAATAAAGTCACACACCCTACGTTTTACCGTTATATAAGTGTGTGCCGATTTTTTAATCCGTAGTTGTATCATACGGATCATTTTTTTTTGTAGCTGATAATGGTTTTATTAAATGTGTCCGATTTCTACGTGCGACAGTCTGGGCCCGGGGGTGCATTTAGACATTAAGCGCCCTGGGGCAACAGTTTTCTAGCCCCCCCCCCCCCACAAAGAAATATAAATTTAATATTTTTTGTAGATAATAAATATATTTAAAATAATTATTAATAAACTTTAACAATTAACAAACAATATTTAAAAAAAATTACTTATATTTTTCGAAGTGCACGGTCTAGAGCAAATTCTTGAATTATATGATCAAAGCTTATTGTTGTAGTTATATCAGCTTCTATATTCATAATTACTAATGCAGATAACCTTTCTTCTCTTATGCTTGACCTTAAGTATTATTTTATACGTTTTAGGACTGAAAAAGATCTCCCGGTTGAACAGTTGATAACTGGAGTGCATAACAACATTCTCAAAGCAATATCCACATAAGGAAAGATATCCTTTAACTCATTTTCCTTAAGTTAAGTTTTAGTTTATTTATTATAATGATGTGTGGGCATAATATCATTACATCCACCCTGCATTTTTTGTGTTATACCCTCACAACATCGCTCGTAGGTGAGAGTGAGAGCAATACATATATTTAAATATAAGAGAGAGAGAGAATAAAAGTTGAATGTTGAAAGTTTAGAAGTATGAATATAATTCAAGTTGGACATATATTCATATATATATGTAATTTTACATTAGGGTGGTCCTCCGGTATAGATGAAGGAAAAAAATTGCAAATATTCAATTTACCCTCTCAAACGGTTCCATACTTAAAAAA
>NC_042494.1:53580099-53581672 GCF_005508785.2 Acyrthosiphon pisum
GATTCGACTCGCTTCTTTTCTGCTTTCATTATACTTTAATTATTATTATTAATATTCAAAATTATTATCTATTTATTTTCCAATGTAACATTCAATAATTTTTCAATTATGAAGAAAAAACTATAAAAAAAGTTACTAGTTATTACAGGCCATTACACAATTTTTAATTTCGTATTCCATGCTTAGTATTTTGTACTACACAAAGTGTGTCATACTACACACAATTTTAGTCCCTGCACTGCAGTACAACCTACCCTGCAATGGTGCTTCAATGGTGACCATAATATAATGAAGAACAAAACATGGTCATACGTTCTATTCTTTTATTTATAACATAGTTGATAGTTATGTATACATAAACACATATAGTGTCCCATAAAAACCATTATATAGGTAGTATTATTTATATTTTATATAGTATAATATGGTATATCGGTCACCGGATATCCACATGAGATACACGTATTTGGCGTCACTGGGTAATTACACGCCTTTTACACCCCATCGGCCATCGAGATTGCAGACAACACGATAAAATTACGATTATGTTTTTTTTTCATTTCAATAAATCCTTTCTAATTAATTACCAAAGTGTAGTGCCGTTTACTGCAAGTACAGTTGTAATAAGCCACGCCCGTGAAGGCACGAAACACGCGATGTTTCCAGCAAGGGTGTGACTAGTGAGAATTTATATGACATAGTAATAATTTAGTTTAATTTGTTTTTGTTATTATAGGTACCTATACACTTTTGTAATTTTGTGTGAATTTTGGTTCTTGATGGAACATACATTATAAATCACAGTTTAAAACAATAAGTACCTACCTATGTAGTACCTTCTATAAATTATAATTATTATTCACGAAACATTATGTTATAAATTATTTTTTCTTTCTTTCCGAGAATATTTTCAGTATCTCGAGGAGTCCAGTTGTCGCTCGTAGAATTCGGTATTTTAAAGAATGTTACTCAGTCGGTTGGTGCTCATGCATACTGGTTTAAGGGACGACACGGACATGTTGACCAGAGAGTGGTAGGTGCCTTTATAAAAAGGTTATCGTGAGCATGGTAACTATAGATTATTCTTTGGCGGCAGATGCCCTTTTTTGCCTTTCCTTCTCTCTGGCAGTGTGGTATTATATAATAAAGTCACACACCCTACGTTTTACCGTTATATAAGTGTGTGCCGATTTCTTAATCCGTAGTCGTATCATACGGATCATTTCTTTTTGTAGCTGATAATGGTTTTATTAAATGTGTCCGATTTCTACGTGCGACAGTCTGGGCCCGGGGGGTGCATTTAGACATTAAGCGCCCTGGGGCAACAGTTTTCTAGCCCCCCCCCCCCCCCCCCCCACAAAGAAATATAAATTTAAAATTTTTTGTAGATAATAAATATATTTAAAATAATTATTAATAAACTTTTACAATTAACAAACAATATTTAAAAAAAATTTACTTATATTTTTCGAAGTGCACGGTCTAGAGCAAATTCTTGAATTATATGATCAAAGCTTATTGTTGTAGTTATATCAGCTTCTATATTCATAAATTACTAATGCAGATAACCTTT
>NC_042494.1:53582661-53584170 GCF_005508785.2 Acyrthosiphon pisum
TATTATAAATTCCAAATTAATCATATCACAATATCAATCAGGTAACGCGTTATACATCAACAACAAACTGTGGTACTATCATAGATATATAATAGTATACTTTAGAAGTTTCAAGTACCCACAAATAATATTATACAATCATTACAATCACAACAAAATAACTAAAATAGTTATTCCAGGTTTTTTAATATGTAATTTCGTCCAAATTTGAACTTAAAATGACTATAAAAATAAACTGTGCTTATGTATTTCTTAGAATTTTTGGTAACAGAATTAAATATTTACGTGAATCTTGTTTTAAATTTTCAATCCTTAGATATAAAAGTTGAACATTTTATACATTTTTAACTACAAAATAATTATTCAATTTTAAATTTGATAAATTTTGTCAAAATTTCAACTTCAAATGCTTATAAAAAAAATGTGAGCCTATGTATTTTTAATATTTTTCTACTGATATTGTAACAATTTATCAGGAGCCCTGTATTAATTTTTTACACTTTTTGGCCCAATAGATAAAACTTTATTGATATTTATAGAAAAAAAAACTAAAAAAAATTGAAAACTTACAATGTCCGTAAACAGCTCAAAAAGAGTCAAATTATTTTCAAAATGTTATCGTATATATAAAATGCTAATATAAACATTCAGTGAAATTTTCAAGTATCTACAGTCATTCGTTTATTAATTACAATAAAATAAGAAAATCGTTACGTAAGAAATCGAGTGAATATCAAATGTTGTAAAAATATGAATTTCAAACGCTCATAAAAATTTAATTTGAGTTTCTTATAGACATTTTTTTTTTGATAAAGGTAGATTATCTTGTAAGGAATCTTGTATTACATTTAAAATCTTAGTTCTAAAAAGAAAAATTTTTACGAATTATTAACTCAAAATAATTTGCTAATTTTCGTGATTTTTACATATTTTGTCAATTTTTGAACTTTAAATGCTGATTAAAAAAAACTGTGACTAAGGATTTTTAATATTTTTCAAATGTCATTGTAACAATATAGTAGGAGCCTTGTATTAAATTTTCAAGTATTTTTACTCAAGAAATAATGTTTTATTGACATTCATAGAAAAAAAGGTGGGCAAATGGATGTCGCTCTGCTGTACTGTAAGTTACAAGTGGGTCACTGTATAATGGATGGTATTAAATTTGAATTCAATGATATAATATCATTGTATAAGAAAAACGATTCTGAGTGGAGACGGTATGTCAGTCTAGGTATAAGACATTATATACTTATCTATGGTATTAAAAAAAATATACCCATAATAGGTACCTATATGTCCTATAATAAATTCCAAATTAATCATATCACAATATCCATTAGGCACTTATAACGTGTTATACATCAACAACAAACCCTGATACCATCATAGATATATAATAGTGCACTTTAGAAGTTTCAGTACCCACGATAATATTATTTTCTAATCACACAAAATAACTAAAATAGTTATTCTAGGTTTTTAATATGTAATTCCGTCCAAATTTGA
>NC_042494.1:53584220-53624816 GCF_005508785.2 Acyrthosiphon pisum
TTTTAAAAACAAAGGGCCAAAGTGGATTAATACCATTACTAGATGGCCGATGGACAATAGAAGGTGTTGTAGCGGAATCGACGCAAAAGTTGCTGCCGTTTACATTTGTAAAGTCCCGAGGAAAAGTGCACCCTGGGGTCGGCCAACAATGGGCGAACCGCTAAATAATTTGGTGTAGGGGTGAAGGTAAATGACTGCTATGTACAACTGCTCCGCATCAACATTGCCAATGTATACATTTACACACTCACACACACTCACACACACTCACATATACACACATACGCACACACACGAACGAACGTTCACACGAAGCTTTTTCTTTTGGGTAATGCGTTTCGATCGTTCTGAACGGTATGGGAAAAGCAACCCCACCACGATGAGAATTTGGTCATATGTCCGCAGTATAGTATTGTTCTGTCTCACATATATATGTATGGTGTATTATATACCAAATTCATTTTAACTCTCCGCTCTTTCCCCCTTTCAATGTAATTCGTAATGGGTTTTGGTTATGCAACCTCCCCCCCGTGAGAACGTCCATGATAGATATTCAAACCATTAAGTCAAATATAAATCAACTATTATAAGTTATAACTATTTAGTATTTATAGCTTTTTCTAACACAATAATTTCATTTTCATTTTGAACTTTTGAGTTTATTTACTAGAGAAATATCATTTAGTTTTATATAAGGAAGGCCTAATTAATACTGGCGTAGTTTCCATACACCCATTACAGGTAAGAAAATAAAACTGGTGGAGCTTACATTAAACCTTTTTATTACCTTTTTATCTAACCGGTATTCTGGCGGAGTTTACAATCGCCCCCTTTCTTCAATCTCTTGTAAAAAATTAATAGTTTTACAACAATATAATAAACTTAACTATAGTAATCAAATTAATAATGAACCGTATAATTATTTGAACTCATTAACTGTTGTAGAGAAAAATAAAAATAAATCGAATAACATTTGTTCTCATACGTATTAAAACTAATATAATACCAAACTAATAACTAATAAGTATAATAAAAATAAATTAATGTGTAAGTTGATTGTTGTATGTAGATTGTAGGTACTGTTTATAGAAAGTGAAACAAAATTCTCCTTGTTAAAAAATTATACCATGAATATATTCCACCCTAAATTAAATCATATTATTACTACACATTTTTATTTACATATTGTATTAATTCATTTGAGATTACATTAATATTAAAATATTTTGGAAATATATTTATATTTTACATGCTGTTAAATATAATTCAAAACATATTACAAAAGGGCAATTTGGGTTAAATTGAAGGTGTGATAAATTTACTTCGGTCATAGTTATTCGTGGGATTGTGGGAGGCTTCGAAGTTAATAGACTCAAAAAATACTGGACGGTTTTAAATAAAAGTTATATCAATAGACTCAGAGGGTGTTTATACCTTATTTTTTCAACCCCTATTGGTAGCTAAAGTGTAGTTCGCAGTTTCACACAAAGAAGTTTCGGAGTAATGTTATTACTTATCGAACAATGTTTTCATAGTTTTTTAATAATACATAATTAATAATTATTAATTTCTTAATATAACTAATTACCTATACTAGCGTTCCTTAAACTGCTTTCCGCGGAACCCCAGGGTTTAATTTTTTAGTTTTTTATTCTATAAATATCGATAAAATTTTATTTGTTGGGTAAAAAAGCTTGAAAATGTAATATAAGGCTCCTAATATATTGTTATAATGACATTTTAAAAATATTAAAAGTAACAGTTTTTTTTTATAAGCATTTAAAGATCAAATCTTGAAAAAATACGGAAATATCACGAAAACTAGCAACTTATTTTGAGTTAAGAAGTCATAAAAATTTTTCTTTTTAAATCTAAGATTTGAAAATGTAATACAAAATTCTTCATAAGTTTTTCTACATTTTTCAAAAAATATTGGATATTCACTAGTTAGTAGTTTCTCGTAGCGATTTTGTTATTTTGTTGTAATTTAAAAGCGAATATCTGTAGATATATGAACATTTTACTGAATGTTTATATTTTTATTTTATATACACCATAAAATTTTGTAAAATATTTTGGCTCTTTTTGAGCTGTTTCCAGGCACTGTCAGTTTTAACTTTTTTTTGTTTTTTTCTATAATTGTTAATAAAATGTTATTATTTTTGAGTAAAAAAGCATGAAAAATTAATACAAGTATCCTGATATATTGTTACAGTAGCAGTTGAAAAATATTAAAAATAGTAAATACATAGAAACAATTTTTTTTATAAGCATATAAAATTCGAATTTTGACAAAATTTATCAAATTTAAAAATTTAATAATTATATTTGTAGTTAAAAATGTATAAAATGTTCAACTTTTATAGCTAAGGACTGAAAATTTAAAACAAGGTTCCGCGTAAATATTTAATTAATTAATAAATAGGTCATATATAAATTACTTTATTCACAATAATATTATCAAATATACTTAGTAATATCATAGATTGACCGACCGTCTCCGCTCAGAATCGTTTTTCTTATACAATGATATTATATCATTGATTTCAAATTTAACACTATCCATTACAGTTACCTACCCACTTGTAAGTTGTAACCTACTGTACAGCAGAGTATCATCCACTTACCCACTTTTTTTATAGTTATTGTATGTTTAAATTTGGAGGAAATTACCTATATCTTAAATAGGGAACCAAGAATAACGGTTTTAGTTATTTTATTGTAATTTTATACTATAAATTCAACTTACCGGCTGCCGTATTAATAATAAGTAATAACTATATAATAACAATATAAATATATAATATGAAATATCCACTCTGACAAACCGTCAACGCTCAGAATCGTTTTTCGAATATATCTACAATGATATTATATCATCGAATTCAAATTTAATACCATCCATTACACAGTGACTCACTTGTTGTAACCTACTGTACATCAGAGCGACATCTACTTACCCTCATTTTTCGAATTAAATACTTTATATACATAATCATTATAATTTTATCGTAAAAAATCCTTACATAAAATTACACTAAAAATGACTATTGAAACAAAGTAGGGGTTCTAATTGTCGAGCTGTAATAACTTATTGTTGAGAGCTAAATAATAAAATCTAAAAATCTAAAAAAAATGTAGGGGTTCTACGATAAAAGTGGACATATAAAAAAAGGGTTTCACGGATATAGAAGTTTAAGAAACACTGACCTATAGATTATAGCATTTAATTACCTATAAGGCATATATAATTATTATCTATATTATTCTGGTACTTAGGTATATGCATTATTATTTATTATTATTGAAATGAACAAAATCTTAGAAATTAAGATTAAAATTATCCGAATATCCAAAACGTTATATGACTAATACAAATTTGGGCGTTCTCAGCACCCCCAATAATCCTTCAAATTGTGCCTATAACTAGCAAAAATATTGAGTATAAAATTTCTGCTACTAAAATTAATAAAAATATGAGTTACTCATACTTTGGTATTTATATTAAAATTGCATACATTTTTTGACTCTGTTAATTTTTAATAACGTCTTATAATAATCGTCTTAAAAACTGCACAACGTGACTTATACTTCAGAGTGTTATTCTTATACAAATATATAATAATAACTTAAGATGTAGGTAAGATTTGTTTTTTGTATTTTTTCTAAATCGCTGTTATTATGGCATAAATGGCTTGTGCATTGCCAAGTCGACAGCATTGATCGAGTATTAACCGCGTATGCAGGTGGGTCTGCTGCTGGCTGTCGTCATCCACCATTCATATAATCAAATAATACAATCTGCATACATTCGAAGGCACTTTTAAAGTTTTAACGATCTACACAATCTGACCAAAGATGCAGAAAAATGGTTTAAAGAACTTCCACTAATCCACTCCAGTTATGACAATAAAACGATTAGTTACCTACTGCGGAACTAAATTATATCCGACCTAATTATTATACTTTATACTATATTTAAACCGTTAGTTTTTCTCCAATATTTGTTTATTAAATGTTGAGAAATCATACGAGTATAATATATAAGATGTATAGGTATAAAAGAACTAATAAGTGTTATAATTTATAAATGATAGCGATGGAAGTTCAAAGTTTGAATTCAATATTTCAATGTTTACAGGAATAAATTAACATACCTATGTAATATATATTATATAAATAGAAACAACATAATTATAAATCAAGAACACTCAAATATAACACAAACACATTAACGCAATAATACTTTTATGTATATATTGTACCTATATAATAAATTATAGAGTCTGGTTAAAAAGTCTACGTTTCTATAGGTAAAGGTATAACATAGGCGTAATTTGGGTTAAATTTATGGCGGTGCTAGAATTATGTCGACTAAAGGGTTTATATAGTGTTCCCCCACACTAAAAAAAAAAACAGACAAAAAACAGACTTCAACCTAATGACCTCAGATGTTGAAGCTTATTAACTAAATAAAAAAAAAATGTATTACCTAATCAATAATACTCAATAGTTATTTATACATTTATACCTATACCTATTAGTTTATTTAAACCTGATACAATTTTGTGGATTATAATCTTCTATATATAAAAATGGAGCGTGAAAAATGTACGTTACCTCATCAATCAAGAAAGGCTGGTCCGATTTGGTAAGATGTTATAGATGTTAATATGTTATATATAAGATGTTCGTAATGGCCAGGAGAAGGTTTTTAAGAAAAAAAATGTTAAGAAAATCCACCGGAAAAGTAGGAAATCTGGATATAAAAAATACAACAGTGGCGCACCAGTGTATTATATATTGGTTAATAGGGCATGTTTGTTGATTTGTATTATTATTTTTTGTCAATTAATAAAAAAATGAATGTTTGTGTGTAGATTATACCTCTGGGAAGAAGACAATCTAATTTAAAAATGGTTAAATTTGGTTTTTTTTTCATTCATCTGATATTAGTACGGCTAGGTTAGGTTAGGATTTTCTATTAATTGATTATATTAATCCACCATAGGTGAAATACGACAAACTCGGTATAACTTTGGTCTTTGATACTTAGAGTTAAATCATAAACTTACGTACGAATAGCACGGAGTCCGCGATCTACTGCAGGTAGATTGCCTACTTAATAATATACTGCTGCGAATCAGAACTTTTATTCCGGGCAACGGGAAATTTAAGATAAATTTTGAACACTATGCACCGAATATAAAATAACCAATTGAACAAAGTTTGAGTCATATAGAGTTGGTACATTTAACGAGCAATGAAGTGCACGGGATCAGTTAGTTTTTTTCATAAATAATTGAATTTCACTTATAGAATTGTAATAACCATATTTTTTGAGATATATCTAATTGCGAATTACAAAATATTTGAAGGAGATAAGTGTTTTAAGTCAAAAATGTAATTTTCTTAATATAAGTGCTTTTATTTAAAAGAAAACATTGTAGCTCAACAATTAAAATTAATGAATGGAGAACAGATGTAAAGTAGGTAATAAAAATAAAAATAAAAATAAATTATAATTTTTTTTTTTTTTATTAAAAAATATATTTAATTACAATTCTATACAACACCTGTACAATAAGTAATTTTGATTTAAGATATTTACATAGCGAGACTGGCAGATAAGGGAGGGCAATCAGTAGTGCCACCCGATAATTTAAATTATAGGAAAACAGCTATGGTGATAAGATACATCAAAAATAAGACTGGGGGGGACTGTAAAAAAATTAGTAGAAGGTTTTAAACATATGATCGGGTGAACTGTACCCAAGCAGAGGAAAGAAAAAATGAAAGCTAGTGTTGGAGAGGGATGGGCCGTCAAAAAAAGAATATGCTGGGGGTTGGACGGTGCCTTCAATATGGAGTCGGGCAAGGGAAATTAATTGAACGAGAGCAAATACGAATGGGGAATATAATAAAAAATAAAAACTTTAAATGTCGTGTAGTATATTTAAAATGACGAAAAAGATATTGAAAATTTTTACTAGACACATTCAGTTAATTTTTGTTAATATTTTAATTTTTAGATTAGTATGTAATAGAGTTTATGCCTACTTGTAAATATTAATTAATTAATTTTAAAGAGTATAATATTCACTAAAAAAGTAGGTACCTATATAGGCTATAATTATAATTGGAGGTGAAATATATAATATATGAGAGAATTAATGTCGAGGAATCCATACCATTCTACAAACTGAAAACGATCATTAGGTATAATATATAGTATCCTACAATTCGCATTACAATTATTTTATATTATATAATATTATTTTTATTTCAAAAGTATGAAATAACGATGGCTGAATAGAACTTCATGGATGTTAGTGTAACAGAAAAGGTTGGGCATAAATACATATAATAATATAGTATATAACATATTAACATAGCTCATAAGCTTGTGACAAATTACCAACTCGTCTACAAGTATCTACGGAAATATATTATCAGCCACACATTGAGTAAAATACTTACTATACAATTACACGACCGCATGCTTATTAGTGGTAAGTAAATAGTACGTGGAATCACCACAGGCTTATTGTACGGTGTGCAGGAGGCAATAATCACGTATATCATTATAGATCATAACTCAATAATTAGAAATTAGAATATCCGTTCCACGTTATAGGATTCAGGAGGGAGGGCTATGGATGTTTGGGCATCCCCTGTCATTTAAGCCACCAATAAAATAATTTTTTATAAAAAATTACGTGATCTAAAACAGAAAAGTAAAACCAATTTTCTTTTTTGCTGAGCACTTCCTACTATATTTTTCTGGATCGGCGTCTGATCGGTTCTATTTTAATAGGTACTTTAGACAGACGACAGAATCCTCGTTTAATCCTGAGGTGACAATCTAGAGCGGAAATGCACTGCAATATAATATTATAATATACCCATATAGGTATAGCCGTATAGGTACGTATTATATTAGGTTTTAGGTAAGTATATAATAATTATGAAAGACCCATTTAAAGCCAGTCCACTCCTGCGGCCGGGGTTAGATAATAATATTATGTTCATAATATTATATTGTTATGTCAAACATAAAATTAACTTTTCAATCAATGGATCTGGAGTACAGATAATTTGAACAAAACACGGACACTTATGTAATACTATAATATCATGTAGGTTTTGATTTCATAGTCGTCTCTGCGTGTACACGACAAAATCAAGAAACTCACGGTAGGTATGACAAACATAATATATATTATTGTTATCTTCGAGACAGGTTATAATAATAATAAATATATGGTGATTTATATATTATAATTACGTCATATGTTGTTATTGCATAAGCGATAAACATACGGCGATCAGGTCGCGCGTCGTCGCGGAGCAGCCACCGTCGTATCGGTGTGTCGCACGCGGGTATAATATATAATGATGCTAATGCGCGTAGATGATCGGCAGGTGGCGTGGAGGGTTGCTGCTGCCTTGCGTACGGTCTTACACGCGCGCGCGATCCCGCTTATAAGGGTGGGTAGCAGCCGAGGCGAGGGCGGCGTCGCGGCGCCTGTAACGAGAGTGCTCGGCATTATCGACCTGTACGCCATCTGATTTTCCGCCGCGTCGTTTCCCGACGAAACGCAGTTCGCCGCTCATTCACGTTCGCTACGATCCCGTGCCCGAAAAAACACAAAGATACTCACTTACACACACACTGACTCATTGCACACACACAAACACTCACTCACACATAAACACACAAGCACTCACTTACATACATGCATACAAGTCCTTACTTACACACACACACACACACACATATACACACACGTCGGACGTAATATTATATTATCATAAACATAATATACTGTGACCGATCATCCTTACTATCACTTCGCCGTCGTTATAAATTATTATTGTTGACGTTGCGAATCGATATACGAGTTTCGATTTTTCTGGTTGATTTCGCTGCCGTCGCGTCCCTCGGTTCACCGCCCCGCGTTGCATGTACGCGGACAGTCCAATGCGGCTTTCACTGTGACCGTAGTCGCAGACTCTCCGCGGTGTACCCTCGCCGACGTAACGTTCGGGGTGCTAGAAGGACGGTAGCGAAGCCGAGAACGACGGCGACGGCGACGGCAGCTTCGGGGGTGGTGCGGGCGGTGGCGGTGGCGACAACGAAGACGACGACGACGACGACAGAGGCTGCAGTGGCGACTGTTGATCGGTTTGACGAATTCACCGTCATGGACGACATGACGTCGAAGGCCGATTGACGACCACCGCCAGTAAGTCATGAAACAGAAGAAGAAGAAAGACGAACCACAGCGGCCGCCGTCCAGTACAGACGAACAGCAACAGCAACAGCAGCAGCAGCAGCAGCTATGCAACGGTGCAGGCGAGCCAAGACCCAAGAAATCGGCGCTGAAACGCACGGCGACCGTCGGCGGCTCCAAAGCGACCAAGTCCGGCAAGCACAAGCGGCACGTGCAGTTCAACGAAAGCCTGAACGTGTTCTTCGAGTCAGACTATGTGATCGTCATCCGGGACGACGACTGCGAGTTCGACGAGGAGGACTTTGACTTTTGGTCGCAGCATCCGTGCAGCTGTGGCGATGCCACGTGTTTCCAGCCGTGGCTGGACGATGACGACGGCCGTGGTATGCCGCCACTCGACCCGTACGAAGAACAACCAGCCACGCTCAGTCCACCGGATGGTTACAAGGACGGCTGTCCCAGGCACGTTCCGCCGTCTCTGGATCATCTGAAATACGGTACCTGCACTAATCAATAACCATTAACAGGAGTTTTCTGCCTTTTTATAATAGAGATAATATTATAGGTATATAAACATTAAACACAGTATAGTACATAGTGGTGAATACTGTACAGACAATATAGTGTATAGGTATGTGATTAATGACTATTTAAAATTGTATTGAAGTTATACGCATAATGTATTTAAAAATATAATATTTAAATATCTTACAAGTATCTCTGTCAGTACCTGTACGTTTAGGAGATAATCATAATCTTATACGTCTCTTTAGAGTAAAAAAACATATCATCTAACACAATTAAATCTTACAGTGGTAGTGGTTTATATGTGGAATGTTATATGAAAAAAATAATCGTTTTTAAATGTAGGTACCTACTAAAAGACTTATACACTCAACAAAATACGAATCGTTGTATAATTATTAGTTATTAATATTCAAACTACCACTGTTTATTATGACCCTATTAGTAACAATGGTCAAATAATTATTTCTTAGATATTTTGCCTTCAATTATTGGAATATAAACTGAAGGCTTGAAGGCCTGAAAAATTTTTCAATCGAAATTCGAAATATTATTTATATGAAATCAAATTTATCAAATCAAAATGAATTCTATCCCGAATAAATGTACAACAATACACATTTTATTAGAATACTTTGTGTCTCAATTGGTTTTTTTTTTATCATGCCTAGTACCAATATTATGTATACAAATTATACTTAATAACTGTTAAGAAGAATTTATCTTCTTATTTCATTGTTCTTTTTTATCCACTGTTTGATTTTAGTCAATCTCGATCAACTATCTATATTAGATTATTTTAAACAAAAACCTTTCATATTTTAAAACTTTAAATCTTGACTATTGAATATATTTAAATGTTATTTTTAAGTGTTTTATTTTCTGAAATCAACTAATTTGATGATATCTAAAAAACTGTATTTGTAATGTAAATCAGTAAACAGAACTCATTTAAATACCTGTACAAATATATGTTTTAAATAATCTAGTATTAACATATAAAAATCTACTTAAAAAGTTATTGATTTAAAATAATTAGCATTTAAAAAAAACTATAATATTGTTATGTAAAAATGCATCAAAGGGATATTCGTTTTCCAATTTCATTAAAAAAATGTAGTGTCAATAATGTGGCGTAAGACATAATATTAATATTATGTATTTTTTATGTTTGTTATTTATTTAGATACCCACCGTAAAAACTATAAGAAATAGAATACATTTATGCTTATATTTTACATCATATAAAGCTTCAACATTAGACATTATCACAATATATTTATCTGACCAAGTAACATTAAATAAATGGCCCCATTATTAAATTAACTAATCACAACGTTAATTGTACAAAACATTTGATAAAAAAAAATCCAATAAACACTCTTTGCATTTACTATTACAAGTTACAACCGTATATGAAAGAGAGAAAAATAAAATATTTATAAACCTACTCGATTTAAAAATACCTACAAATATATATGGACATTGCATAACCCTAATTAATACTTTGTAACCTTGAGCACCAATTGCAGTGATAAGATGATTATAAATTATATTGTATTATATATCTAAATACATGTATTTATATAAAACTTTAAACTGCTCAAGTAAAATATAGAAAACGATACTTAAATAAAATTGCATTATTGGGTAATATCAGTACTTATTCTATACTATTATTTATATGGATCCAATATAATTTTTTTAATATTCATATTTTAAATACAAAATAAAAAATAATTAATTTTATAATATATTTATATTATATTATAATATAAGCTATTATTCTCTTAGTCTTAAAACAGATAAAATACGATACCTTATGGCTTATTATATACATGATTGAAAACATTTAAAATCGCATCGTACAAAACAAAGAACTAATATCGAAATAATATTGTAGCAGATGATGATTTGGCTACAAGATATGGTTCGGATATGATGGACAGCTGCAGCGATACGCATGTCGCTATGCCATATAATTCCAATGTCAACTCCACGTCCTATTTCGAGGATAACAATCAAAAAGCTCGTCATGAACTTTCGTCTTTACCCCGGCCAAGTAGTAAGTATAATTTATATATTATGCTGCGTATCACAAACGGTAAACACAAATACGAGATTGCGTGCAATATTATATTACATTTTTTATTATTAGGTACCTATACCTACCTATATTGTTCAGAATCACAAATAGCAATATAACATTACTCACACAAAATCTATTGTACAAAGTCCAATGTAAAAATACTAAAAACTGTGTAAATATGCAAGTCCATAAGACTAGTTGAAGTACCTATACGCCTATAATTTATTAAAAACTATACTTAGTTGTATTAGTGCATTACCCAACTTTGCCCGGATTAAAATTAATCTATCTTTCTATCATTTTTATTTTGTTACAGTGGAAATATATATAATATACCTAAACACTATTACAATATTACTGATACATCTTATGAATTTCCACTTCTCAATTCTGGACATATTTTTGTTATAAACACAAAAAACTGGAGGCAGATTCAACTAATACTTTAAAGTTAAAAGCTGACGTAAGTCCCATATCGTTAAGATTGGTATTCGTCGTTATGTATTTACATAAAAAAATATGTCCAAAATAAAGAAACAAATAGCGATTGTACATCATAAAACTAATCATTGTAATTGTGTTCATAAGTATAGGTATTCGATTTTAAAATTTGTTTTTTTAAATATATTTGTAAACAATTTTATATACCATATTTCCATTAGGTAATTACTATAGTAATATAATCATTAATCAATGGTAACCATTTAAAATATACACAACAAAATTCTTCGATTTTCGTGAGTCAAAACTGAATTCATGCGTGAGCCACCTTATAGCAATCTATATCTAGGGGTTGGAAAAATAAGCTATCCTATACACCCTCCGAATTTCAAGGGATATAACTTTTATTGAAAACAGTCCAATTGTTTTTGAATTTAAAAAGAACAAACAAAGAAGCTGCATTCATTTTTATACATATAGATAGGTAAGAGTAAGAAAATGTATCTCTAATCTTATGCACACATTATAACTGACAAATGATAAGATATTAAGATAAAATGTTTAATATTTAATTATTAACCCTTCAGAAACGTTTAATAATATTTAATCAATAAGTAATAATAACATTTTAATGATTTTATATATTTTGCAATTTGCATAAAAGTAAAAATAAAAATTTTATTTGTTAGGTTGAGTAGGTAAATGATTTTAACGAGGATTGACACGAATATAAATTGGTTATAGTTTTAAACCTTTCAAATATAGACTATTTCAACTTTATCGATTGCAAACAATAAACTTTGCAGAAGTCCGATGACCTTTTTTTTAGATCGTGTTCTAAATAGTTATACTATCTACGAGTGTGTTCATATTTTAAGGTTTTTCATGTGAAATAGATGTATTGTATCATATAAAATCTAAGGAAAATAGTTGAATTCTGGAAAATTAAATAGGTATAAATCCTTGAATGTGTAGTTTCGGAATTTCGCAAAATTGCGTATTTTGCATTTTTGCCGTATCGTTTGTTCGTTTTATTCCAGGAAATATTTAAGGGGACCTGAGTCCGTATAGTCTTGGAAGTGGAAATATATTTATCAAGAGAAAAATATAATTAAATTTTATTCCAAGGCAGAAATCCTGCATACAGCACATTTTTCATAGTTATTAAAATATAGGTTTACGCATGGTAAAATAATTTTAAGAATACCATGTCATGTTACGTTTAAAATATTATTGATAGCTAATGATGGTTTTTATGAGTAATGACTAATGGGTATAATAATTTTCTATATTTTATATTTTTCTAACAATAAAAATAATATATGTATAATGTACATTATATTGAGTTCATCTCCTACCCCTTGGAAATTGGTGTAGGGTTTCCACAGTGGTCAGGCCTGGATTAAGGGTGGCTAGAGCTCCTGGACCTGCACGGATATCAAATATAAGTGGGGCCTTGTGAATAGAACGTTTCATTTTTCGGGTACAAATTGTATTTTATATTTTTTTTAGAACATTATACTATTATAATAGTAGTCAGTATTACCCCCATACCATATTATTTAATATATAATATATGATAATATATTCTACGAATTATAATATTTTATTACGGGTAGTCAACCAACGACATCCATTATGGCTTTATAGTTTTTAATTAAATTGGCAATGCTTCAATTTTTATTTGCGGCTATTCATCGAATCGTCTTCTATTGAATAGTGTACCTACACTGTATAAGTGGTCTTTTTGACTCGAATCGCACTGTTTTTGTAAAAAAATTTCCTTAGCCCGTGACAACATTGTTGGCTATGGAAGAAAAAAAGACTTAAGCTGCTATACTTTTGCGTAATTTACCGTTTATAAGTATACCCAAAACATATCCAAAAGAAGTTTAAATAAACATTTGTTTAAGTTTGGCAAGCAAGCTCAATTAATTGATTTTCTATGTCAGCTGACATTTTAACTGTCATTATTTCTACTGTAAATGGTCGTTCAATCCACTCATAACTTATTCAAATTTATAGTTTATACATTATAATTTTATAATCTTAATTTTTTTATTTTTAACAAAGAAGACTTTTCGTGACCAATTGGTCAAACCATTTGTATAGCTTATGGGACCTAATTTTGGGTCGAGACCCACCGATTGCACTTTAAAATAGTATATAATATATAATGGGGATATTATTTGGATTTTATTTTCATCTATATTTAGTAAGATGATAATGGTAAGAAAGTTGAATGCGAGGTATAAGTAACATAGTTTTTAATATAATTTTATAATTTATATTAAAATATAACTATGTAATAAACGTTATTTTTAATGTTAACACCTACTATTCAAAGTGTCACAAGTATTTTATTTGCATTGTCTACATAGGTATAGGAAAAGAACAATACATATTGTATCTACTCGTCAAATACCTATATACTTGGTACAAATTAATCTTATTAAAAAATGTATTAGGCATTACACTACCGGTGCCTAGTTGAATAGTGGTTTTTATTTAACCCTTCATAAGGATCAAAAATTAAATAATATTACAGAGGTGGCCACTAACCTTAATTTTGGGAGTCGCAAATTAATAAAGCTACTTCGAGGCAAGTCATATCGTAAAGCGATGTTTATAAAATGAAGACATGTTTTTAATTTTATATCAATTTATTTTTACATTACACGTATACACTACTTTTAGATTTAATGAATTTACTAGGTATATAAGCATTGTGTACACAACTACAATATACCTAAGTAGTCCTAACGTTTGAAATAAGTCTCTTAACACACTCTTTTATTAGTGGGTATTTTTCTTCTGGTATACATGGGCTACACAATTTAGGCTACACATACTAAAAATCACCGCCACTGCCGCTGTTCCAATCTATAATAACGAATTATATTTATTAATTTTAGTCTAAACTTGGTTCAAGAGCCACACGAAACTAATTTAAGAGCCACATGTGGCTCGCGAGCCTCGTTGTGGCCACCCCTGTAATATTATATGGAATGTCTGATTATTATATCTCTTCGGATGAAATTTTTTTTTTTGATTTTATTTGGCAATGTATTCAATTGTACCTGTACTGAGAAAATAAGATTAACGAATCATAAGTGAAAATATATCAGCTTTGTCGGATTTTGAATATAACATTATGATAATAATATACATACCTATAATATATATTTTACAATTTTAAATTTATTTATTTATGTTATCTGCAGAAGATGAACAAAAGCAGCAACAGCAGCAACAGCAGCAACAGCAGCAGCAGCAACAGCCACAGCCACCGACAAACGCATCTGCTCTTCAGTTGTCGAAAACAAACACTGTCTGTGATACAAATTCAAGTACAGGCCAGCAACCACGGTGTATCGTGGAAACGATAACCATGACCACAGTTACCGAGAGGCAGATCGTGCAGGAGACCAGGCCCGTTGACGTGCCCGGTGTTGACGGCGCCTGCAAGGCCGAAGATGCAAAAGACGTCACCGGTGCCACTGCCGTCGCCCCCGATGAGGGGTATGTAATGATTAAATGTGGTAATAATACTATGCTGTACAACAACCGGAACCCAAACTCGGCAGTGCGACAGTTATTTCCGACCACGAAGTTCGTATGCCCACCAACTCGAATCAAGGAGACGGACGACGCGAGGCTGCTGAATAAATACTTAATCACGGAAGAGTCACTCCGGGCGTTTGACAGTCGATCGATGAACGGCGGCTTGGGCGGCGGAGGATTCAAGAGCGAACCACACAGCGACGACGATGACGACGACACGTCGAACAGCCTTATCAGGCGAACCATCGAACGAAGTACTTTGAGGCGGAACACCGTGAAAAAAAAGAACGTCAACGACTCCAAAGAGATATCGCTGATAGAGAAGATCCGGCGGCTGACGTGCGATAGCGACGACGATGCAGACGACCCGACCAAGAAGACGTCGGGCGTCATGCAAGAACAGGCGACCGCTTACACTGTGTTGGTGCAGTGTGATTCGGGGACGCCGTCCACAACCGCCGCTACTCCGGCGTACAAAAAACTCACAGACTTGTTGGGCAGTGGTAGTGGTGGTGGCCGGTATGATCAACCACTGCCACTACCAGTTGTTCAATCAACGGCTGACGGTGACCCAATTGGCAAAGCCGACGGACTAGATCTATGCGACGGTCACTCAGCTGCTAACAGCAGAGCAACCGTCCGATCAGCGACCGGTGGAAAACCTTTCCTGTCCACGCTAGCGACGGCGTGCGTCACAGGCAACGTTCATCCGGCCACCGGAGGATCGGTGGCGGGAGGCGCACCGCAAACATCGCACTGTCCGCAACCAGACGTGGTAGCCGGCACTCAAGCTCCTAGTTCACACAGACAGGAAGAGCTTGCGGCGTTCGTGCAACAGGACTCGGGCCGGCTGGAGAAGATCCGCAAGCGGTATATGCCACCCACGGCCACTGCATCCGCGTCCGCGGCTGAGGACGAGGACGATGAGAACGACGATTACGGCTTTAACCGGCGACCGGAAGTGCATGGAATTCGCTCCGGGTTCTCTGCACAGATCACCATCAAAAACAATCCACAGCCTCCTCAACGTCCCCGGTCGTATTATGGTGAACCAGCCCTTCAGACGACGCCACTCGATGTCCAGCCTGACTTTGTGCCCAGATATCAGGCGGCCACGGTGGCGTCTGTCCGCGCTCGGATCCAGGGTGACCCGCGGGCCCCTCCACCGTACCCGGCCGCGTCCCAACGGTCCATTATCAGAGTGACGCACGGCCAACAGCAGCAGACCATTCGCGTGCCGTACCAGGCGGTCGGTCCCGTCCAAGTGCACCTGTTGACCACAGCTGCAGCGGCCGCGTCCACCGCCACTGGCAACGTCACCGGTCACCCGCCGCCGCCGCAGGTTCAAATTCGACATCCACCTAACGAGTACATCGTCCAACACGGCCATGCCAGAATACACCATGGCCAACAGTTTGTTATAGCCCGTGGTACCCAGACGGCCGCGATATCGACCACTCGATACTACCAGTTACCACCGCCCCCGCCGCCTAACATTCAACAGCAGCAGTTATCGCAACCGCAGTTACCGCCTCACGCTTTCCAACCGTCTGAAGAACATCCGGTGACACAATTTAAACAGACATCTCCCACCAGAGGAGTTGCAGCTAATAATAGACTGCACATGCAACAGCAGCAGCAGCAACAAGACTATGTCGACCATAACTTACCATCGTCGGTCTCGCAGACGCCCAAAAACCCTATGCTTTTTTATGGTATGAATGTCTGAATGGTGGTGGTGTATAGGCTCAGTATAGCGCGTACATGTACTATTAGTAGGTACCTAATATTATACATCATAGTACCTATCATAGGCGTAACTAGACCTCTAAAATGTGGGGTGCTATAATATTTCATATTTTAAAACCATTTCAATATGATTATGATAGTTAGACCTAAAAAACAAGAGGTGCTAAATTAGAACTTGGGGGTGTTAACGACCTTTTTGTACCACCCTAGTAGCGCCAATGGTACCTATGTGTATATATGTGTGTATGTATGTATGTGAGTATGTATGACGTATGTATAACGTTTAACGGTTCTTAAATAAGTTTTATTATAACAACTAGGTACATTAATAAATTATGAATTCGTTTTCGATGCATTAATACTGCAGTTGTCGCTAAGAGCTAAAAGATTTAACCATACCTACAACAACAAGTTAAATTTCGGTATAATTTATGAGTATTATGTGATTATAAATTATATAATAATATGTACTTACCTACCTATTGTAATATACATGTCTTCCTATAATATGCAGACGATAACGCAATATTATAACATCAAATTATCAATATGTAGATTCAAATCCGTCGTCAAAACACTATATCGTTTCGGTGTATTAACATACATTAACATAATAACATGTGCCCAATTGTTAAATTGTTATTGATAAAAACTGTATGATAAAGTCCCAATAATAAAATATTTATTATATACGTACGCTTAATGTCAGCATTTATCGAATTAAATATGATGGTTTCAAAAAAAAACTCAATACATATTTTATTTTTATTACATAAAATACGTAAAAACAATTTTACTGCTTAAAGAAAGAAAATAGTATGAATAATAATATATTAAAACAAAGGGTGATTTTCGTGCCTACAATTTAAACGAATAAAAAAGAAAATTGTATCTGTTCTGATTTGTGTTGAAAAATATTACTACGAACAAAAATATAAATAATATAATATCAAAGGACTTATTTTATAACAATAAGTATATTAATATAACTACATAATATATACAATCAGGCCACAGGTCTTTTACAATATTAATTTACCTACACATTTTTTTGTTAATTTTTTTTTTTTTGTTATAGTTAATAAGGTTCAAATTGTAATAATGTATAAAATATAATTAATATAAAGTAATTCAATAACAGACTGTGACGAAAATTAAGGGTTGTGAAATTGTATTTATAATACGACTATACCACTAGAAAACACGATAATATTAATCATATCGAAGACATGACTAATAGCCAAATCCGTATCTAAAATAGAAAAATAATTTTGGAATGTTTTTAAATAAAAATGCTAAACATTAGGGAATCGTTAAAACCCGTTTATTATGGTATTTGGTTTGCTATGATTCAATATTGTACATAGTTATCAAAATATTAAAGAGTATATATATATTTATTATTTACGCCATTAATATGTTACATTTCAATTTTTTTCTCGGCTAATAAATATTTACAAATTATAATAAAATATATTTATAGAGGTATATGCGGTACCTATTAAATATTAAAATTATGCTTGGCAAAGACGGAGTATGTAATACTACACTGTTATGTTATTATTAAGATTAAAACATAAAATATTTATAATTTCGTTTTAACCAGTAAGAATTGCTTGACCCCAAAAGTAAAATCTATTAAAATCTATACAAATTTGTATGCTTATAGTCCTTTTGTTATTTAAAAAATATTTATATAAAATCACAAAATATAGGTAAATGTGTATCAAAACTACATCGTAATTTCAAGCCAATTATAAAGCCATAATATATATTTTAATAATAATCGCGATCAAATACATGAATACTTCCATATTTTAATTAATGATTTTATTTATATATATATATATTTAGTATGCATATTTTTACCTATCATATTTAATAGGTATCAAGAGTTTGTGGAAATCATACATTTTTTTTCAATACAATACTTTAGTAAAATGTATATTATTAAATTTAATTATAAAACATGAAAAAATTGGTTTATAAGCCAACATAATTAGAAAACGTTTAAAATTTTTAGATTTTTAATAAATTCGATTAGCCACTCATACACCGAATTTCCATCTCATAATCTATAGAACATTGAAATTTCATTAAAACTATACACAAATTTAAACTAATATAATACAAATTTATTTATTTTTATTTAAATTCAATACATATATGTACCGATATATTATTATGTATGTACTATTATGATTGGTGCCAAAGCGATGTTAAACTTATAAATACCATAAAATATATTGTATTAAAAACGTATATAAAATATTTTGTTGTTTGAAATCATTTTAAATGGTAGGATGTTTATTATAATTATGTTAAACTTTAGTAAGAAATACTAGACCGTCGTTAATACTGATAATTTAGGCCTAAAGTGGAATTAATTAAAAAATATATTGTCTGTGAATTTTATTATTATTATTTTTTATTTTAAGAAAATATAATGTTGTTGTTGAAATAAATGTGTATAAATGATTAGTTTGTGTTAACTCATTTTAAATAATATATAATAAAACATGGAAATACTTGAATTCATTGACCTTGTAACCTAACCCACTTTAGTTTTTCACAACAAGTTAATTAATAATTTTATTATTTTTATTGAGCTTATGGGTTGTTGTAAGGTAATATTGTTTACGATTATGAGTTGCGCTTGGGTTATATTTTTACTTATGGGTTAGGGTTACACTTGTGACTAGTTACACAGTATAAAACTACAGACATATCCATAATTTACAATATTTACATACCAGAGTACCGACATCACCTTTTCGCTTTTGTCCAAAACTATATAGATAGGTATATATGAATAATAATATATAATATTTTTCTTTATTATCATATTATTTATGTTATGTTAAACTGACCAAAACCCATATTATTCTGCATAAAAATTATTAAATTACAATTCTGGAAGGCTTTGTCCCTTCCTATACGCTCATACTCTAGAAAATCGTAAAATTAAATTAACTAGAGACAACCACTACTATCTACACTCTACAGTCTACAGTATACTATAATAGTTGGTACCTATATAGACTAGAATGTAGCTATATATAATAAATAATCATATGATTATACTTGTGGAGACAATCTATTTATTATAATAATACCAATGGAATGTCTGATCATCGGTGCCCACTCTCAACACCAGTGATCAAATCTGATTTTGTAAACAACATTAAGTGTTTGTTATTTAAAATAATATTGCAATATACCTTCTATAAAAATAAAAAACAACCAATCAAATGTTCACTATTTAAATTTTTACAGAGTAGGTAGGTATGTGTTCTTAATATTCTTAGTATTATATTATACGAATCGTGGTCATTTGACCCCTATAAAGTTTTTAACAATCAGACATTTGACCCCTCAAAATAAATTCATTAGATTGTCTTATATTTGAATAATAATTATTATGATTACTAATATTACATTAGGAATTGTAATATTTGAAGATAAGAAAATCTTAACCTTAAATATAACTATAATAAGTACACAACAAGTGAGTTTTCAAAAAAAAAAAAAAATACAGAATAAAGAATGGATTTACTTTTTAATAAAAGAAACTAGAAACTATATTAACAGATAATAATATTAATAATAATACAATTTACGAATATTTTTGCAAAGCATGAAGATAGGTATTATAATATTATATTAAATATTATTCATTTAATTTATGACACCATTATGTGTGTACCTAAGGGCTAAGACCTAAGTAGGCATTAATAATAGTATATATTTATCATTTATTTGACATATTTTATAAGAGAGAAACTAAGAAAAGATTGGTTCATCGAATTCAGCTGCTGATAGTATCTTCATGTGAAAAGCATGATCAATTTGATCACTTAAATCTAATTTTTGTATATAACCATAGGCGCAAATTGAGGGGGCTTGGGGGCTAAGCCCCCCAAACCTTGCCGTGCCCCCCCCCCAAAAAAAAACAAACCTAGGACATAGAGTTTTAAATTGCTATATTGTAATGGTCTGCTTGCCTTTAATATATTCAGCCCCCCCAAGTCAAAAATTGAAATTGCGCCTATGTATATAACATCAACTTTAGGTTTTGAATGATTTACATAAAAGCTCCATTATAAAACTATAAAAAATTATATTACAACTTTATAAGTGACAGTAAAACGCATGGGTCGAAAACCATAGATACTGCTCATCAGATAAAATGTTATTAATAAAAGGTTAAAAACAGATAACTAGAGAGTAGAGACTCATATTTAGCTATATGGGAAAGATTAACAATGTGCCAATATATTTAAACTTATGATGGGTTATCAGAATTTAAAAGAGGCCTAAGAAACTAATTTTGAATAAGGAACGGGAAATACCAGCATTAATAGTATTTTCTAAAAATAAAATAGAGATAATGTTAAGCAAAATAAATAGAAAATCTCCTGGAAGTTAATCAGGACCAACAGAAAAAAGACTGTGAAGAGAAGAAAATGCATTACGTACATAAAAGAAGTGTTAGAAGGGAATTGAATAATTTGAGATTAATCGAATTGTCAACCAAAGAAGATTAAACCGATTAAAATTTCAAAGTGTTAGAATAATGAATTTGCATTTAGCGAACCTCAGAACTTGGCACTCCATAAAACTCACAATGGATCTAAAAGGGTTTGTTGTTACGGATAAATTTACAAAAGAAACTAGAGCAGCACGCAAGATCTTTCTTGGATTGAATGATGTAGTTCCGATGAAAATACTTGGATTAATTACTATAAGTGGCACGATAATTGGAAAAATTAAGATAATCATCAAGAATAGAAGATGCGGTCTTATATCGATATTACCTACCTATATAATATTAGGTAGTAACATAGTATACTAGTTATACATGTATCTTAATGTATTATATAAAGACTAAAACTTCCTATATATTTAGTGCAGTTAGTGCAATTTTGTCAATTGACTCATTCCAATTTGCATCCTACCTAATTATATAATGTATTGTTTTCACTTTTCAATCATATAAATATATACATAATAAGTAATAACACTGCAAAACTATTATACCTAAGCGAACTGTCGATATATACAATATAGGTATAAATTATAGAAAGTGGCCATAGTGTATAATATTTAATATATACCACTTACAGACTTACTTGGATTTTCCAAATATATATAGGGTCAATATTCGTACATAATATCATTGATTATAATGAATTATGTGTATAGGACAACTATAGGTGAATAAAACAAATTCTAAATCAGCATCATAGTGCGTAGAACCTGTAAATAATATAGACGACTGATATGATATCAGATATACATCCGACGAGTAATCCTCGGGAAACTTTTGGTGCGTTTCGCCAGACCAGATCCCGGAGGTAATATGGAAGGCTCGTTCAAAACTCCTTTTGCCAAAATGTCATCAGATGGCGATGGCAATTATACGTCATATCACTATATACTATATAGTATATTCGTACTCGCGGACGCCGCGCAGGACGGTGACCAGAAAATGGGCTGATACAAAATGTCGTGAATCGTCATGAATCGACGGTACGCAGTGGCGAAACGGTTGCGCGTTCACGAAAGAATGATAAGCGATGACTAAATGACCCAGAAACCCAGTTAAACATTTTTTATTACAAAGTGATTTACAAATAGTTGTCATTTTGAGGGATTTCTTTAAAATATGAAATTTAAATGAATAAAAAAATTGTAACTAAGTATTTTTAAGATTTCTTAACTGCAGTAAATTGTAATAGAATTACATTTGAAAAACCTAGTGTTATATTACAAAGCTTTAAAAAAATGTTATCGGCATAGACCAGAAAAAAAAACCAAAAAATTCAAATATCTCAATTGTCTATAAATAGCTTTAGAAAAACCAACATATATATTATACATATTATCGTATTTTGAAATTATATTTTTATGTCTGAAAAAAGTTATGGTATGAAATTTTCATAATTTATTTTTTAATTACCATTAGTTTTACCACACCCCTTCCTCAAAGTACCAACTAGATCCAGACTGCTAGAAACCACCATTAAATTATTTAACATTGAAGTATTTTTACTCTAAAAAGTCCAAAATGTAATAAAAGAAAGAAAAACTATAAAAAAAAAACGTACCATTGTAAGCCCAATTCATTCTTCACTCCGCTCAGAATCTATAAAATGGGGCCAAGTTTACACTTCACATTTTGACTACTTACCTGAAAAATCGGCTGTATTATAATAATAAGAAATTATTATTATTAATAGTTACATGGTTTAGAGTCACCTGCTACAGTCTTACATTTCATCTGTAGTTGCTCCAATATTATATTATATGGCAGCAATTGAGCGATCGATAAAATTACATTTGAATATTTGATGTCGATCGCAGCTATAGTACCTATACATTATTATGCATATATTACACTATATATATATATATATATATATGATTACCGTTTACGTGGTAATATTTATATATACGTTATACTTATAAGATGTAATAATATATAGATACCTAGCCACCTAGGTGTAGGTACATGATATTTTATTATTAATTATTAATTATTATTACTTAACGGTTTGCACGTGAATAAAAACAATGGCCAGCAGCAACCTGCCGCGGGCCTATAACATAATAGGTACGCAAAATATTAAAATCAAATACATCACATCGAGGAGGTTACTCGATGAGGTTACTATATTTTAAATGCAATCGAGGAGAGGCGGTCGTTGGTGCGCGCGAATGTCGCCGCGGACCGGCCGCAGAGCTGCTGCAGCTGAGCGCGTGCCGCGCGCGCGGCTGGTGGGAGAAATTTAGCTCTCTTCCCTTCGGCCCTACTGTATATTATATTACATTTTTTTTCATCTTGGCGGCAGTTTTCAAGAATTTAGTAGTGTTCCGCCGCCACCTACAATAATTATATTTTTCTTTCGGTTTTGTCGATCCTGACGAACGGTCGTGCAAATACATTCGCTGTCTAGCATCCACGCTGCACAATATTTCGAAACCAGTTCGTCAGCTACGTACTCGCATCACAATTCCATTAACAACAACAACAACAACAACATCAACATCATCAACAACAACACTATACAAACACCAACGGCTGCAACAATAATATAGCACGTTACATATACATCTGCGCTTCTGAATGATATAATATCCACGGAGGCGGAGGTGATTAGTACGGAGGCAAAATAGGCATATTTCGGCCGTCGAGATTTATTACTACTTTTCGTGACTACAATATTATTATAAAGCCGGGCCGCGAAGACGCATCACGGACGGGCGAGACAGCAAAATGTTGTACGATCCGCCGAAGACGACCTTGTACGTTTGCGCCGTACTCTTTCTGCACACTGTCGGTACGTAATAACAATAATAATAATATGATATATCATACATTATGTGCTATTATATTATTATAATATACGACACAATAACAATATTTCGTACGACGCATTCCGTATTATTATTATTACATTATATTCATATGCTGCTACATAATATGATATGTATGATATAAATTATAACACGATTATAAATCACAATGGACATGATATAATCATACACAAATATTACACGCAACAAAAAAGTTAGGAAATATGATCTATAGATAATATATTTTTACTTTGAGACACAGGTTACCATCATGTAAACGCATTAAGTTCCGATCCTTAAATTTTAAATATTTAAATATATATACGTACCTATATTACATTATTACCTATGTATAATATCTTTATAATACCAGTTTTAGACGTGACGCGTGTGACTCGGTGTCGTATTTACAATATTATTTTAGAGGGTGATGACCAAAACGAAATATCCACAATATAATATTATGTTTTAGATTGACCTAAAATTGACTTTTCCGATACTGTCATTTACAAAACAATCAATGTGGTAAATATCGTATCAAATACTTTTGTAAAAACCTCATTACTTTATTCAAAAATCATTAAATACAAATGTATTTGTTTTGTTTTTAATTTTTGATTTTTAACCATCGATAACCGTGGATTACAAAATTTGTATTTATTATAGCTTAAATTAATAAAATATAAATATATCAAATGTCCGGGGGTGATACATTTTGTTGGCCAACCCTCCGCAAGTCTCACTATGTCACAGTTAGACGTTTTGCATTATTATTTATTACCTTAATATTATAATACCATTGACTATGAATACCTGTATTTGTAATCAATGACTGTATCGATTACCGGCTATACACCTATATAATATACATATAAACATGCAGAATAATACTTTTATTATCATTATTATAAAATCGTATTTGGGTGTTACTATTAATTTTGTTTAATATAATTATTTCTTTCGAGAACCGGTTTTCGTGCAGTTTAATTTTTTTCTATTATCCCGTAATAATTTAAGTATGTAACTATTAATATTATAATAAATATTAAGTATACCGTATTATTACCACTTCCATGCTATATAATACTTTGTATGTCATAATATGTGAATTATTAACGAGTGGGGGGTATCAATAAATAATAATGTTCTGTTATAATATAATATGTGTCAGTTCGGTATTTTTTAATTTTAATTACTAATTTATTTTATAATATATATAATATTATAATATGATGCAATGTGCCTATAAATTTGCATCATAAGTCAATTTAATAGTCATAAATAATAATACAATAACAATATTATTCTGTACCTAAGCGACGACGACGACGATCGCGCGTGGATCTTACAATAATGCGGGTTGACGCTACGAGTGTCCCGCCGATGCACTATATATAGTGTGGTAGTAGTCCTCTAATGCTTTAAAAAAGTTTAAATAAATAATAATATATATTAAGGTCTAGGGGTACTATTATATATAATATATTATCATTAAATTTGTATATATATATTATTATAGTTTATACTGTGTTAACTATTCGACAGCATGGGTGTGTCAAAATTGCCTATACGATTGTATAATTGATTTACATTTCCAAGATTAACATATTGTAATAAAAACAAACCAAAAAAAATGCATTTGTGTTTCTATATAGGTACCTTCTTGCACATTATTATTGTATTTTATAAGCTATTCCTTACTGTGTGAGTGGAGATGATGTATCAGAACGACAGTACATAACGTACTCTTTCTTATTGGTTACACACCAGTAATAGTTTAATATATTATAGTTACTTTATTAATATAATATCATAATAATCGATAGTAAACGTACAGTTAAACGATTAACATCAACAGTATAATAATATACTATAGGGTGATTCTTTTATCGAAATACACTTTTAATTTTAAGAATATTATTCTTGTTTTTTTTTAAAAAAAATGTCGTTCTTTTTTCGCTTCAATTAGGTACTGTTTTAAATGGGATTATACTTTCGTAATTATATATCCCTAAGCAGAATATTTTTTCTGAAAACTTTAGTCTTTGATACATAAAAATTAAATTTCAAACAAGATTTTATTAGTTGTAAAATAATATTGTTAAAATGTAAATTTAAATATAATAAATATTAATTAATAAAAAAATAAGATAAAAAAGAAAACTAATATAAATATAATTTTTTTTTTTAAAGTATGTCATACTTACTTCTAATTATCTATGTAAAAATAATATTTTCAAAAATGTTAATACATTTCGGGATAGTGAGTGTTCACTGTCAAAATAATCACCCAGTATATTATGTAAAAGTATATCTTTGTCGGTCGGTCAAAAATTGACTGACCTTTTTTTGACCGTTACTTTTTCAACCGTTCGTTTATCTTTCATTTTGTATTTATATACATAATATGTATAATGTAATTTAATCTATTTTTTACAACACAATTGTGTATTAAAGTACATTCAAAAAATTATTTTTCAAGTTCTAATATCTCATATGTTTATATTATGCAATTAAAATTGAAAATAATACACTATCAAATGAAAACATAATCTAAATCAATATACTATTGTATTCATTCAATAGGTACCTAACCTAACCTAACCTAACCTAAACTGGCTAAACTACATAACTTTTTTGTATTCATACCTATTTTCACATTTATCTTATACCTATATTCTATAAATAAATAATTTTAACCAATATAGGTAGCTTCTATTACATTTCAGATTCTGAGTAAAGATATTGGTTAACAATATAATGGATTTTGTTTTTTTTTTATTTGTACCTATATATTATATATATGACACGCGCGTAATACAAAAGTAACAAAAGTCTTAAAAATACTGGATGGATTCATCAATTTTAGCACATATTTTTGAAACGAGATCCTACACTTTACCTAACTAACAGTAATTTATCAATGAATTTTAAAAAGGTATTTTTAAAACAAATATTGAATATTATAATATACCTAATATTTAATGTTAATTTTTCAAATGAAAAATATGTTATAATAATTAATAGTTACACTAATAAACTAAACTGAACTAACACGTCTTAGGTGCACTTGGTCATGAATCTACAAATTTAAAAATTATAATTATATGAAAAGACGATGGATATAACTGTCGTACCAACTGGCTTCTATAAAAGTTATAAAAAGATTCAACTTTTGTTTTTTCTACATCAAGTCAATTACGAAAATAAAATTTCGAATGAAACTATAGTAGAACCTTGATTATCCGAACTAACTGGGACCGCACTTATTTTGGGAGCGTGAAAGTTCGGATGTTGGAAATATTTTTAATACCTACTATAAAATATGTATATGCGCATATTGATATATATATATTTATTATGTTCATACATAGGTAGGTATTACGAAAAAACATACATAACAGTAGGTAAGTACCTAATACCTATATAAATATAAAATATTGATATTTATTATTTATTATTATTAATAGTTACCTACTATTAATATTTAATTATTATATATAGCCATTAGCCATAATATAGCCATAGGTACATTCATTAGGCTTATTGACGTTGGGATACATTAATCACATATTATATTTGTTCAAATAATCGAAGGTTCGTATAACAGCTGAGGTTCAGATATTCGAGGGTCTACTGTATCTGATCAAACCCCTTTTCAAATGATGCTTTATTTATAAATATTCATTATTCTGGTCTCCCCGTAGAAGGTATGATTGTAATATTAATATACTAAACAGTAAGTAAGAATTCTTAATCAAAAATTAATATTGGAATCTTTATATACCTATAAAATTCCGAAATTCCCATAATAGTAGATATCTAATATAAAGTAGATAGTATAGCCAGTATAGGTACTAATATAGTATAGTCTGTAATAGTCTAATTGGTAAGTAAACAAATAAAGATATTAAAAAACATTGTTTATCACTCTTTTATTTTCATTTTAAACTGGTAAACTTTGATGTACAGAATAATCTAATAGCTGTAGTTAATAATTTAGAATTCGTAGTTTTTTTAAGGGTTAAAGAGTAAAATATTCATTAAATTAATTACCTATACTTTAAACAATAATAATTATTGATATTATGTTATTATATAGTGTTATTTTTTTTCACACAATAACTGCTATGTTTTATAGCATTCGTTTTTTTATTCTAAATTGTATATTCCCTCTCGCATAAAGCAATATATATTGTTTATCATTTTGATTTTAGTTTTAATTTGTAACACATACATTGCATGCAATAATCAACATAATTAAACTTATCTTATACAAATAAAATAATTTATATCAAATTAAATACCATGTATAATCACGATCTTATAAGTTCTTTAAGTTCAATTACCTTTATATAATATCAAAAAATTGTATAGTTAAAGATCGTTGTCCCAGGAATTATTTAATCGTTTTAATTTTAAGATAGGTGCCAATTTTTACTTTATATGCAATATAATGAAAAAAATGTTGTACTAAATATTTTAGTTTCTTTATTTTTTTCTTCTTTACTTTTCACCTTTAACTACCTACGATTGTTGTTGCTTGATATATTTGGTAATTTTCGATTGCGCGCATATTATTTTTTTTATAATTATTTGATTGCACGTTTTAACGGGACAATAGAACATACATTTTAGGTAGAATATTATATTATGTACGATTATTGTGATGTTGCGAGATTAAAAGTAATGGTATACGCGTTCGAATGTTTTATAATACTTTTAATTATTAACCCATAATTTAGTTGGTCGTGATTGCCATATTTTGTTGATAAAATTGTGTTATCCAATTTCGTCAGTAAAGTAGTTGACCACATTTTTCTTGTTGTCACTTGTCTTTTCTTATATTAATTCATAATTGAGTGATACTTATTTAATATATTGTCCGACCCCCGTAGATACGCCACTGTTCAGTTCTTGTATAGGTTGTGATATAAAATCAAAATTTCTGGCAATCTATCTTGCCAACTAAAAAGACGTTAAGTAAGTGATTTTCTAACGTTTCGCATTTTTAATCGTGAAGTCTTCGGTTACACAAATTATACAGAGTGATTCACCAAGCATACTCGTCCCCTTTTTCTTCTTAAATAATGCAGTTATTTAAAATCAAATTTTTTGAATTTTTACTATACTTAGACCATAATTTCAAATTCTTGAAATTTTTTTGTACTACTTTGGGAGTATTACGTGGAGATAAAAACTTCTGTTTTTCAAATTAAAATCCCCCTATTATGCAGTAAATTAAATAGCGGATAAGTCATCAAAATTTCAAATTTTCAAAATTTCATCGAGTAGATTTTCAATTATATAACTTTGTGTACTTAGAATAATAGCTACATGATAATGGCTTTGGGGAGTATGGGAATTCTGGCTTTGGTTAGGTTACAAATTTATGTTTGTCTTTGTTACTGTACTATTTACCCATTTAGGGTGTTAAGACAATAAATAAAAAATAAATTATTATAGAAATTAATAATAAAAATGCTTTACCTAATCATTACTTATTTTTATTTTCAACTAAAGCAATTTGGATTTTATAAACGTAGGAACAATTTAGTTAAAGCGGAGAATGTTACGATTTAATATGAAAATTAGTATTACCTATCTTTTAGGGCATTAAAATATAAAATACTTAAATCTTTAATTTTGAGAATTCTTTCTTTTAATAAACAATAGTCTAACAATTAAGTATTTTAATCAATCAAATATTGTTTACGTTATCACAAATTCACCGAAATCTTTAATAATAAATTGTTTTTTATACAATTAAGATAATTAATAATAATTGACCAATTGATAAAAACAATTATATTATTTTTATGATGATTTTAATACACATCTTTTAAAGGTCATGTTCTTATCATTTTAGCAATACCTAGAAAATATTAGTATCAATATAAATTCTTTGTATATTTGTATACCTACCACTATACCTACAAAAAATATTGTACTTATACAGTATATTATAGTTATTTTAAGTTCAAGTTTGGTTATTACTTATTAATTATGAATCAACAATTTTAAACTAATTTATATAATATTAAATTTATGTTACTTAAGTACTATTGTGTTTGTTAAGTAAGTACAAACATATCAGTTACTTACTTAAATCTAAAATATTATTAAAAAAGGTAGGTAAGTGGATGTCGCTCTGCTGTACAGTAGGTTACAAGTGGGTCACTGAATAATGAATAGTATTAAATTTGAATTCAATGATATAATATAACTGTATAAGAAAAACGATTCTGAGTGGAGACGGTTTGTCAGTCTAGGTATTAGACATACATATTATAGGTATACTTATCTATAGTATTAAAAAAATTGACCTATAATAGGTATCAATAATAAATTCCTAAAAAATTCCTAAAGAATTTTTAAGAATTATTAACTCAATATAATTTGCTAATTTTCGTGATTTTTACATATTTTCTCAATTTTTGAACTTTAAATGCTAATAAAAAAAAACTGTGACTAAGGATTTTTAATATTTTTTAAACGTCATTGTAAAAATATAGTAGGAGCCATGTATTAAATTTTCAAGTATTTTTACTCAACAAATAAAGTTTTATTGACATTCATAGAAAAAAAAACTAATAAAATTGGAAACTGAAAATGTCCCTAAACAATTCAAAACAAATCAAAATATTTTGAAAATTGTATTATGTATAGAAAATGGAAATATAAACAACCAGTGAAAATTTCATGTATCTACGGTTATTTGTTTTAAAGTTACACCAAAAACCAAAATCAATTTTCTCGAAAACAGATTTTGCGTAAAAATGCCCGTTTTTCCTTAATTTTTCTTTTGTTTTTCACGGCGCTTTTGAAAACTATTGGAAAAATGTTACTTTTGACCCCCCAAAGTACCAACTAGATTCACTTTCCTATCAGAAAAGGTACTGTTGAAGAAAATCCAAGCACTTTTACTGTCCTAAAAGCCAAAAGGTGATGACAGACACAAAAATAAAAAAACATAAAAAAAAAAAATAAAAAAACTCACATCATTGTAAAATCAATACATTCATCGTTCCACTCAGAATCTAAAATTTTTTTTAATTTTTTTAATTAGTTAATTTCACAATGTAGACAATACGGTGTGGTCATTTCCGATCTTTGATTAAGACGCATTTTTGAGCCTTTATTTTACGGCATTTAATGCGAACAATGCATTTGCCGCCAGAAGCGCTAAGAATGCCGATTCTTTAAACAATTCTATGATAAACACATTAAAACTTAGGAACGAATATAGCTTGTAAACTTACCTACTATTCCCAAGCGATTTTTTGGAATATATTATTTTGGAAATGTCAGTATTATTATGCTCAATGTGTTGGTGAAATCAGAATTTCTACACGCCGTATTATCTAAATCGTGAAATTAACTAATAAAAACAATTTTTTTTTTAAATCCCAAGGAGTGGGGTGTAATCGCTACCTCAACTCCCCCCTCCATAAATCCGCCCTGTACTCCCTCTCCCTATAGATAAGCTACTGCGATATAGACTGACTATAACAAATTAGAAACACTTATCTATGTATATTACCTATAGATATTTTAGACAGTCTTAAATCTGTGTAAAATTGGAAAAATATTGTTCGAATATACAAAACAAAATTTAATTTAAAAACAGTTAAATTAACATATTTTTACTATCATGAAAGCTCGACGAACCAATTCGAATATTACATGTAGTCTGTATAGACACTAAACATCCCGGGATGCGGGAACTTGCAATTCGGTAATCAGAAACCAACTCGCGTAGGCGTCCTCTGTTTTCATACCAAAAGTCATTAGTAAATGTGACCATCAATCATATGTTATTATGTTATAATAATAATAAATAACTTTAACATGAATAATAAATTATGGCTAACACATTTACACATGTTAGATTACCAATTCTAAAATGTATTATAAATACCTATCATGATTATAATAGATCGGTACCTAACGGCTAACGAGTTAATAGCAAACAGCTGGCAACTGCAGAGATTTAGTCTTAAGAAGTAAGAACTAGGAAGCATTTTGTCGGAAAATCTGAACGTTATCAAATGCGGCAATACATAATTTATGGCTCATATAGATATAATATTACACAGCAGTAGGTACTGCAGCATAATATTATAATATTATTATAACGTTCACGTACAATCTATCAAGTATCAACAATAAGTCAGTAACTTCGTCTTTAATCGTTCTACCCGTGAATTTCTATTTTCTCAGCTATCCTGGACCTTGTTATGCTACTATAATACTACCTACTATATCTATCTTTATAATACATAGCCACATATGTCTCATCATTGCATAACATAATACGAATATTGAATACCAAAAAACTATTAAAATATTTAAGTGTATTCCGTGGTAAAGTATATTTTAGTATACATTGGCCAGATTGGCTTAATTTGGGAGGCTAAGGGGAACTTTCCCTATATAAAAATATAGTGGTGTAATTTTGTTACCTACTATATTTATAATATTTGAGATAATAATAATGCAATTTATCGGTAAAAATAGTTAGTACAATATTTACATATATTTATCGATCTCACATCTATTATTATATAATATATTTCAGTGCTAAATTGTATAAATTGACTTGCATCACCTTTTTAACATAGTAATGGTGTCTAAATCATTATACTACCTACATAGCAAAAACTAAAAACCACAAACCCACACCATTAGATAAGAAACAAGAATTTGTAAGCAATTTGAAACATATAGGAAAATTATAGATAATATTAATCATTTTGATAATTACAAAGTACCTGGTTGATTAATAGTTATTAATTAAAATTATATTTTATTGTAGGTATTTAGTATTCACAGTTGACACATTTCACAATGAACATTTAAACCTCAACAAAATAATTAATAAGTGGCCATATGACAATAATTTTTAAAAATTGGCTACTCCAAACAATATGTTTAATCAGCGGAAAAAATTACGATTACTCATGATTAATTTTGCTAATTTAGATCATGGGCGAAGCAAGTTTGCATATTTTCCAATTGAATGTTGTTTTTTTTATTTGTATGCATACCTGAAAGGTAATTTTAATTTTATCTTCAATTTATAAACTTTTATCTATAAATATTAGGATAAACTATAAAAAAAAATCGATGACTTTTTATTTTTAACCTAATCGGTTATTCGCTTTTTTTATTTCAGAGAATATATAATTAGTATATGGAGCTATATGGGACTAAAAAATAAAAATTAGTTGATTGCAGTAATGATTTACAAGTGGGGGTTTACGATGGAGCCATATTTATCCAATGCTAATAATTGTACATCTACAAAATAATATATTAGGCACCTAAGTATTAATATCTAAATATAATAATCAATATAATACTATAAAATATAAATAATAATACAAGTAAATTTTTTATGAATTACTTTTTCAAAATGTTGAATTGTCAGTTTAAAAACTACTCTTTAAACGATGATGCTAAACTAATAAAGTGCAATCGATACGTCGTTTTTTTAGCTTCGTGATCTGTTAATAAATCATGGTTTGACCATAGTTATTAGCACTTAGCACAACATTTTATTGGTATAAAAAATATTACCTATCTCAACATTGAGTTACTATTATCTAACTTTACAACCTCGAATTGGTGAAATTTTGATGGTATAGATGCAACTTTTTTTCGTGTACTCGTGTAACATGACACTATCTTAACATTACCCTACCGTAAAATACTACATACCAAAAAACTGTACACGTCACACGTGTATTCATCTTCCAGAAACGATGTATCCTTCATTCATATGCCTATACTAATTAATTAAAATATATTAAACTAAAATTTACTTAATAATGTATTGCTGATATAATCATATCATTATTTTAAGTATTTTAAAATGTCATGTTGTTTCTACGTAATCACAAAAAAAGTAAATTATTGTTGTCTTGCTAGATATTTACCAGTGTGGCATTATAGTGAATTGTTTTTTAAACTACCTATTATTAGTTTTCCGCGAGGACCAAAATGCTTTTTAAAATATTTTTGGACTTCTGTACCTTAGTATTTAGAATTGGTAAACTGAAAATAATCTTTTATATGTATATATTAAAAAGAACTTTATATTTAGTAGATATTATAATATAGGCGACGAGACTTTCGCACGTTTCGGAGGAAGCAACGACGGATGTTCGAAAAATTTTTTTTTAGAAAAAACCGGTCTAGCTGAGAATACTTCTCGAAAATAATATATTATAATCATATACGTACGTCGTCGTCATAATATGTTGCGGTGTGCCCTCGTTATCGTGACGACGAGTACGTAAACCGGTCAACGGTTTTGTGGGTCAATTGGCGACGGGTCCCGCGCGTGGAATGCATCACGCCTTCTCTCTACAACCCGGTAACCGGTGATCGCGAAAACCGACTACCGCTCGCGGCGTCCAGACGGATCGACGCACTATTATTATAGTATCACGGTCGCGAACGCCGTCGACAACGCGGTCGCCACTGCCTCCGATGGTCAGTGTCTTTGTAGAAGCCACCACGCGTACGATGAACGCTCCGCGATCGGTTCCGAGTTCGCTAACGTCGGTTCTCGGGTTCGCGCTCGTATTGGTCGTTTCCGTCGCCGAGTGCGATCCGGCTGGACCCGATGCGGCCGCGCTGCAGACGACGGAGGCCACCGGGCCGGCTGAAGGTCGAGGACACTTCAAGAAGATGATGTTGAACCCGTACATGCTGATACCGCAGTTGATCGCGCTGGGCTTCGCGCCGATCGTTCTGGCCAATCTCAAGATGATGGTCATGTCGGCGCTGATGATAAACAACATGGCCCTGAACGCGGCCATTTTCATGACCGTCCGGAACATGGTGTTCGGTCCGCGGCCCAAGGTCAAGTACGTTAACCACGGTTATCATGACCACCAGAACCAACATCATCATCATCACCGCCAAGAAGAAGACGATCATCCACACCATGAACACTACGAAGATGACGGTGTCCAAAGTCACCACGCCGGACAGAGCGAGCAACAACCGCCGCAGCACCTGCACGCGTCGTCGAGAGGGACGCAAACGCGCACGCATCACCGCCGCCGCAGGACGACGAATACAGCCATAGCTGCTTCGTTGCGACGACGACCGACGCCTCCACCGCCGTTTACGCAGCCTATAGTTTAAAAACCATGTATTATTTATTTATTAATTTTTTTTACGCGCCTTTTAATTATTTTTACTATTGTGTAAATATCGACTAGTCCATTTAATTAATTATTTTTTTATTTTCGCATTTTATTCGTTCGGTCGAATCAAGGGCCTACATAGGCCTTATATATATATAATATATATATATAATATCGTTTATATATATATATATAATCCGTAAATGTACGCTGCACATATTGCGCCAGGTTGTATAAAAAAATCACTAAACATTGTTTAATGAATCAATAATATCGGCAATGTTATCGTATAACAGTAGGTAGGTCTATTGGTCCATTAAACATGATTTAGTGGCCCACGATAGATTCATTAAACTTTGATGATCCTGACCCTTGAGAATATTTATTTATTTTTTATGCAACTCGGCAATATTTCAATATCTGTGTATGTAAATAATAATTATATATGGCCAGGTATTAAGTGCCAGAGTGCTATACCTAGAGTGTTCCACGAAGATTCACTTATATTGCATAAGGAATACCAAATGGATGTACTTATGGATGATACTTTACATTATCCAGTGGTCGCTTCATAAAATATAAGACATCTTCGTGGGACACGAAATCTGTATATGCACGTCAAGATTATAATATATAGGTAAGGAACGTGCTTGTATATTATTTCATATCGTGCACACTGTTCGTCATCATGCGCGGATGTACACCGTGTCTTAAGCTTAAGGAAAAAAGGGCCGAACGACGCGCAATATTATCAAAATCGGGTTAATGTTTTTAGATATTACTTACCTTCGTAGAAAAAATTCAATACTTTTAAAAAGATAAAGCAGAGGAAATCAGTTTTCTTAAAACTACTACAAACGGCACTTTTCCTTGTAAGCAGGTACTATAAAAATAAGTATTAATCTATATAGGTACTATAGGTTTACACTTGTTTAATTTTTGTATAAACATTTACCTAAATATAATAGAAAATATGTACAATTAGTATGTATAATTAGTACATGTACTTATAATATTCATAATTTCATACAAAAATACGTTTGAGTACCTATTAGTATGCCAAAGGTATACAGTGTAAACGGTTAATAATTATTATCCGAAGGGTATGTATGTGTATACCTATAATAGGTAAATAATAATTATTAATATAGTTTTTTAAATATGTTTTTGACTAAGGTCGTGTATGTATAAATAATCGCATATCATAATATGTATGTTACAGTTACAGTCATAAATAAATTAAATATGATATTTTTCAAACGTTGTTTGTATTTTGTTATGAGACATGCGAACACTAATGGCAATACCAAAAGGTACCTATAATATAGGGCTTAATATTAGGCCAAATTTGAAATATTTTAGCAGATTGTGCTTGTAGAGGGCTTATTTTGTACCTACATAATACAAATTTTAACTGTTGAATCAGCTTATTTTGTTCTAATTTGGCCTTTGCATTTTGGAAAGAGGAAATCGATGAATAAGACTAAATAAGCTTACACTGAAAAGTTTTTTTTTTTTTTTTATTGATCATTAAATACATCGGCATCTAGGTCATTAGTACAATGGTTTGTGTTAGGTTAGGTGCTATTTACATAATACATTTTTTTTTAAATTTAATTATTCAAATCTGATTTTTTGAAGAATAAAATTAAGTTGTTTGTGTCTTGTGGATGAAAAAAAAGTTTAACTGAGCCCTGAGATTATATTAATCATTAATATAATAATATATTAATGATTCAGGGCAGAGGAGAGGGGCATAAATTATAGTGACCCGGATAAGCCCATGCACTCTTAGGTGTAGGTACCTAAGATAAATTTATAAATTGTAATAAGTTGTGTATCTATTCATTAGTATATAAGCAAAATACCTAGGTACTACAAAACATATTCATTTGAAAGTAAATTATAATAATCCTTGTGTCATTTGTCGTTATTTTATCCCCAATAGGCTTTAGGTACCTATAGGTACTTGGGAAGGCCACTAAAATGCCAAGAAGAAGACTTAAAAATTGAATTAGAAAAGAGGAGTTTTGAGCTTGGAAATTATGATCGAGATATGTCAGAAAAACTGCGGTAAGATTTCTTAATGCTTATAGATGTATTTCAACGTTTTCGCTGTTTTTTCTGTTCTCGTTTCACTTGGAATCACAAACGAATAGAAGGTTTCGAACAACGTATAAAATAAACATAAAGATACACGCGTATAGGTCATGATGACCCGCCGTGCGTTGTGATTATAGTATTATACACACGCGAAATGGCACTCTAAACATATCGTATTTTATTATAGGTAGGTATTATTATACAGAGAAAGTGAGTTAACGCATTTTCCAAGTTTCACTGGAACGTTGAGTATTATGACGGAGGAATAATATATACATATATATAGTACCTATACGATCGCGGGATGAAATGATATGCACGAAGTCAATTTAACAGCGCATCCTAAATGAAAAGAAAAAAAACCTGTTGCGCGTATAAATTGAATCTAGTCAATTTGCCTATACCTACCTAATATCTATACAATGGGTATAATATTTTATATTGGTAGGTACCTACGTAGATTAAGAGGTGGGGGGCGGTTAGTCACGTGCGCTTTTCTGTTTTTAAATGGTTTTCAAAAATATGTTTATCACAGCGAAGTTCCGATTTAATGCACGTTCGTTCCAACACAGACATACAGTCAATGAGAATATCATTCATTATTCATGACATTAAACTATATATTATTATATTATATATAACACGTACTTATATTATACATTTAGGATGACTATAGACTAGAACATTCACAATAGATCTAACTGTTTAACATGTATACTGTATATGTAGTATATGTAACCTACCTATATAAGTTATAATATACTATACAGATATTCTACAAATGTTTTATTATTATGTATCATTATATTTATTTATAACGTATATGTAGGTGTTATTATTCTTAGTGCTTACTGCTTATATCCTCCTGCCCACCTATATACCTAATACAAGATGTTTTTTTAAGAATGCTCGCCCTATTTTATTCTTAAATTATGAAAATATTCAAAATCTGATTTATATCAGAATATCAGGACGTTGTATTTTCACGTTTTTTTGACACAACAAATAAAATGTTATTGACATTTATAGAAAATAAAACTTAAAATTGAGAATGTCCGTAAACAGCTCAAAACTAGTCAAAATATTCTGAAAATTTTATCAAGTGTAAGAATTTATAAAATAAACATATGGTGTAAATGCCAAGTCTGCAGTGACTATAGTGGTTTTTATTTTTTGAATTACAGCAAAATAAGAAAATCGCTACATGATCGAGAAATCGAGTGAATTGTACAACCTTGTAAAAATATGAACTTTAAACATTCATAAAAATTTAATTTGACTTTTAGGTAAACATTTTTTTTTTTGATAAAGGTAGGTAGATAGGTAATAACTTATGAGGAATCTGGAATTTTTGAACTAAATTTTCAAATCTTAGATAAATAAGAAAAATTTTATGAATTTCTAACTTAAAATAATTAGCACATTTTCGTTATTTTTAGGTAGGTATAGGTATGTATTTTGTCAAAATTCAAACTTTAAATGCTTATAAAAAAATTGTGACTTTTTAAAAATATTTTTCAACTGTCATTGTAATAATATATTAGGAGCCTTATATTAAATATCCAAACTTTTTGACCCAATGACAATTTAATTGTCATTTATATAGCAAAAAAACTAAAAAAATTGGAAACTGTAAATTCCGTAAACCACTCAAGACAATACATTATCGTGTATAGAAAATGCTAATATAAACATTCAGTAAAAATTTCATGTATCTACGATTATTTTTTTTTTAAATTACACCAAAAATACCGTTTTTCCCTGCGATTTTGAAAACTATAGTTAATTTTAAATTTTGATCTACTAAATGCACCAACTAGATTCACTTTCCCATCGAACAAGATACTGTTAAAGCAAATGGAAGCAGTGGTACTGTCACAAATGGTGATAACAAAAAAATAAAAAATAAAAAAACACACATCATTGTAAAATAAATACCTACATTTATCGCTCCGCTCAGAATCTAAAACACACATCACTGTAAAACCAATAGATTCATCGCTCCGCTTAGAATCTAAAAATCACACTGTATATAAATATATAACATTAGGTATAATTATTTTATAAAATATCAATATATATTATATGCGTATACGTGGCAACACATGGCGTCACCCGTGTATCATCGTAAATTTAGTGAGTTCCTATTATATATATAAATACATAATAACTAGTTTACTATGTTTATGGTTCATATACGCTAAAAAAAAATGTCCCATCAGACTGTTGTACACTTGTACCTACACAGTTGTACGTACCTAACTACTCACACATAGTCACACTTATATTTACAAGCTCGTTATTTTAGTATGAGGCGGTTCGATGTACAATGTGTTTCGATTAAGATTGTTTTAACCTCCGAATCGATTTCACAATCAGTTTTTATTTGTAGGATCTTTTTTTTGTTTTAACGTCCTCACTCCTTATAATAGGTATATACATAGGTATAATAGGTAATATAGGTAATATATACACCATTAACACCAACAGACAACAAGTATAACCGCTCCCAACGTACCTACCTATTGTACGTTTATGTATAGCTCCCGCTCAACAGACCATGCAATATCACAATATTATCATAATTGCCAGTGGCATGATGCTTGAGGGGGTGGGGATGTTAGGGGTTATATAACTCTTTTTGAGCTGTTTACGGATATTTTAATTTTTTTTAGTTTTTTTTTTTGTCAATAAAATTTTATTTGTTGGGTCAGAAAACGTGGAAATTTAATACAAGGCTCCTGTATATATTTTTACAATAACAGTTGAAAAATATTTAAAGTTTGAAATTTAAATATTTCGAAATTCAAAAATGATTTTGTAGTTAAAGATGTATAATATAATAATTATATTAATAATAACAGTATAAATATAATATACAATATCCTAGGCCGACAAACTGTCTCTGCTCAGAATCGTTTTTCACACACATGATATTATATCATTGAATTCAAATTTAACATCATGCATTACAGTCGTCAGTCAACCGCTTATAGCCTACCGTAAGCAAAGACTTCCACTTATTTTTAAAAAATGCAATACTTAAATGTTTCTAGTATAATGGTGTTAATTTAATTGACTAATTTGGTATTAGTGTTATAATTTGAATTATAGAACAATTCACAAATGTACACAATTATAAGCTATAGAAACGATTTTGGATGGCTTGAAATATAAAGCCCTTTATTTGTATTTTTCGTTTTACCACAACAATTCATTTAAATGTATTATTAGTTATTAGTTATTAGTTATTACTTATAAATTATAATAATGACGAAACAGCCGATATATCGGGCGTGGAACAAATGTCTGTAAATTTAAATTCAATGATATATATCATGTGTGCAGAGACTGTTTAGCAGCCTAG
>NC_042494.1:53625120-53639545 GCF_005508785.2 Acyrthosiphon pisum
CCCCCCCCCCCCCCATTGACTGTATTATTTTTATTTTTTATTATAAAACAAATAATGCATGTACTTATCGAATTATATTATCATAAAATTTCCCAATTCGTATTTTATCGTTAAATGCTTCCAACTTCGAATATGTACACTGCTCCGCAGTTGCCGATACTTTTAATATACTTTTAATAAGTACTTAAAATAAAAATTTGTTTTTTAGGCTTTCAGTGTTTATTTTCTGGAACTATTATTCTGTATTCAGAAAACTTTGATGAACTTGTTGAATTTTACCTCGATACTAATAAGCTAACAGTTAAAAGCTTAAAGCTGAACTACATATATGGTATACCAAACTTAAGAAGCATGTAAAATATCCAAAAAACTGTTTAGAAGCGTTGAGACAGTGTGATAAAGAAATATTTCCCAATATACATTTTATATTAAAAATACTATTCACTTTACCAGTTTCAACATCCACCCTCGAGAGAACTTTTTCTTGTCTCAAAAGATTGAAATCTTATCTACGAAACACAATGACTAAGGTATTTTCTGGATATTAAAATAAAAATTTATATCAATTTTTTTAACATTTTTTTGATTTTAGACTCGACTTAATGGCTTAGATATGTTAGCTGTTCATAAAGAAATTCCACTAACAGTAGCAAAAATTTTAAATGAATTGAGCAAAAAATCAAGAAAACTAGATTTTGTTCTTTAATTTTTGAATGTATATTGTATATTAGTATAATAGTTTCTATATTAGCAATATAATATTTAAATCTATAAATAATTGAATTTGTTGTTGATTAAAAAAAAAAAAAAGTCGTTAGGTAAAAGTAGGGTTGGGCCGATACCTCTTTTTACCGATACCCGATATTCCGATATATGCAACTGATAAAAAACCGATACCCCGATACCCGATATATTTGAAAACCAACATTTTCAGCATAAACAATGAACCGATATTAAAATATCACCGATACTATCAACCGAAATAATATTATCATTTTACATTTAACTATTACAATTTATAATCAATGCTATTATGCTGATAGATTTGGTTTTTTTTTTTTTTGTATCGGTTCAAATATCGGTTTTAAAAAAAAACCGATACCGATAAACCCGATACCACCAATATCGGCCCATCCCTAGGTAAAAGACTAGCTCCTTTAATTTTACTAGAACCCCCCCCCCCCCCCACCACATAGATACATTTTCTGAGCACGCCCCTGGCCCTTAATATGTAAGGGAAAGTTGCACCGTCTACGGTTAAACTTCGATTAAGCTTAATCAGCTGATAACAGATATTTAACCGGGCAAAGTCGGCCGATTAAACTCCGGTTAACTTTAATCAGAGACAGTGCAACTGGCCCTAAAAGTGTAAAAGTTGATCAGACGCCCCCACGATCCTTGCTACTATACCAGTTTACACTGCATCAAATGAGCGCTCTTTTCAAATTTGAAAATAATCAAAACATATCTACGAAATTCAATGACTGAGGTAAGAATAAATAATCAAATAGGTATTATGCAAAATACATCAATAAAAAAATATTTTGATTTCAGTCTAGACTAAACGGCTTGGCAATGATGTCGATTGATTGGGAAGAGCAATGCTTACGCAGTTTACGCAGTCTTGGCAGAACTAGGCAACATGGGCGTAACTAGGGCAGTTTTATGGGGGGGGGGCTTTATTTTATGCCGATATACCGTATACTTAAAAGTTAAAGATATTTGGAGACTAAATATACTAAATCAGTGGAAACTGGAAGGCATAACATAATAATATTATTATCTAAGCTAAATCTTTATTGTAGTATGTACAATTAAATTACATCATGAAAAAAGGTGGGTAAGTGGATGTCGCTCTGCTGTACAGTAGATAACAAGTGGGTCACTGTATAATGGATGGTATTAAATTTGAATTCAATGATATAATATCATTGTATAAGAAAAACGATTCTGAGCGGAGACGGTATGTCAGTCTAGGTATAAGCCATAATATTATATTATATGGTATTAAAAAAAAATTGACATATAATAGGTACCTACCTATAATAAATTCCAAATTAATCATATCACAATATCTATTGGGTACCTACTTATAACGCGTTATACATCAACAACAAACCATGATACTATCATAATAGTATACCTACTTTAGAAGTTTCAAGTATACCCACGAATAATATTATACAATCACAACAAAAGAACTAAAATAGTTATTCTATTGTAAAAATATGAATTTCAAACGCTCATAAAAATTTAATTTGAGTTTCTTATAGACATTTTTTTTTTTTATAAAGGTAGATTATCCTATAAAGAATCTTGTATTACATTTTAAAATCTTAGTTCTAAAAAGAAAAATTTTTAAGAATTATTAACTCAATATAATTTGCTAATTTTCGTGATTTTTACATATTTTGTCAATTTTTGAACTTTAAATGCTAATAAAAAAAAACTGTGACTAAGGATTTTTAATATTTTTTAAACGTCATTGTAAAAATATAGTAGGAGCCATGTATTAAATTTTCATGTATTTTTACTCAACAAATAAAGTTTTATTGACATTCATAGAAAAAAAAACTAATAAAATTGGAAACTGAAAATGTCCCTAAACAATTCAAAACAAATCAAAATATTTTGAAAATTGTATTATGTATAGAAAATGGAAATATAAACAACCAGTGAAAATTTCATGTATCTACGGTTATTTGTTTTAAAGTTACACCAAAAACCAAAATCAATTTTCTCGAAAACAGATTTTGCGTAAAAATGCCCGTTTTTCCTTAATTTTACTTTTGTTTTTCACGGCGCTTTCGAAAACTATTGGAAAAATTTTACTTTTGACCCCCCAAAGTACCAACACACATCATTGTAAAATCAATACATTCATCTTTCCACTCAGAATCTAAAAGCTTGAAAAAGCTCTTACAAATCTAAAATGCTTTTTTTAAAATATTTTTCAAATTAACTTACAAACTTGCTCCCCCCAGTTTACGCCTATGCTAGGCAAAACCAAAAGAAGATTAGATTTTATTTTGTAAACTTTTGAATTTTAGAATATAATTTTTACATTTTTTAATATTTATTTTTATAATTTTTTTTTAATATAGTATATATACATAAACACAATATTGAATATAATATAACACATTTGTTTTTATATAAATAAAAATAATACATTTGAAATACATATTATTTTTTTAGGACCCCCCCAGAAAAATTTTGAAAATCTGCCACTGCTGTAGTCTATAGTATAAGAGCGGAGTTATTTGAGTATATAAATCTCATCATTTAAGTAATGTAAAATCTTAAGTCTTACGTTAAATCATTCACATCCATACATAGGCGTGCGCACGGGTGTTGCTGGGTATGCTATAGCAACACCTGCTAGCTGCAAACACTCACAATTTTTATTTTTTCTAACTAACAATAGTTAGTACTGTTAGTAGTTAAAATGTACAAAATAAGAAACATTACAAACTAAATTTATTAATATATTATTTTGAAATATTTTACAACAAGTTGATTCTTGTAGTGTTGCCACACTGATATGTTGTATTGGATGATAATATAACTCAAACATTTCATCAGAAAAAAAAACATGAAATTAAGATAAATATTGTTATTATGTAGTATTAGACGACATGATAAATGGACTAAATACTCGATTTTCTCAGAAAACATTATTTCAGCAGTAGGTAATATTCTTGATTCTTGACTAGACTCTTGACTGATTCCTACAGATAATGATATATAATTATTTCAAGAAAAACTTAAAGTAAATTCTGATTGTTTTAAAACAGAAATCAAATTACTAAAAGAACTTCCAGATACTCCTGAAAAGACTTCTTATGAATCTATAGAAAATTGGATAGAATGGTTACTTAAGTTTGATAGACCAAATATATTTACTAATTTTTTTGATATTTTTGTTATTCCAGACTAGTCACTAGTTGTTCTAGACTCTAGTGAGAGATCATTCTCAAAACTTTCGTTAGTGTAGTCAAAATTGTGGAATACAATGAAACAGGATAGACTTGTTTCTTTACTGTTATTATTTGTAGAGCAAGACATATTGACTCAAATTGACTACAATGGTCATTGAAGAATTTAAAAAATTAGTTCCCAGGGGAAAGACGTCTAGCATTGTCATAATAATAATAATATGTATTGACGTACCTACTGTATAAAATAAATGACATTTTTGTATTAATTAAATAAATAATATGTATAATATACTTATTAAATATAATGTTCAGCAACACCTACCACTAAGTCCTGCGCACGCTTATGACACCATGTATCTATGGGTAATTAGAAACGTATTGGAAGTATGGGAGCCCACGATCTAATGTTTGAATTGTGGGGTGACCGCAGATACCTTGGTAAAAAGTATGTGTCCAAATTCTTTGTAAATAAACTTTTGTACTAGTCTTCCATGATTTGTTTTTACTTTTTTTCGATTCGACTACTGCATATTATACAATACTGAACACACGTAGCACCTAAAAATCCAAAATCTAAATTATTTTTTTTTTATGTAAATATGTAATATGTACGTCTTCATAGCCTATTTGCTAGTACTTACGCATCCAAAAATCCAGTGCTGAATTAGCAAATGTTTTTTTTATCGAGAAATAATGAGTTATAAAGGAAATGAACATTTATAATATGTTGATCCAACATAGGTTGCAAACAGCAAAGTCAACAACACTACATCACTTTCATCTATGTTGTCTATCAATGCATTAAGCTATCAAATGTTTCATACCTATTATATATTGCCAATTTCGGGTAGCCGGGTGTCCAGATGGATGGGTAATTTTGTCAGTAAAATTATTTTTTTATCTAACTTTCATTCTTATTGATATTAATTCAATGTGATAAATCGAAAGAAGTAACTGAAAAATATTTGGAAGGGGGGGGGGTCCAATTGTTTTTATATAGATACCTACTAGACATCAATTTTATGTTAAAAATATTAAAACTCTTGTTCTACTTTTAAAAATGTTAAGAGATCCTGATCCTTGCACTCCTCCCCAAGTTACTGCCTTGCAATAAGTATATTTTATTGAGTTACTTTAGGAGTTAGCACATAGGGAACAAAATACATGCTGTATTATTGAATGAAGTAGGGGAACTGAGAAGATAATAATTAATATTATGTTTTATGCAGAGGGTATTTTATTATTGGAAGTTATAGGTTAAGTAATAAAAAATATTTTTAATACACATCCATAATAACCTGTTACATTAATGCTAATTGATATTGTAAAATAATATAAATATTTATTTAATAATAAAAAAATAACACTCGGGCAGGTTTTAATTGTATGTGTGGGTGGGTGGGTAGCTTTAGTATTTATAATTATGGAAAAAATGTTTGTGACACACTGACACCACTGCAGAAATTATGTACCTACATAAAATACAATAAAATGTTACAACTTTACAGTGGCGGTTATAAGGGGGTGGGGACGAAAGGTGGACCCCCCCCCCTTGGGCTTTATTTATTTAGATTGAAGACATGGTTGAGATCAACAACTGGTGAAGACCGATTAAATGGGCTAGCACTGCTTCATATCCATAGACATTAATGTTAATATAGATAATAGTATTACACGCTTTGCTAAGCAAAAAAAAGGCATATGCTTTTATTATAATTATATTTTATACCCAAGTCAATACATTTATATCTTTATAGTTTATTGTTTAAACATTAAGTTAAAGTGTGTTAATAACTTAATATTATAAATATATAAATATTATTATACATTTATATTTTATACCTATAATACCTTGTGTATATTTTATATTAAATGTATTATACTTTATATTATATATAGTTATATAATATATAAATGCTATGGGGTGGGGGATGGTTGGTTTATTTTCGCCCCCCCCCCCCCTTGAACAGCATGTACTGCAACTTTATAGTTTATTCTATATCTTTTTATCTTAATGTTTATTTTTTATTGGTTAGATACACCTCTCTGATCCTGATTTGATTAGTTTCTTTATAATTATATCTGATATAAGTATTTTTGGTATGGTCTGAAGTGAATATAAAATATAAATTGAACCTGATTTATAAAATTATAATACATTTATATTTATATTTATACCAAATATAAAATGCACTCGAGAGAAAATAAATAAATTAGACCTAAATTACTTGGGCAGCATTGGATTTATTTAGATTTTGAGTTATTTGTTTAGTTGCAACTATGTTTACAATTGCCTAACATCACAAAACCCAAACAGGTATCTTAATCTTACTTGCAAAAAAAATATGTCATGATTATTATTTTAATATATTTATGCATCTACATAAAGCAATTATATATAGCATATATTGGGTTGTTTCTTACATTTTTAACAGTCACATTCAAGTATAAAAAATCTTACATATCGCATAAATCAAATAAACAACAATGATAATTTATAAGAATCCTATCACAGAAATTAATATTATACATTTTATCAATACATATAATATAGTACATTATAATTTAAGTGGCGTACTCTGTATGGTGAGTTTTTTTTTACTAAAATATTTTATTTTATTTTTGTCAGTTATGGTCTAACCTGCCCCAACAAATAGGTCTAAGTACGCCACTGTATAATTTATTTGTATTAGTTGAAAATTTAAAAACACAATTTGGTGTAACATACAAATAATAAATCACTTAAATTAAGAAAAACTTAACATTAAATAAGCACCTTTTTTTTTACTCTGTTAATGTAAAAATTAATATAACCAATATTAGTAAATCCTACAAATGTGAAAGCACAATCTTTTTTGTTTTGTGACAGTTTGAAATTAATGATAAATAAATGAAACAAGCATAAAAATAGTAAAATAAGTTAAAATAGTGAGCTTTGTAAATGTACACTATTTTTAAGGTGTCTCTGTATAGACTTTTTTTCAACTAACTCCAAAGCATTTAAATCCGGTCTTAGAGTACACAACCATGATATGAATTCATCACAACTTGATTTACAAGAAAAATGCACAACCCAATCATTGCAGCTTTCCTCTAATGTTGCATCGTAACAGGACCACTCCTTGTTTATAAAATATATCATAAATATTTTAACTTGTAAAAATTATTTATTTTAAATCAAAATGTACCTATTATACTTACAATTACAACATAATAGTGTGATGGAGAAGGCGATAGTTTCAATGAATCCATATTGACTAATAACATGCTGTCTGTAATTGTGTGAGGGAAATTGTACAAAACTATATGGCTATTGGTCAATAAACAACAGTATCCATCAGGTAATTTGGATTCAACATTTAAGTTTTTATGCTGAAAACATAATCAAAAATAAAATATTTTTGTCCTATTAGATAACATTTGAAGATAATACATTTTTTATTTATTTATTTTTAACTTTAAATAATAAAAAAAAATTAAATGTTGTGTAATTTATAGATGCAATATAACTCACATTTGACATAGAATAACTTAGAGCATTAAACCATTTTTCTTCTTGACTACAATCAGCTGGTGCCAAAATGATTGGGTAATTAATCAGTAGAATTTCAATAGAGTGAGGTCGATCACAATGAATCTTTCTCACTTTTTTACAGCGGCCAAATCTTAAAGGTATTGATTCACACGGTAATTTTTGATCTGGATGGTCATATATATATAAAATATCTTCACTAAAACATAATTTAAGTTTATTATTTAAATATATTTACGTTATTTAAATATTATTTGTTTTACATATGGTTCTCGGTTTATTTTAAATTCAATGATACAATGTATAGAAACAAAATGGAAATAGAACAAATTTTAGAAAACGAAAACAGTGAAATACATAAAATCATGTAGGATCTGATGGCTAGGTCATGTAGAGAGAACGAATTAGGAAAAAATACCCAAGCAAATAATGCATGCAAGAATGGAGGAAACTAACAGACAAGGACGTCTACAAAGCAGATATATAGACGAAGTTAAGAAAAATCTACAACAGATAGGAATACGGAACTAGAGAAATTTAGCCAAAGATCGCAATGGGTGGATAAGAATTATTTTGGAAGCCAAGGACCATCATGGCCTGTAGAGATCATGAGAAGAAGAAGAAGATGTGTGGGTAATAATAATACCTTAAACGCACAAATCGTGGTTTCCATATAGATCCTTTTTTTACCATTAAAAATTCTTCTAAATGAGATTTTGAACTATTTGAAGATTCACTTTCTTTATAATACCACAACCATGTATAATATTTGATTTTTTCATCCTAGAAAAAAAATTAATTTAATACCTACAAACTTAGTTGAAATTAAGCACTATGAAGAAAGATTTACCTTAGGTATTGAGATTTGACATTTTACGGACTCATATAATTTATCATCACAGTTGATATTTATGACAACAAATGCATTATTTGGGTCATAAAGTCCACTACGTCTGTAAGCATATTCAAGACTGCCAATCATTTCTAGTGCCGATTGCACATCTATTGCTGTTATCAAGGTACACTTTTTTGATTTTTCGCTAACAAAGACTGCAGTTTGATCACACGGGCCTAAGGCTATTAGGTCTAGTCTTGTAAAATTTGAACTATAGAATACTTCTAACCGTTTGGTATATACATTTTTAGTTAAAACACAAAACCTAATATTAGTAATAACTACAAATAAAGGTGATCCACCAGTGCTTAGCATTCTATAAATCTGAAATAAAATAATAATAGTTAAATTGAATTTATGGAGGTAAACTACTTGCACTTACTTTATAAATAGATTCTTTGGTTTTTAATAATAAATCTCTTTTAATTATATTAGTCAGTTGGTTTGATCCCACATCCAAATGTTTATTCCAAACATAGTTCCACTCTTTTTTCTTTATTTCCTGTTGTATTTGGTCTAAAACGACTTGTTGGGATTTGAGATCAACGTTTGAACTGTTCATGTAAAGAGAAGGAAACTTTTGTTTTTTAGATTTTAAAACTGAACCTTTAGACACTGTTTCATTTGATTGTGGGTCTTCTTGTCCTTCCGGCGCTTCTCTTTCACCACATTCCCCAATTCGTATTTGAATGAGATTGCCATTGCTGGGTTCAATAACGTCTTCGTGAAAAGATACTCTTTTCAGTCCAACCACTGGATGCACCTGTTTGGTGTTGGACCGACGGTGGACGATCGAATCTGTCGAATGGGCCGACATCGGTGAAATGGTAATGGTTACATCGATGACAAATAATATTAATTACTAACTAAAACGCATTTCAATAACTGTTAACAATGAAAACAATATAAATAAATAAACTAACGTAGAAAAAGGATTAAACTTCATGTTTATATTTGGTCACATATTTTGTTGTTCGGGTTCCGTTGTTGTTCTTTGATAATAAAATCTGTGATAAAGTAGAATTGATAATAATGAAAGATAATAAACATTTTTATTATAATATATTATAATTATTATTCTGTGGTTCTTTCTATATTCTATATCCTATAATGCTATCACGGAGTACGGACTACGATTTAAGATATTTATATTGGTAATCGGTCAAAAACTCCGGTATAAAAAAAGTTGTACAAAAAGTCCGGATTCATTTTTTGATTGCCGGAAAATCCAAGTACATTTTTACTGTCGGACAAAAAGTCCGAAAATACAAAATTGTCTATAAAATGTATAATAATTATAATATAATATGTTATATGTAATACTATAATATATATGTATTATATATTTATATACATGTAATATTATATTATATAGTCAGTTCATATAATATAATTATTATTTATTTAAAAATTTTTTTTTTATATTTTATTACTTCTTATTATTTCTGTGATGTCAGTTGTCAGTACAATGTCAATGTCACTATATACAATATTATATGGGGGAAACCCGGGTGAGATGTAAAATGGGATAATCCAATCGTACAATCATACGACTACTTTTCTGGGATTTTTATTATACCACAGAACAACAGTGACGACTGACGGCGTTAGGGGAGGGGGAGCACTCCGAGCAAATGCCCGGGACCCCGTGATTAGAGGGGCCCCGTGCCACCATGTCACCTTATTTGTTTTTCATAATTTTATGGCACGCAGAGAAAAAGAAATCATTTAATTTATGGCACGCAACTTTAAAATAATTTTTTGTAAATAAGTAATGCGGCCTATACCGATTACCGAATTGAAAATACTACGATAAATAGTAAATACAACACATCTCGGTCAATAATAACAACCAATAACGGAAATATTGCAATAACTCATTAGCCATTAGTGATAACGTTTAACTGTTTAAGACTTTAAAAATAACTCGAAACCGAAAATCTTAGCTGTCGTTTACTCGTGTTATCGTTATTCGTTACTAAGTACTAACTGGCCAATACAGATCTATTAAAAGTAAAACATTGCATAGTCTTCAAAATCGTTTAACCATGATGGAGAATCAAAAGATTGATGCGTTTAGCGTTAGATCTATATGCACTATGCAGAATTAATCATTTTCAGATTGCTTGTTAATGAAAACCAAACTCCTCTCAAAGTACTTTCAATTTATAAAAATTCCAATGGTTCATTTCCAAATATTAATATGTTACGCTTCGGATACTTCTTACCATTCCAGTCACTTCAGCTAGCACAGAGAGAAGTTTTTCAAAGCTAAAAATTATAAAAAATTATCTCCACAATAGGATCAGCCAAGAAAAGCTATGTTGGTTGTCTATATGGTATCTATTGAAAAGGCAATATCGGATAAAATCAATTATGATAAAACTATAGATGACTTTGCTGCAGCAAAATCTAGGAAAAAATCATTTTAATTATATTAACCTATTTATGTACACATTTGAAATTTTATGTAAACAAAATACGAAAATACCCTTTAATTATATTTATTTTATTATAATTTAATTTACTCACTACTTACATTGACACATGAATATATAAATATATTTTTTTTTATGTAGCTAACTTTTTTTGTATTGTATGTAAGTTTTAATTTTGATGATATATTAATATCTAACAAATTATATCTATCCTCTCATCAATTAAGAGTAATAAAATATATCACTTCTGGTAATTGGTATCTGCAAAGTGTCTTAAAGATTGTCAGCTCTTATATAAAACAAAATATCAAATGTAAGTAGGTACAATCTAGTTCCATAATCAACAAGGGCCCCAAAATATGTAGTGCCGTCATTGCAGAACAATAATGATTATACTTACCCACAGCAATCTTACAAAATAAAATAGGTAATAAAAACTCTAAACCTTGTTGTTTTAATTTTCTATCTTTAGCTATAAAAATTGAACATTTTATAATTTTCAGTTTTCACATTACGTTTTGGTCATTTGGGTGTACAATAATAATAATAATTTGATATGCATTACGATTTACGTTTGCCTATACAATAATAATATTTCCATTTCAACCTCCATCTTAACTAAATAGCGTCTCGGGATACACTGACTAAGTGACAAATTCAATTTATAATTGAAATATAATATAATAATAATATTATTGAATGAAATCAAGTATATCGATGAGATAAATGTACATGATGCTATAGTGTGTACCTATAGTATGGTTATAGTATGTAGTATGTACCTATATTACAGACTTGGGTAAAATACTTTTTAAAAGTATTTCAAATACATATTCCGAATATAATAATAATATTCCTAAGTATTTGGAATACTTCACAATAATATAATAAAAGTACAACAATTACATTTTTTAAATAAATATTAATTATATATGAACTGACTATATAATATAAATATTACATGTATATAATACATATATAGTATTACGTATATTATAATTATACATTTTATAAACAATTTTGTATTTTCGGACTTTGTCCGGCAATCAAAATTAATTAAGACTTTTTGTACAACTTTTTTCATTCCGGACTTTTTGAACCCGGACTTCTCGTCAGTCGTCCGGGATGCATTTATATTATACCATAAGCAGTGGTGTAATGGGGCGTATACGCGGGTATACGGCGTATAACAAAGCCCCCCCACATTTACATATCAAGCACATTAGCGTATACTCAGTAAAAAAATTATGACTGCATCACTGACTATAAGTACCACCATAGAACAATGTACCACGAATTACGATTATAAAGAACTTTCTTAGAAACGTGCTAAGTACTAGACGTCTATTATAGTACTTGGTATATAAAAATATATATATAAATATATAGGATAATATAATATAAATTATAGGATTATATAAAACTTTAAATAATCTGTGATAGTATCTACCTACCAGTAAAATAATTAAGAAGAAGAATAATAATAAGATAAAAAGGTCACGGGATATAATTCGACCTGGAGGCTATAAGCAAATAGATACTGAAATATCTATAGATATACCTACCGTGCCCAATGGAAAATTGGAAAATAATGTACCAAATTATGTCCATATATCATGATATTATATTATTTTATTTTTCATTAACATGATAATGTTTAAATGTTTATAGACGGGGTCAACAATTGGTGAAAATGTACCTATAACATTTTATATGACGTATGGAATGTGTAATTATAGGTCTTTGTGGAAAACATACCGTTAGTTTGTAAAAAATATTCACTGTAAAAATGAACCCATTTTTGTCTTCCTGTGACCCGAATGGTATCTATATTAAATAATTTTCAGTTTTAAAATATAATAAAATACAATAGGTTTATGTTATATCAATGATTATGAGTACTAAACTATAATATTATTACCTATTATAGTGCACGTATCACATTATATTAATATAGTATTCATAATGGTTAAGTAAATGTTTTTAGTATTACGTATTATATTAGGTATGTATATCAGCTATCTCAGTAACCCGTGGGTGGCTTCGATGCCCACACATACATTTCAATGCCATATTGCCATTAACAACATATTTTTCTAACACAACTGTAACATTATTATTTATTTGTATATTAACTACACTTAATCATAATTGTCTTATTATTACGTTATACTATTTTATAAGTTACGACCAACAAAACAAATTAAAATAACATATGTTTGAATTAGTTTGATATTGGTTAATATAAGTATAGTTACCTGAATACCTATAATGTATTATTTTAAAACTATTTTCCTTGTTTTTGTGCTGTACTTTGTACTTTGTACAATGATTTTGTTTTTATATTATTTACAACATCCCACTCAATATTTAAATGGACAAGTCAGTAAAGACTGTAACATACTTGTCTTCAACCAATTTTTAATATGTCGCATACTTGAAAAACTGCGTTCATATGTTACAGAACTTATTGGAAATATAATTACAATTTGAAATAACTTGTATGTGTTAGGAAAAACCTAATATCGAATCGTTTTTTTTTAAAATATAAACATCAAATGAAAACATATCTTCCATAAAAATATAAAATAAAGAATAACCATTTCTCACATTATTTTTGGTGCTTCAGAACCCCCCGCCCCCTCCCCATATGTAATGTATTGTATCTGTTCTGTGATGTAACTACAGATATTGGTATAATGGTTAAATGGATAAATGTATTTATGAATTTAACAACGACCCAACGATTAGGTATGTCAATATGTCTGACATTTGAATCGTATTGCCGCCAAAATATAAACACAAATGAACCAAAGACATTAAAATACAGATAATAATATAATGTTATCAAATATAATTTCTGATAAATATCATATGTTGAAGTCAATATCATTTTTAACTCTTTTTTTAATCTTTTCCGAAATTCGACATTGTCCGAGTAAAACCTAACCCGTCGAACATTAAAAATTAAAATAGGTATCTGTTAATTTATTTAAATCTTTGCAGATTCGCCATTTCAACCGTTCAACATGAGTCTTGTATCGAAATTAATTGGTAAACGGTACATCACTCAGGCAATCCAATAGTAAGTAAAACTTTTAAAATGCCTGAGAGTGGGTAATAGATTAATTAAGGTGTTAATATTCTAAGGTCAAATTTAGGTCCTATTTTATTTCAATACTGTGATTTTGAAGTAAACTTATAATGATTGTTTGGTTATACTTTGCAGTGTTCCTAGTGCAGGTTTTTATGGCGCTACAGGATTCACCCTCTTGTGTTACTTTACTGACTGGAAATTGGTATTGCAATACGTGCCATACTACAATACAAAATTTCCCAAGGAAGTGGCAGAAGAATAATCCAATAAGCAATATGTAAAAAATTATAGTGTTCTTAATATCTGTTAAAATAAAAACAGTACCCTTGATAAATATGTACCTAAGTGGATGTTTTTTTTTTTGTGATTGATGTACTATTATTTTAAGAATTATTGATTAAAATACAAATTATCATTAGCCAGTAGCCTTTAATTTATTTGCTTGCTTTGTAGTAAAACAATGTAATTTGTTATAAATTATAATTCTTAAACTACTAGTTATGAAGTATAAAGTATATATTA
>NC_042494.1:53640737-53643569 GCF_005508785.2 Acyrthosiphon pisum
GGAATGTACAAGAAGACAGGCGTTTAATTAATGGATTAGTATGGTGATTTAGCTTAGAATGGAATGAGAGGAAGTGGGATTTGGTTAGCTGAGAAAGTGTGGGAACGTTTAAGTCTTTGTGAAGATTGGCGTTTTTTATATACCTACCAAGGGGCAGAAACGATTTGACGGAGACATATTGATTGGAAGGCTTGTATAGTTCGCAGGTTTGAGGGTTTCGCGGAGCCCCATATCTGGATGCCGTATGCCCATACTGGTCTTAAAATAGTTTTGTAGATTAACAATTTATTGCTGATGTTTAGTTTGGAGCGGAGAAGTGGACGGAGCAAGTGAAGTCTAGAGTTTACAGATTTCCTTTTGTTTTTGAGGTGTTGAGCCCAGGTGAGTCGTTTATCAAACGTTAGGCCCAGGTATTATCGATATTTCTTAGTTACATTTTTAATTTTTATATTAATATTCAATATTATTTGGACCATACTAATATGTTTTATTTTAAATGTTTAAAAGTTTAAACTATTTTTAAATCCTAATATTTTGTCATAGTCAAAATGATATTAGATAAAAGTCGGGTTTTTTGTCAATTTGACATATTGTATGATAATTTAGTTTATTTATCTACAATAGTACAATCTACATAAAATAGTTGTATCCACATTCCATAGTGAGTTGTATGTATAAAAAAAAATAGTTAAGTTTTCCCTAATAGTTCAATGGTGCCCACTAATTGTGTCGTCATCTGGAAACTAATCATAAAGACGTGAAAGATAAACCTATTGATTATTTTATTCGATTGCGTGATCAACTTTTAAAGAATAAGACGTCAATACTTAGCTGAAGTATCAAAAACGGCAAATTAAAAAGCAACAGAGGCATCTTATATGGTCACTTATCATATAGCTCAAGCTGGTACCTAAAGCTCATACAATCGCCGAAAGTCTCATTAAACCTTGCGTAACTGATATTGTTAGTTTATATTTTATGAAAAGATAGTCAAAAAACAAATACTATTCCACTTTCCAACGATACCGTTAAGTGTAGAGTTAACGATATATCAACTCACATAAAATCTGAATTAATATCTTGTCTTAAATGTAAGATGTTCTTTTTTTCCTATTTAATATATGAAATAATTTGTATATATTCGTATTTCATAGAAAAAAAAGAAAATCATTCACAATCGGCATAATTTTTTATGGATTTATCATTGTCTCAAATAGACATTTCTGATTTTTGGGGCTCCGTAAATTTTTTTAAAGAAATAAGGGCTCCGCAAAAAAGTTTGAAAACCGCTGGTATTTAGAACATAATCACTTAAATTTTGTTTTTTATTGAGTTAAGCCCGGCAACTATGTCCATTGGCTGCTTTTTTTGTTAGGGAGAGTAACAGTTGTTGTTGGAACACGTTTTTTATTTGTGGCAAGGATTTATTTATTTATGTCAGCGCAATATTTGTTCTCTTTCTCTGGCCCACACACAAAGATAAAACGCATTTACGCAGAATAATTTTTTCTATGTTTTTAAGTAATCTTAAGAGTAAAATCAGATTATCACCTATTAGATAGAGAATACTATTTTTGAGGGAATGACATATCGATTTGTCTATCTACACTAATCGGTTCTTAGTTGTACTTATTGATATTAACAATGTGGAATTCAGTTCACAAGATGTATTGTGACAGTACTCACTACTTATCTACATGGATTTCATATTTCCCATGTATTTCTTACTCTAGAACCACTATAATACAGATGCGAATATGTCAATCAATTTTTGCTTTAGTATGCTATACTACATGCTTAGTTGTATTACGAAAGCAAAATTATTTTAAATCCTAGATTATTATCCTAAAAAGTACCCAACCCCCCAGACAGCATTTTGTAACAATAATATTATACTAGTATTATAATAACGTTATACTAATATTATTCATGATTATAATGTTATAATAATATTATCAAACAAAAAAAAGTGGATGTCGCTCTGCTGTACAGTAGGTTACAAGTGGGTCACTGTATAATGGAAAGTATTAAATTTGAATTCAATGATATTATATCACTGTATAAGAAGGAGTGGATCTCCTCTGAGTGGAGACAGTTTGTCAGTCTAGGTATTAGACATACCTATTATAGGTATACTTATCTATAGTATTAAAAAAAAATTGACCTATAATAGTTATTAACAATAAATTCCAAATTAATCATATCACAATATCCATCAGGTAACGCGTTATACATCAACAACAAACCATGATACTATCATAATAGTATACTTTAGAAGTTTCAAGTACCCACAAATAATATTATACAATCACAACAAAATATCTAAAATAGTTATTCCAGGCTTTTTAATATGTAATTTCGTCTAAATTTGAACTTAAAATTACTATTAAAAATAAACTGTGCTTATGTATTCCTTAGAATTTTTGGTAACAGAATTAAATATTTACGTGGAATCTTGTTTTAAATTTTCAATCCTTAGATATAAAAGTTGAACATTTTATAAATTTTTAACTACAAAATAATCATTCAATTTTAAATTTGATAAATTTTGTCAAGATTTCAACTTCAAATGCTTATAAAAAATAATTGTGCCCATGTATTTTTAATATTTTTCAACTGCTATTGTAACAATGTATCAGGAGCCTTGCATTAAATTTTCACGCATTTTTACCAAACAAATAAAATTTTTTTTTTAATTAGAAAAAAAAATTAAAAAAATTGAAAAATGACAATGTCCGTAAGCAGCTCAAAAAGAGTCCAGTTATTTTCAAAGTTTTATCGTGTATAGAATATTCTAATATAAACATTCGGTGAAATTTTCAAGTTTCTACA
>NC_042494.1:53644775-53645751 GCF_005508785.2 Acyrthosiphon pisum
TCAGAATCTAAAATGCTGTCTGGGCGTGAATAAAAATAAATAAGTTGTTAAATATTTGTAGAACCTATTTGCCAATACTTTAATTTTACTATTAAAAATATTTTCCTGTATCTATGGTAGGAAATTAGTTTAACTGAATTGTGATAAATCAGATACAATTTTTTTGGTCTCAGTTTAATAACAGGTGTGTTTTGGCGACGCAGTTTTGTGCAACCAGGTTACTAGAATTGTTTGTTCAATTAACTACTTAGTTGGTAAATCGCCAAAACGTTTTGTTTACTGTACAGTCAGAGCTGCATTTAGGGGGGGGGCTGGGTACAACTGCCCCGGGCGCCAGTATTTTAGGGGCGCCAAAATGTTGTAGCCAGAAATATGTTTACTTGTGAATTATTAAAATTGTATAATTTTAATTATTTTAATAACAGTATTATGTATAAAGTTTATTAGTATTATGCTGTTTGGCATTTTTTTAATTAATATTAATTTGCATAGTTTTATATAATTTTATTTTATTTATTCATGAAATACCTACAACCTACTTAAATATGTTGAAAAAAAACAATTTATATGATGAATTATAAGCAAGGTTTAGGTGACATAAATTCAAATGTATCTTTGCGGAGAGAGAATCAAGCAATTACTAAACAATATTTTTAAAAAAAGCACACATTGTAAAACAAATATTCTTTTCTGTGCTCAAAATCTAAAAGGTTAATGAGGGTCTAGCTCCCATATTTTCCGTGGGTAGGCCCCTTAGAGGGAAGCAATTTTTTTTCACCGGAGCTTAGGGGGCGCCAATTTTTTTTTGCACCGGGGTGCAAAATGTCTAAATGCGGCACTGTGTACAGTGGATATTCAGTGGATATCAGTATTCAGTAACCAAAGACAGTTAAAGTAGTTTTTAATTGGTTGCTAAATCCAACAACCGGATTGTTGAAAAGTGCATTCAGTTATCAAACAATTGCAGTAAACATTA
>NC_042494.1:53645851-53656010 GCF_005508785.2 Acyrthosiphon pisum
CAAAACCAGGAATAGGTCTGAAGAAAAAAATATTTCATTGGAATACATACAACATTTACATGAATTGCATGACAAGTGGTTAAATGTACACATTACTGACGTACCAAAGAATATACCTGTTAGTAAATTTATTATTATTTTAGATATAGCATAGATTTGATAAATGTTGGGGTGAAAGATGTAACGAGACATTATTACATCTTGTTACAAAGGGATATAAGTATCATATATTAATTTTGTATTTAATCCCTCCCGTAGATTGACAACGTAAAAATTCCTTAACAATATGTTTTAATATTATTATTATTAAATTGGAATGTTCTTAAGAGGATGTCAGCGCACTATTTTTTTCTCTCTAGCCCACGTGCAACATAGACAAAGCGCATTAACGCAGAATCATTTTTTGTATATTTTTAAGTAATCTCAGAGTAAAATCGCCCATTACAAAAAAGATACTAATATTTTTGAGGGAATGACATATCGATTTTATACTTTATTGTTGTTTGATTTTCAAAATAAACAAAAAAAATATTGTAAATTTAAATTATGTTTAAATGGTTTTGATACAAAATCGATGTCATTCCCTCAAAAATATTATTCTCTATCTTTTTTGTAATGAGTGATTTTACTAAGATTACTTCAAAACATAGAAAAATAATTCTGCGTAATTAATGCGGTTTGTCTATGTTGCACGTGGGCCAGAGTGAGAAAACAAATAGTGTGCTGACATCCTATTAATGTTTTCTGTTAGAAAAATAGCATTAAAATATTTTGACTTTCCTTCGATATATTTAAGAGGCTGTCAGCACACTATTTTTTTTCTCTATCTGGCTCACACGCAACATAGACAAAATGCATTTACGCAAAATCATTTTTTCTACGTGTTCTAAGTAATCTTAGAGTAAATTCCCATGACAAAAAAGATAGAGAATAATACTTTTGAGGGAATGACATATCGATTTGTCTAAATATTGTCTCAAAACAATTTAAACATCATTTAAATGTACATTTTTTATTTATTTTGCTTAAATGCGTTTTGTCTATGTTGCGCGTGGGCTAGAGAGAGAAAACTAATAGTGCGCTGACATCCTCTTAATGCAAACTGGCTTAGGTATTACCACAATATTTTACCTTTATCAATTAATGCAAGTCCCTATTGTTCTTAAGATAAATATTGTGTATGTTTCATGTTTTTATATAACAATGTTTACTTAGAAAACCACTTTTATTTAAATAACTTAGTTCTAGTTGATTATAATAACTTACTATTTACATTTTAACCGAATGTATTCAATTGTTTGTTTTAGGTAGTGATTGTTGATGCTAATCAAAGTATGGATTTAGTTAGAAAGCAATTTAAAGGTATTAGAGACTTAATAACTAAAAATGCATCTGCACTTGGAAAACTTAAAACAAGTCCTACAAATTCTGAAATTGGTAAAAATATAAATGACATTCACATTTCATCTAATTGTAAATTGATGTCTGACTCCTCAACCATTGTTCCAGCTCAAAGAGTCTAATTTAAACATTATTTTCTTTGTCAGCCTAAACTTATAAGACCTATATATTTTTTACTTTATATTTATACTTTTATTTACGCAAATACTTTTGATAGAAAAAATAAAAATATTGAATAAGGGACACGGACTTCACAAGGTTTCCTATATATTTTGTAATTATATATAATATAGTATAATACATATTGCAATATGATTAGTTAAAAAGAAAATCTATACATTTATACTTGTAAAAAAAATATTATTTATTATGATTTTTTTTTTCTAGTATTATAAAATTAATTTTTTTGTTTAAACTATTTTACTGGTATATGTTACTTATTGCACATTTGAAATATCTCTTATTGACTTGAGCACGCTTTGTTTAAAAATATATGTAAGTAAATTAATTAATTTCTACATCTGACATACTAGAATAAAGTAAAAATTATTTGATTTTATATAATATATTTTTATTAATACTATTATGTTAAAATGCAATTTTCTTTATAGATACCAATTGGCAATTACCAATATATTACTTGATAAAGTTTTAGAAATTGCTGTGATAACTAATAAATAAACTATTTAATATGCAATTGCTATTGATCAATATTATATTTATTCTATGTTCATTAATCATTATTATTTCTTTTTAATAGTCAGGCGCAGACAGGTAAAAAAAAGGCGCGGGATGCTGCATAATTTAAAGGGCAAATAAAACAAATTTTAAATATGTAGGTTATTAATAAAATATTTAAATGTTTTCTTTTGTTTTATTAAAATGTTGTAAATACATTAAAAATGTAAATAGGTGCCAAATTACAACAAACATTCAAAAAATTACAAATTTACAAACTTCTACAGTTGTATGGTAAAAAAATAAAAATAAATTGATGGTCCGCTATAACACATAACACATTCAAATATTATATTTAATTACTTTTAAAATATCATAAATCCGATTTCAGGGATTGCGACATATGTAGGTAGTAGATATATGAGTATATGACTAAACAAAGATATACTTGCTACTTAAGTGCAATACTCATATATCTCAGTTATACTGATATACATTTTTATGTTCATCTGAAGTCAGTCTTGTAAAGAATACTTTTATTTTGTATTCGGAATACATATTCGAATAAATGAGAATTAAGGTATTCAGAATACATATTCGAATAGTTTAAAAAGTATTCGAATACTATCAGAATACTTTTTTTCACAACTAGTTTTTGTCATTTTTTGAATGATTGGTAACTAACATTTATTAACTAATAGTTAAACATACAACGAATCATAAGTTATTTATACATTTTGACACATATGATACGGCCGATATGGGCCATACGGGATACAACACATTGTTGTTTGTGAAAATAATCATATCATGGGCCTATATTATATTTCGTTTAAAGAATAAAATCAATGGTCATGATTTATAATATGTCTTGTCACAAATTTAAAACTATTTTTCTCGATCGGAAAAAAGTATTTTTTTAATGAATAAGAAATACAAATAAAAGTATTCAGAATACGTATTTGAATACTTCTTAAAAAAAATATTTAAATTAGTATTCAAATATTTTAATTCAAATACTTTACAAGACTGCTTGCACTACAATAACTATAATATCAATAAAAATAATAAATTAATCAAGACAAACTAAAATCTTTAAAATTGAACCTTGAAAGCTGTTGAATCCAAGCAAAAATTAACAAACAAAAATATATTATACATTGCCGCGATTGTCTGTCTTTGTCTAACACACGTGGAACATAGAAACAATGACCTAAACGCCTGACAAAAATTAAGGTACTTCTAGTTGTTCGATTTAAAATATGTAAAGATGTTTGAATTAGTATGTAGGTTTACTTTGCATCGGTCGAAGCACTTTTTCGATTGTAGCAATATTTTGATGAGATCAAATTGTTTCTATATATTTTTTTATATAATAGTTTGTGGGTTATATAATTCTGCAATTACAGATAAATGATTTTGGTCATGTTCTTATTTTGGTACATTAAAAAGCAATGACTAGTAGCAGTTAATAAAACTATAACTAAATGTGTAGGTCTCAGAGTTAATAAGAGTATAAACATTGTTATAGGCTGCAGCATTTGGTGTGGAAGGGTCACGAAGGGCCAGAAATTGAGATGGCAAACTTATGGGTTAGTAAATTGTGATTAATTATTGCTCCCCAACCCCCACCCCATAACAATTAGAGCTAAGTGCCTCTTATGAAGATTGTGTTAATAATAAATTAATAAAGTATATTTAATGTATATAAAAAGCTGCTCAAACTAATTAACCTATTTTCTTACTGGCTACCTACTTTAAATGTATTCTTTTTTCTTTATGATTGTTATAGTTATTACTTATTACATAAATAATAGATCTATATCCACCTGATTTTATCAGAGAATTTTAACCATTTTCAAAATTCAGATTAATTTTAGGTTGGCACATTTATACCGATAGGAGCAAATATATTTTAGGGCAAGGGATGCTGTAGCATCCCAGCCAGTCCGCGTCTGTTAATAACCATCATATTATGTAAGCATGATTTTCAAAGTACAATTTAGACTAGAGTCAATATATTAAAATGTTATTTCTTATTTAAAAATAAATGTTTTTACTTATTAAAAAACATTATAATACAGTTTACTAGTATACTTAGGTTAACCATTTATTACAAATCTTACAACAAAAAATCTTTTATTTGTTCTTCCATTTTTTTAAATTGCAATCTTTCTTTTTCTTTATTGAGTATTTCTTCTGGTAAATCATCCAAAGATTCCTGAAAATAAAATTGAATATTATACATTACTTTAAAGAGAATGTTAATGCACGTTTAGTTTTCTTTGGCCCACGCACATCATAGACAATCTTGGAATAAAATCATCAATCACCAAAACTAGAGTATAATAATAATTATTGGGGGTATGATATCAGATTTGTCTAAATATTGTCTAAAAACAATTTAAAATTCATTTAAATATAAAAAATGTATCTTTATTTTTAGAGGCTAATATAAAGTAAGGGAATAATAAGGTTTAAACTGTCATGCCTGAACCCTCAAGTATTATTCTTTAATTTTTTTAATCGGTGGTTTTATTCTAAGATCTCAACTTTTTTTTTATTTTTTTTTTTATCTAGAATTTATACAATTTATACATAAAAAAGTATAATATGCATAACGGATGTTTTTTAAAATAATATTATAATATAGCAGCTTGACTGACTTGAGGGAAAAATCAACCAGTGAAGACAATTAGCCGTGAATTTACAAATTATTTAGGTTTTTGTGTGTTTAATTTATAAGATCCCTGGGCTATTATTGCTTTAGTTTTCTAAGGAAGTTCCTGGGTACGGACAAGGTTAGTAACTTAATAGAAGTTTGTATCGCCACAGAAGAACAGAACACTCTTTAAGTAGTAAAAAAAAATATCAGGAATTATAATAAAATATGTATTTTAAGGGGGCTGGAGCATACCATGTTTTAAGGGGTAGTGTTTAGGCATTTCATATTACATGTATATTTTGGAGAAAATGAACGTTAGTGTGTGTAATCCGTTATCGCACTTTTCAGGACAAATTTAGGTCTAACCGATTTATAATCGTTTGGAATGCAGGTAATATTTAATATTTTTTATATTATGGTTAGGTACTATGATTCTTAGAAATGAAATACCCATACGCGCATGCACAAGTCAATGAATATGAAGGAAATACTTTTGGTCCAGCTGTAGGGCAGAAGTTTGATGCTAACAGTACAAAAATAAAAATAAAAATTCACCTCCTTTTGATTGACTTATATTAATTTTCAAAAGATGATTGTATTCGTAAGACCATTTTCTAAGTTTGCTCGGAAATAGATTTACGACTTTATTTTTAGTTAATATAATATAATGCATAGTAAGTTTATATTTCTTACAAAATAAACTTGTACTTGACTTAGTTGTAGACAGCGACAAAATAAAAAATATAAGAATCCACTTCCGAGCAAACTTAGAAAAGAGGAATACAAACCAAATTTACTTTTCAAAATTGAAATCAAGCTACTGAAAGTATGTTTAATTTTTTTTTGATTATTGAACTAAATGTATGCAAAATATGGTTACTCCAGCCCCCTTAAGAGAAAAAAAGTGTCAAGTAAATTTTTTGGGGCTTTTGTATGTAATTATGGGGCTCCTTAAAAAAACTAATCCATGGGCTTTTGGTGTGCCAGGCCAACACTGGTTATGAATCAGAAGATTTTTGATTGGAACACTTGTAATTTTTGTATATTCAATATTTGGCAGTGTCCCAGACCTGTATACCGTACAACCATATTGGCTTAAGAAGAATACTCAAGAAGATAACTAAAAAATTACAAACGAAAAAAACTTTAAGTTAATGCGATGATCAATGTTTCGCATAGGTCTGATACTCTGGTAGATAAAACAAATATTGCGCTTACATCCTCTTATCACAAATCTAACTATATTTTATTATTAGGCATTTTTTGTTTTTGATATTTAATTTTCATACTTATTATACTACAATTATTAAATCAATCCTTACTAATTCTTGAATTATATGTGTGCAAGCATAACACAAGCTTTCAATAATTTTTTCTTTTAAGTCCTGTTTATTTCTACATTTGCACCCATTACAATTTTTTTCATTGGTCTCTTCATTTTTAAGTTCTTTTAAACTAAGTTTTAATGCTTTAACTCCCATTAGCGAAACATATTTCGAATACTTAGTTGCTTCCATAGCTGAGGAAGGTGACACGTTGACTTCCATAATGCCCTGTGAACATAATTCATCATAATATTATAATATAATGGAATGAAAAAAAATATAAAAATAAATTGAATAATTTACATACTTGGCATAATAAACAATAAGCTATAGCTGATGTTTTTTCAGATATTTTTTCTCCAGTTCTAAATATTGTGGACACAGTAGAAGGAAAATCGACTTGCAAATCGTTTACAAACCGTTCCGTAGTTTTTTGTATCGATTCATCTTCACTAGTCTAAAATTAATTGAAATATTTATTTATTTTTTTAGACACAATAGATACAATGCCTTTGTATACTTACAGCTGTTAAGAAATTTGAATGCATAAAATCATCCAACTTATTGAACAAGGCATAATATGAAATTTCTTTAGCGGACAGATTCCTCATTGGTCGAATTGTAACTAAAGATGTGTTGTTATTATTTTTATTATTAACGGCAAGCCCCTATAACATGTATTAGTGTAAGTCTTGCAAATGTACGGTTAGTTATTATCTAAAAAGCTAGAGAAATTAATTTATTAATAATCAGTAATTATTTATAAAATCATAATATTGAATTTACAGTAGAAATCTGTTACTACAAGTTCCAAAAGACAGTTTTTGCTGTACATCCGGTATCTTATATTTATAATGTTACTATTGTCTGTTAGACAGTCTTGTAAAGTATTCGAATAAATGTATTCAAATACGTTTCTTCATAATTTTATTGTATTTTTTATTCATTAAAAAATAGTTTATATTTGTGACAAAACAAATTTTTCTATTAAAACCGCACACATTATAAGTTATGAATAGAGCGTGGATTTGTATGTACAAAATGTGTCAAAATATGCCATATAATGTGCAGTTAAAATTGTGAAAATATGCAAGAAAAAAAAAAGTGGGTACAGTCGTTGCCAGATAAATTGAGACGGTGGCGGCGGCGCTTTTTGGTAAGTGTAGTCCAAACTAGTTGCTGGCAGCAGTGGCGCCGAAGTCCATGGTGACGTCGGGCCGTGGCCCGACCTGTTTTTTAAAAAATGTGGCCGGCCGGCCATATTTTATTTACTTCATAACTTTAATATGAGCATGAGTATATTTAAACCATGATTATGAATAAATGTATATTAGGGTACCTCTATATTAAATAATTAAGATATTGAGGCCGGGAAGTTTTAAAATTGCCCGACCACGTTTTAAAAACTTCGGCGCCACTGGCTGGCAGTCACCAGTTCGAACCCGGCTCAGTGCAAAAAATTTTCTGCATAATTATTTATTATTATTATTATATTTTTTATATTATTTTACAATTTCTGCTTTTTGTTCATAAATAAAAGATTATTATCAGAATATTTGATTTTAAATTAATATCGTAAAATAATTTTTATAACAATTGTTGTTTTATTGATGTATTTTTGGTAATAACATTGAAATACGGAGAACCACTAGTTTTCCGTTATTGCGCCGCTGCCGCCGTCTCAATTTATCTGGCAACGACTGTAAGTGGATGGCTCTGCTGTACTGTAGATTACAAGTAGGTCACTGTAATGGATGGTATTAATTTTGAATTCAATGATATAATATCATTGTATACGAAAAACAATTCTGTGCGGAGACAGTTTGTCAGTCTAGGATATTTTATATTATAATACTTATATTGTTTTTACTTATTATTAATACGGTGGCCGATAAGTTGAATTAATATTATACACCGTAATTTCTTCACCGTATTATCTACATTGTGAAATTAACTAATTTAAAAACAAATTTTTTAAAAAAATTCCAAGGAGGGAGGGGTAATTACACGTAATTTTATGTATTACAGTTATGATAGTGTTTTTAGAATTATTATACAGTGAAAACTTTAAATACTGGACATTCTTGGTCGCTGAAATTTTGTTCACTATTTGGAAGGTTAATCTTGTAGTAGGTTCCCAAGACAAGGTCTTCAAAATTTAAAGGAGTTTTTTTATGGGAGGTTTGACTGTATTTTGTTCTCAGTAAGGAGTAAGGGACCTAGTAGGTAACCTATAATGGAATATAATAATATGAAGAAATTAGAAAATAAAATAGTTTGTTTTTTTTACTATGTCCAAAGATATTTGAGATCCACGACCTAGAGCTACATTTGAAAGCAATCGAATAGATAATTTATGTTCGTTTTCTGCCGTCATTATCCGAGTACATTTTAACAGATCAGCTAATTTTGTTATTGCACGTTTACTAAAAATGAAATTAAACAAAAAAATGAATAGATACAAATATTATACAAGTATATTTATGACTGTTACCGAAGTTTCATTAACATATCTTCTTTTAATGTAAGGTCAGATAAATTGTTAAAAATATTTTGTAGTTTATCATTATATTGGTCAACATTAGTGTCTTTATTCAAACAATTATCCAAATAAACAGCTGCAGAAAACTTTACTATGTGGTAAGTTAAACCATATTTTTCAAAAAGTTCTTTAATTTTCTTCACTTGATCAAGGGGATAATCGTGTAAAACACTTTCTGAAATGGGTTAAAATTAATTAATTTCAATCAGTTTAACATTAACCATGCCCATGTCATTACCATCAATATATAACACTACAGGTTCAAATGTTAATCTCTTGTAAGTAGATTGTTGTAGTCCAGTCCATATCATATGTAGTAAAGATACTGAAGATTGGGAGCCACTTACACATACTAGAACGCGTTCACCTCTATTAACTAATTTTGATTTGCCAACAGTAGCACGAAACTTATGAGTAACCATAGGCACAAAACAAGTCCTAAGATATAAATTAGTTAGTTAAGGAAGTCAATTGTTGAATAATTTTTACCCACTTGCAGTACACAAATTTTTTTTGTAAAACAACATTTCCATCTTCGATTAAACATTTACGACATTTTAATTCTAATCTATGAAAAAATAATATCGTCAACATCTCAAAATAATATATACATTAAATTTGGAATTTTTAGTTTATAAAAGAAGTTAATAAATGATGATTCTCATATCAACCCATTAAAAAATAAATACAATGAAATAGTCTTACGGTTCAATAGGTTTGAGTACTTCGAAGACTTCAGCACCTTCTTCGTTAACGCTACACATTGTCACGGAAAATCCTCAAAATTTCAACAGAGTATTGACATTAGCAAATTTTTATATTAAAAAACTGATAGAAATCAGGTATTTGATGTTTTAAAATGTAATAAATTATAACTTGTGAATTGAGATCTACCATTCCAGACACCAATTACCAATACTCCACTTATCACGACGACAAGACGTGTGCCCACTGCCCACGACTCCACAGCACGGATATAGATACTATGGTTGAACAACGAGCAATAATATGACGGCGCCAAATGTTCTTATCAAGTTACATAAATACATAAATAGTATCCATACAAAAAAAGTCGCGATATACTAGCGCTCCACCGTGGGTAGGTAGCCCGGCTTGGTTACCGTAACTTAATAGTAGTTATAGAGGGCGCTAGTAAAACGCGACTTTTCGTCGGGATTGATAAGAACATTCGGCGCCGCTCAGCGCTTTGATCCAATATGGGCCGTCGTGCAACCATAGTATCTATATCCGTGCTCCACAGTCTGAAGCCTGTAGTTATCGGAACTTGGAAGACCATGCGTGAATACTGATAACTAATCGGTGATTACCATTTACCATACCATGGTCATAAAATTAATTTTTCAGTGGTATAAATATGGTGTTATATTCATAGACCTTATACTAGTATAAGGTCTATGGTTATATTACGGGTTTCGGTGCTATAGTATACGATGTTAGCAACGGCAAAATCCATGTGACTCCTTAACACCGATACGGGCACACCGCACACGACAATACGGCATGATTATTATATATTTTTATTAATTA
>NC_042494.1:53656110-53680271 GCF_005508785.2 Acyrthosiphon pisum
AATAAATTACAATATTCAAAATTGTTTATAGAAACTATTTAGTGATGCATTGCAATTAGGTGTGGATTTTTTGGAAGAAAGAGGAAAAGCTGTTCTTGGTCTTAGAGGTACACGAGCACATAGACATAAAATAGTTAAAGATAAGGTATTTATATGTATTTTTTTATTTATTTATGTTCAGTTATTACTTTATTTAACTAATAAAATAAAAGGAGGTGATAATAATTACAAATTAATAATTACTGTAATATAACAATGATATTAATAAGTGAAATACAGTTGAACCTCATTTATCTGGACACCATTAGTCCGGACTTTGCTTAATCCGGTCAGTAGTTTATTAATACATACTATAAGTATTATCAGAAAAATAATTGGAATATCTAGTTATTTTGTATTTTGTAGAGTTTTAAACAGAGTTGCATTATATCTATACTATTATATTAAATAACATTTGTATATTTTAAATCTATAATACACGTCCTTTTTTTCCTTGAACAGTGTTTAAATATGTACTTTGACAGCCCATTTCTTTGGTTATTTTCTTTAATCAGAACTTTCATTAATTTGGACAACCTAGAGCACCAATTAGTCTAGATTTATGAGGTTGTACTGTATATTTATAAGTTATATGTTAAACATCTTGTTTTATTAGGTTATAAACATTGTTGCTTTATACATTGATTCTATGGTAGATATGAATAACTCAATAAATTATAAGGAAGGCATTCCTATTGTATTTGACATAAGTGTACATCTACAAAAAACGTAAGTCACATTTGTACATATAATGTAGATATAAAATATTTGTAAATATATTTTTGCAAACATTAATTAGTACATAATTTATATAACAATACTCTTAGAATAAAATTACCTATTTCTTGTTGTCTCCATCTTACAAATGTACAATATAGCAAAAACTGTTTTGTGCGGGAAAGAACCGAGAAAGGTACAGTCACTACGAAGAAATGAAATTTTCACCACATAAAAAAGATATCACTTATACCAAAAAAGTTTATATTGTTTCAAAATCCATTATTATATGTGTTTTTCAAACTTTAATAACTTTTTTTGAAGTTCCGATATCGAAAAAATAAAAATGATATTGCGTAGCCAAAGTTCTTCTTTTTATGTGATTAATATTTTGTTTCCTAGTTGTGATTGTAGCCTTCTCTGTTCGTTCCCGCACCAAAACGTTTTTGCTATTCCGTACGTGTGACGGAGTAACACACGCGGGTGCAACGTCCTCTTAAGTTAATTTTTAACAATTAAACATTAAGAGGATTTCAGCGCACTCTTTTTTTTCTCTCTCTGGCCCACGTGCAGCATAGACAAAACGCATTTACGAAGAAACATTTTTTCTATGTTTTTAAGTAATCTTAGAGTAAAATCACTCATTACAAAAAGATATAGAATAATATTTTTGAGGGAATGACATATCGATTTTGTATCAAAACCATTTAAACATAATTTAAATTTACAATATTTTTTTGTTTATTTTGAAAATCAAACAACAATAAAGTATAAAATCGATATGTCATTCCCTCAAAAATATTAGTATCTTTTTGTAATGGGCGATTTTACTCTGAGATTACTTAAAAATATACAAAAAATGATTCTGCGTTAATGCGCTTTGTCTATGTTGCACGTGGGCTAGAGAGAAAAAAATAGTGCGCTGACATCCTCTTAAGAACATTCCAATTTAATAATAATAATATTAAAACATATTGTTAAGGAATTTTTACGTTGTCAATCTACGGGAGGGATTAAATACAAAATTAATATATGATACTTATATCCCTTTGTAACAAGATGTAATAATGTCTCGTTACATCTTTCACCCCAACATTTATCAAATCTATGCTATATCTAAAATAATAATAAATTTACTAACAGGTATATTCTTTGGTACGTCAGTAATGTGTACATTTAACCACTTGTCATGCAATTCATGTAAATGTTGTATGTATTCCAATGAAATATTTTTTTCTTCAGACCTATTCCTGGTTTTGATTCTTTGGTAAGCTATTTCTGGATCAGTCCTCAAATAAACTAAAAAATAAAATATAATATATTAATGTTAAGAAAAATTAATGATTTGATATTATGCCATACTTATGAGGTCTGATTCAATTTGAACATTTTCTATTAGCCAATTATACCATGCATCCAGCACAGAATATTCAGGAGCAGCCATAAGATTATCTTTGTATAAGTTTTCAACAAATATATTTCTGGAAACATAAATATTTTATTTTGTTAATTTAATTTCTGCTTATTTTTCAAATTAGTAAAATAATAAAAATAATTTTAAATGTCAAATATAAATTAAAAGCACCTATCATGTACCTTTTATTATGTAGCAATTCTACTAACCTCGAAACCAAAATATCATAAGTAAATATAAGTTTTAACTATTAAAATCTATATTTTTATTTTTATAAATTCAAGTAGATTTGACATAATATAATATTACTTGTACAATTTAGGTATAAAACAAAAATTGTTATTTGTTGTTAACTAATTTAAAATTAGTTAGGGTAACATTTATTTTTTTTAATTTGTTATTTGATACAACATAATAATTAACAACTATTCTCAATTCAGCAAAACAATGTGCCATGTACCAACTAAAACGGGTTCCCTACATAAAACCCTGTCATTGGAGAACCAGTTTTGATAGCAGGGGAGTGCACAGAACGTTTCTCTCGCTGAACAGAGTTAAGACTGAGTTATTAAGCAAAATGCAGAGTGGCAAGGTTAATAATACATTTTAAACTGTTTACCACTTTTCTAAAAATCCACAAGCCATTACTGTGAGAAAGAATAGTGATTTTACATAAAATATTAAGAAGATATGCAAAATAAAATTTAATCACTGTTTAGAAATCAAATGATTCAAATAAATACTTTAAGTATTCATAATTATTTTATTTTTTGTTGATATTGTAACATCAAAACAAATTAAATTTATTTGTTAACTGTTGAACTAAAATGGACATCAATGACAATATCTAACAACAATAATTATAGTTAATTATCAAGTAATAACTAGTAATTATTTTTACCATTATAGTTATACAGGGTTTAACAGAAAAATCTGACAAAAAAAAAAAAATTATGCTATTTAAACGTATAACCAAAATTGTTTATATATTATGTGATTAGTAAATAATTTTAAAGTCAGCAAATTCCCAAAAATATTTTTAAAAAAGTTACCTATTATGTTCCAAAACAAATTAATCAAAAAATTAGATATTTTAAAAAATTCTAAAAAATAAACTACTTGACTTATATAAATTTTTTCCCTTCAAAATTGTTCTTATAATCAGTTTCACAAATTGGGTACCTATTTTGAATTTATCCAAAAAAATTTTAATCAAATTTCAAATTTTTTATTTTCAGTATCAGAATAATTTTTTGGATATTATATATTATGTACCTAACGTGAGTGTCTAAAATTAAATATAAGAAAAAAAAACTTCAAAATTCTGAGCAAAGCAAAAGTTATGGCATTTGTCAGACCTCAGTGGGACACCCTGTACAATAGTAAATTGATAAAAAAAAATATTTTCATGTTTATTACTTATCGTGATTAGGGATCGTTAAAACCTAATTAATATATAAATAAAATGTACATTTAACATTGAAAAACCACAAATAATTTAATATTTTATTTAAAATAATAATCATGAAGTATTTCATTAGAATATTTATGACAATGTTTATAGAATTGAGCAAACAACAAAAATACTTTGGTCTATTATTATATATCACATTTATTACTCAATAGGTACTAACTTAATTTCCCAGTCAAATATTATAACAAATAAGTTTTGATATTTTATTCGTGTGCACAAGATATCAAAATGCTTAAAATACAGATTACACCATAAAATTTAAAAAAGAAAATATTATTTAACAATGTAGTTATTTATTAAAGGAAAAAGAATACTTGAAATATTTTTTTTGTTTATTTGTTTATGTTTATGGGAAGCTAAAGAGTAACAAGAGTTTTTAATTTAAACAAATTATGTAGGATTATAGAACAAGTAGACATGAAATCATTTCCATTATATCATATAACTATGCATTGAAAATATTAGGTGCAGAGAAATTAAAACAAAAGTTAAAATTTAAATAGCAGTTGTTGTTAATATTTGATAGTAATAATTTCATATTTGCCATTTTTTTCAGTTATTCATCAAGGTTAGGCATGTCAGTCAGTGAAACATTTACATTTATAACACATATGATTAATAATCAAACACATCTGGTTATCAATCCGTTTAAATCTTAAAAAAAACCGCTATAGTGCATACCCCCCACTATCTGTATATTCAGTACATATATATATGTATTATATTATAGGCGAGCGACACTTACAACAATACCACACTTGAATATTAATATGAATAGCAATAATATTATGTATCTGTATCATGACGTATTATATAGGCGAGTTGAAACATAATAAGTTACCCAAACGCCTGTAGAACCGTGTAAAAAATAAAAATACACCGTGGGGGTACAGCGTCCGATCAAAATGCTTACCTAGGTACCGTGAAAAAATCAAAAGCTCAAAATGTTAACTAAAGAAAAACGAGCATTCTCTCACCTACCAAGTTACTTTTATTCAATTTGTTATTATAATACTATACAGGTTTTACCCACGGCGGCGCCCCGCCTACGATAATACTACAATGCCCACCTTAAATAATAATAACAATACGATAATATTTTATAACAATGACAGAATGGGCGGGAAAAAAAATTATGATAAATAATCAAAATCCAAAATGGGTAATTACCGGGCGCTGTAGATGGACCGTTCCATTATCTTGATGTTCTGACCGGGTAGTTTCGGCCTGGTCTGGTGCAGTTCCAACATGGTCCTCTGCACGATCGACTGGAACGCGAAGCTCCACCGTTTCGGGTCCTCGTACATCAGGCCCTGGAAAAACGAAAACTTACAATACACAGTGCATGGGTATAATACACCGGCGGCGAGGGCCGGAAGTCTGCGGCGACTGGGAGATCTCGGTAAGCCGGCGAAACAACAACGACGTGCTCACCAAAAAGTTATGGCCGCGCACGTCCTGCCACTTGTGCACCGGTTCCTTGGCGAGGTACACGTTCGGGCAGTCTGCGAACTGTTCCAAAAACGTTGTTTTCCCACTGCCCACGTTCCCCTCGACGAACACCGTGTACGGTCGGCTGCCGTATTCGTTGACGGCCATGTTTGCTCGAGTCCTGGAAATAAACTCCACGGAAATGTCGTACAGTAAATGACCGGGACGTCGACGAGACGTGTTCGTCGGGTGGATACGGAGGCGCGAAACCGGCGGGGCGCAACGGAGCAATGACGTTGTAGACAATGCAGACAGGCCGTGGTGGCGTCGACAACACAAACACAACGAATTCATCGCTTTTAACCGCCAAAACTTGTTGTCCCCCCTGACCCGTTGTTGTCGTTGTTGCAACCGAACCGATCGTTATGTTATGCCGCCGCTGTTATCGCCCTCGTGACTACTATCAATTAAAATGCCATCACGTGGGCCGTGCGCGTGACCGGCAACGGCGCCATAATTGTTTGGCTTTGAACTTTGGGACTTGGGTACTATGATTTTATTAATTTCTTATTTGAAGACCGTGAAAGAACTCTACAACGGTGGCTATCAAACTATGGAACAGTGGTTAAGCTTAAGTGGTTTTCAACCATTAACCATGTACATTTACGTCCGTATTTAATTTTATATAGTCAGATCACAGAGTAATTTTTCTGTGATCAGATGGTCATAGCCCACAGGTCATTCCCCCCTCGGTCATACATTTGAAAGTTTGAAATTCAAATATAAGGCATTAATGTGTTTTATACTTTTATCATTAGAATTTTGTTGAATGCAATTCCCCTGAAAGAAAATCTATACTGATTACTGATATTATAGAGTATAGAATGCCTACTATAAAAGAAAAAAAATATAGAAAATATAGATCACTGAACTAAATACATAATTATTATTATTATTTAATTTAGTCTTCCGTGTACAATATTAGATTACCAGAATACCGTGAACTAAGATAGTTAGATATTATCTTAGTTCATGCAGAATACCTATTGATCCTATAAATACTAAATATCACGCATGTCACGTCGTATTTATATAATATCCGTGTTAACTAATGGTAACTATAATAAAGAACTACCATCACAGTCCACAGATTATAATGAAAATAGTTTGTACATAATATAATCTGTGGAACAGTGAACACTGGAACTACTAAAGAAGTAATTACCTACTATAATATTATTATAATAAATTATTATAAATTATTTATAATAGATACCATGGCCCATGAGTCATGACGCTATAATTGCTATAACTTAATAGTTGTTACATATTACTGAAGTAGTGAAGTTATTACAACTCCAAAACAGTTCACAGTAAATACTAATAGAGTAATAATTGTCACACCACTAGGGACATATTGAGTAGGTAATCACTTATTTTCGTAGTTATTTATTGAAATATTGTTCGCTACACACTTAATATTATTTTCATTTTTCACCGATTGCCACCGGTCCAGTCGTAGAACACTCTTGAAACCCTAATTTTATTCTGTGCCCAAATTGTCAAAATATAATTTCTATATACATGTTCGAACAAAAAAACAACTATACATTATAGCATATAATTACAAATATAGTAGACGTTAGGTACCTATAATACACATAGGTACATAGTTAAATTAGTACGTGATAAGGTTTGTGGAAATCACCGATCGCTTATTTCGTTGAAAATTATTTTTAGATTTATAGATTTAGGTACAAGCGCATAGTAAAGAGATTACGTCGGATCGACTATATAATTATTAGTAACTACGATAACAATAATAATTAAATGTTTACTAACTGCCGTACATAGTACCATTGATTAAATACACATAATATGTATATTTAATCAATGATAGTACCCACTACCTGTATACTATAAATTGTTCTATTGTAATTTGTAGACGGTAGTACAGTCATTGTTATATTCTGTGGTACAGTACAGTAACTGTCTGTGCCTTGTGTCCGTTCGATTTCGCCTTTGTGTCTTGTGACTACTGACGGACGACAGTAAGTTTGTTGAATACGAATGAGTACATATTGTTTATTTCTGTGAAAGGAAAGTATGACAATTTTTAAGCCCAAAAAATCTTGAGCGCCCACCTGGGATGACTTTACTTAGATATAAGGGAGATTATATTGGCCGGGACCTTAAATACTTTTCTACATAGTTTTTTAATTTGTTCAGTAATTGTGTACCTCAGTACGTCCCTTATAGTGTGTGTATACCATGACTTAAAATATATACCATTTATAGACTGTTTAACCTCTGTATAATTATTAGTTACTACTTACCTATACTAGTAGTAGTATCACAAAATTATTCTGTGCTAGTATACTGTTTGGTATGTTTGTTATAAAATTAATATGAGTAAAATAATGAAAACAATGTTGCAATATCGTTTTGTGCAATAATATTTACATACCTACAGGAATCAATACCAACTGTTCGACGTTCTGACAGGAGACATTAAAATTATTATTTATTAATATTTTCATTATGATTCGTTTATAGATAACTTATAGGTAATTATACTTCCAGTGGCGGTGGCCGGCGAGAATAGGTATTTTAGGAAGCGATCGATTCACGCAAAAGCGAGGGCGTAGTACCCTTAATAATCCCACTCTTTTATAAATTATTATAACAATTGATGTACTTTTAAGCATTGGGATTTTGTGTTGTGGAAGGGGGTATTGAAATTAGTCCTCTTCAGTCTCACATCAACAGGGTAACTATCATTGTCGGGAGGGCATTATTTTAAATGGTTGCTTCATAGAAAAAAAAACCAGTGAAGTGATTTTACATATTTTGTATAGATTATTACATTATAAATAAAAATAATAAATAACATTGTGGGTACTCGGCTATCACTTTTATTTTGGAGGCTGGCTTTATTATAGGTAATATAGTCAATATATTGATGTAATGGTAATTGCTAATTCTATATAGGTATTTAGTAATATATTTTATAGTAAAATATGTTATTATAATTTATAGTTTTATACTAGTAGCTTTTAAAAATAAAAATTACAATATCATGATAATTATATTTTATTTACCCATATAATATGATCAATATGAAATTTGTTTTATAAATTATAAAATAATATAAAAATACACTATGAAAGGGAGTAACAAATAACAATATTGGCCGAAAATTTTGATTAATAACCAATTAACTATAAGGCATAAGTCCACCCCTACTGTACGCTAGGGACACTACATTTTATTGAACACTTTTGTACTAATGGGTTAAACTTTAATACTTTATATATGCTACATTATTATGTAGTTCAAGGAATAAAGTATTGTTTATATTTACTTATTCAGATGATTCTACAACGGGTGTACTGTGGTTAGTATATTTCTGTTTAACCGGACACTTTATTTTTAACATATGTAGTTAAGCATGATGAAAATGATGGTGAAGTCATTTGGTGATAGACTTAGTTTTGAAGGTATAGCTATTAGAAATCTGAGACCCACTCAAGGTGTTTTACACAACAAATACAGGGATGTTTTCATTTGCTACCACTTTGATACAAACTAGATCATGACCATGTCACATATAAACATGTTTATTTGTGAATATATATTTAAAATATATATAATGTTTAATATTATCATATATTATTTGATTTACATAAACCAAAATCAAATTGTGCTGGGTCCTCTAAGCCATATATTTCTATAAAATGAATCAGTTTGTTCTAGATATTCAAACATAATATTGCTAGACCTAGTAGGCACAGGCTCCGATCCCCATACACCAAGTATGGCGACCATAGTGAATTATCTCTGTTTACTAATTGGTAATTATGTATTAAAAATTAAAAATTTAAATACTATTAAAATTCAATATTTGTCGCCATAGTGATTTTGTAGTAGCTTGGCGCCACTACCTCCAAGCTCTATTTTAGCACTCAGTGGTTGGCATAAAAAGTTAGACAAGTGAAGAGCTCTAACTAAGCACATACCATTAGTATTTACAAAAAAAAATATCACTTAAGATACACAATGCATGTAATTAATAATTTATATATTTATATTGGTGGTTTTTAAAATTAATAAATAAAGCAATGTTTAGAATATTTAACCAGATATTAAAACGTCAAAATTTGGTGAAAAGGAATTTGTATTTAGACTAGACAATATGATATATTACTGTATAATTGACATTTATGTACACAAATTATTTTGTCAACAAAAAACTATAGAATATAACTCCCAGTAAGCTTTCAGAAAATCATCAAAAAGATTTCTTTAAAAACTATTTCATCATATTATCATACATACAAATATAATGTTACAATAAAACATACAATAGATAACATTGTTTTCAATCACAGAAATACATAACTGAACAGCGATATAACAATTTGGTAATTGTAAATTGTATGTACTTCAGAAGTAATGTCTTATTATTTCTTATTACATATCATATCAATCTTTAAATTAAAACAATAAAAATATATAAGATTTAATAATAATCAAGCACCTAAGTTTTCTGGGTCTGAATTTATGCCAGCATCATAACTTGCATCATTACTTGAATCAGATAATGGAGTAAATGAACGAGAACTTTCACCACCACTCTCAAAGCTGCTATTGCTACTGCTACCACTTGAAAAATTATCACTCATCCCACCTGCTGCCATTCCACCAGCTAACATTTCTTCCAAATATGATGGAAACACTAATTAAACATATGAATGCAACTTTTATTTTAAACTACTGTCCACTTAAGATGACGCTGCACAGATATTAGTTGTCTTTGTTTTACAAATGCACAACATAGCAAATTTACGCTCATCAGATTACGTTTAACTTGGTTAGTTTTAAAATTACAGTGAATAAAAAATAATGAAACTTAATTGATGATATGAACATTATCTATGTTTGTATGTGGTTTTTTTTACGATAATTCAGTTTTTAAGTAAGTTATGAGAGTTTTTAATTTACGCTATATTATTTACGCATAAATTACTAAAAATATCGTAAAAAAAAAACACATAAACACAGATAATTTACTTACCATCAAGTTTCATAATACTCTAATTTCAAGGTTGATTCACTCTAATTTTTGAGCTAACGGAGCTAAGGCGTTCTCCTGAGCGTAAATAATTATGCTGTTACGCACTTGTTAGACGAAGACAATAAATGGCTGTGCCTGTGTAGCGATCTCTTAAACACTCGTTGACTAGTTATACATTATATAAGATAAAATAATAAATTATTTTAATACGTACTAGACATGTTTTCATCTTCTGACCCTGAACCTTCAGAATCAACATCTTCATCATCTTCTTCTTCGACCTAAAATTACAAATATGAATAATTCTAGTTTATCAAAATTATCACAAAAAAAAAAACTTACAGCTTCATCTTCGTTTCTAGATCTACCAACATCGTATATTCGTACAATTGACTCATCAATATTTTCAAACATTCCTTGATTTTCAACAATAGCTATTTGAGTATCATAACTATTGCAAGCCATATGATATATGAATTTTTTAACATCAACAGTGGCTAAGCACATAACAAAATTCATTAAAGCAAATAATTATTATATTTTATAAATGCAAAATATTTAACACTATGTTCATTATATCTACCTATATTTGAGTAGTCATTAGGATCTAAAGTTTTAAAAGAAGTTTGGTAAGAAGAATCATTTTCAATTTCTTGATCAATGACATACAAATACATTCCTTCTCCTGATTTGGAGAATGTCACATTACATTGATCAAGACTTGACACTGTACGCAACAACTGGAATGTGCGCATATCCCAGACTTCTGTATTTGATATAATCTACAAAGTTATAGGTAAAAAAATAATTTTCGGATTACAATTTAGCTAATTATATAAAAAAAATATGTCTTACCTCAAGTCCATTTGGATGGAAAATTCCACTCACACATTGATTTAATTTATCAAACTTATGGATTTCTTTTCCAGCGATGGCATCCCATAATACACCATCTGATAACACTAATTCATTTGTGGCATCAAATGCTGCTCGATTTCTACTGTACTGATTTGAATGTTTTGGAACTAATGTTAATATTCTTTTACTAGTTTCTAAATCATATATCTAGGAAAAAATGTTAACATTAAAAGTTTGTTAAAATAATTATAATGGGTAACTGAAATTCAATAATTACTGTGGCTATTTCAGCTTTAGTTCCAAGTATTTTATTTTGGTCATAATTGCTAAAAGTACAGTATTCTTCATGGTCCAAAGAATATCTAAACAAAAATATTATATTTTAGAATATAAGATATTTAAAGAAAACAAATTAAAGAAAATTTACTTAATATTGATTGCATCTTCAGTTATAGACCAAATAGACGTTAAAGGCGCTCTCCAAGAAGCAGATGATAACAACAACCTTTCATCATTACTGCATTGTAAGTCTATAATATATGAATCATGGGCTGAAAATGAGAGTTCTTCTTGAGAAGTAAATAAATTGAATACTTTTATTTCACCATTGTATGTCCCAATAGCAACACGATTTTGGCTCTAAAATTAATAACTTTATAATTATAACAATAAATATATTTTTATTATATTTTAATAGACTTACCAAAAACTCGCAACACGTGAAATATGCTTCTTCATCATCCATGTGGAAATTACGGGTTGGACAAAAACGACTGTGTATGAGTCTTTGGTTTAGTTTTCTAGAATGTATATTTTTGGAAAATCGCATAGCAAAGTTTGTACACATTGAGCTCTTTGGTTTAGGATCAGGACATTTGTGTGGACTATATGAAAAATATGATTATATTTATATAATATTATTTGTTTGAAAATAAAATACTTAAATACTTACACAAATAAGTTGAATTGAGGACATGTAACCATAGGATGTTTACATGAAGCATGTTGATTGGTTAAGTATTCTGTAACAATAGATTCTAAACTAACCTTTGAGTTAGTATTATTATCAGTAAGTAATGTTAAATCTTGGTCAATTTTTTTATGAACTGATTTAGACATGGGTGACTCAAGTTCTTGTTCTGGCTCTGGTTTTGGACGATTTTCTGATCGTCTAGATAAATAAAATACAATTAATACATATGCTTAAGAGAACGTAGCTACTTCATGTGTTGTCTCTGTCTTACACACGTAGTGCAGACTAATCACATTTACGCAGTCTGAGTAGATTTCACTTAATTTTGGTTCTAAGGTAAAAATGTCTATTTTAAAATATAACAATATTTTGAAGAGAGCAAGACAGTGCGTTTTTTCATTATTCCAAATATAACACTCAATATATTGTTTAGAAATAATGCCCGTCACAACAAAATATTCTCATATTTCAATTTTATAATAGGTATTTATATTCAAAAACCAAGATTGAGCGAGTTCAACTTTATGCGAAACGCATAAACGCGTTTCGCTATTTTGTGCGTGTAAGAGACAAAGACAACATATGTGGGTGCGACGTCCTCTTAAGATATTTAAACACGATTAATAAACCAAATATTAAATAACTACAAAATACCTATTGACATTCAAACGTATTGGAGTTGAATTTATTCCTCTGGCACTAAATCCTGCACCTAAAGGACCATTAGATGAATTGGCTAATTCAGATTTTTGGTTTTGAATCGCGTGTCTAGAACTTATTGGGGATATTCCTCCTCCAATCGACCGATTCTTCAGTACAAAAATATTTATTAATATTTATATAATTAAAAAACAAAATTAAGTATCAAAATTAAAATAATTTGTTATGATGCCATAAGTATTCACTAATTTACAAACGTATAACATAGAAAATTAGCATTCATCAGACACATTTGAATTGTTTGTTTTAATATCACTCTAAATTTAAAAAAATTATAATATTTAAAGATAAGAAAATCAATGTTTTCTTGTTATTAATATTCTAAATAATTTTATGAGCTTTTTTATATTTTAATATTTTACATACTAATAACTCGCTTTAAAATTAATATAAAAAAAACTGATGAGACACAGATAAGATTCTTACCTTTGAATAATAAGATAATAAGTCTATTTACTTATTACTATAATATAAAAACTATCAACACAAAATAGTTTCTGCTGAATGGAAATATTAATGGAGACAATCAGGGATCGAAACCGGTTTAACCGGTTTTCCAAAAAACCGGTGAAAACCGCGGTTTTCTCATTTCTGAACAACGGAACTGGAACCGGAACCAAAAGCTTTGAAACACCGGTTAAAAAACCGTAACCGAAACCTAAGACCTTAAAAAAACCGTTTTCAAAACCCAAACCGAAACCATAGAATTGAAAAACCGCTCTTGTACTGTTCTTGAAAAACGGATTAAAATTTAAAACTAATGTCGGTTTCTTTGAATTCCATAAAGTTAATTATATTATTTGTAATTCTACTATTTTTATACAAAGAAATTATTATGTTTGGATTTATTGATAAAAATCCCGATGCAGTTACTGAGTATTACGAAATATTAATATAATATATATTATTACTAAACTTATGATTGAAAATTGAAAATACAAATAATATAGTGTGATGTTATTGTAATATACAATTAAATATTAATGTAATCGAATAATGATCTCAACCATAATATGGCAACATAATAATATGTCGAATGCAAAAGTAGGCATGAGGCACCTAAATTAGGTACAAAATATTCAAGTTAATAACACGAAATTAGTTCTGCTGAACGTTTATTTGTTATATCGTATATTGTACACTAATTATACAAAGTAGCCATATTTCAGGGCTTTAGACTCGGCCCCTAATAGTTAATAGATAATAAAAATTGAATCTACAGTAATTAGACAGGAAAATAAAATGGAAATTTTTAAAAACTGTTCCAAAAACCAAAACCGAAAATTTTCTAAAACCGTTCTTTAAACCGATAAAATATTTGAAAAACTTTTTTTAAAACCGAAACCAAAACCAAAAAATTTAAAAAACCGGTCTTAAAACCTAAACCAAAACCAGAAAATTTAGAAAACCGTTCTCAAGAACTAAAACCGTAACCGTTAAAATTTGAAACGGTTACGATCCCTGGAGACAACATATGTGGGCATCAAAACTTGTAACATAATACTTACACGGCAATGGGAAATATATGTAAATGGTGTAGACTTTTTCTCAGCTATATTAAGATTTGCCTCTTGTACTAATGATTCTGCAGTTGTGGATAAACCTTTTGCCATTAAATGTTGATGCATTAAAAGGAGCAATTGTTGTTCATTGAAATTAATTTTAGTTTGTGCAACAACGTTTGCCTACAAATAAAATAATTATACAGAAAATCATTGAAATTGATAATTTTATATTTTCTTAGTCACTCAGTGGCACTAAACTAGGATGACCATACCCGTTTAAAACGAGATAGTACCTGTTTGAGAAACATGTTACCTTGTCCCAACACACATCAAATAGGACACTTTTTATCCCGTTTTTCCATATTGTTATATTTAAAGGTATGTGTATACAGAGCTGATTATATGATAATCTTAAGTTGGATAAATAATATTATAGAAATAAAGAACAATGATAAAAAAGTAATAATAAGTTATATAAATTATATCAAAATTCTTCTTAAATTGTACTATTCAATATTTCAATATTTTTTTATTTACAGTAGAATTAAGCTTTTTTTATTATTCACAATAATTTAACATAAAACAAATTTTAGTCAATTGAATATCTTTGGTATAAGTTATAAATTTTAAAATTTGCTCACTCACACTGATGTTAAAAAAAAGGCACTAGGATGCATGGATCATATCATTGACATGGTCTATTATCGCGATTTTTATATAACATATACTTTTTTTCTAATTAATTCCATGGAACTACTGTATACAACTATTTCAAATATGAATGGTTTTTTTTAAATAATCAAATTTTAAACTTATCCAGTTCAAATAGTTTGTGCAGAATAAAGTTTCAGTAAGAATTTTAAGAAATTAAAAACATACTCGATTTATATTTGCCAATGACGCTTCTATTTCAGCTCCATTACTTTTTTTTTTCCCCGCAACTAATTCTATTAACTCTAAAGCATATTTTTGAAATGTTACATGTTCTTGACGTTTTTCTTGTAATACAGGATTTTTCATTAAACCTATAATATTATATATAATATGTATTGATAAGATACATTCACATCAAAATCATTGAATAAAAAAATTAAAAAAATTCTGAAAATAATTAATTACATACTTTGTAATTGGCCAGTGTTAAATAAAGGTAATTTGCTGATAATTTGGCGAACTGATTCACTGCGAGCCAATCCAGCTAATGCACGACTTGCTAATCCTCGTATAGCGTCAACATCAGTAATTGGTGTTTTAATAGTCATTAAAGTAAGTAAAACCTATGGTTAAAAAATTATAAACTCTCTGTTACTCAAATATAACCACCTTTTTAAAAACTTCGTTCTGCACACAATCAATAAAATTAAGGTATAGAAATATATTTAAAAACTATTTTTCCATACTGCGTTCACGTTAAGAATATACTACCAATAGCTGCCTAACCTTCTAGACAATCGCTCAAGAGGAACCCTTCAAGAGTAAAATATACGCGCAAGTGGAATCAAACAATTTATAGTGAGATAATACAACTCACTACGTATCTAGCTGTAGTTCGGTTGTAGCAGACACCAGCGCGTGCGGGGATACCGGTTTTGTGTGTGTGTGTGGGGGAGGGGGGGAATGCGCATCAAGACGAGTTTTGGTCAGCCAAGTGGTATTTTCTTTTAGTGAATGGAGTATAGTACAGCGTACTCTCGTAAACAGAAGCTCACAGGGAAAATTTTTTTGAATTATCAAAATCTTAATGTGTTATTGTTATTTGAAGGGGAATTTCATTTGTTCGAGATGTTGAAAATTTCGAGAGTACACTATATTTAAAATTTTTTAATTATTTCAAGGAAAATTCAAAATACTTTATTCAATTATTTCTAAGATAGGTTAAAATACCTTAATTACAATTATATAACTATATAAGTTAAAAATATAAGTAATTGCTACTACACTAAATAAATTACTATAAAATAATACAACTCATATAACCGCAACATATTTAAACTACTCAACCAATCATAAATAACGAAACTAAACTTGCCATAATTCCATTATTATTTCTAATACAATCCCAAATTTTTTCAATCACAGCATCATCACAAGTCTTAGGTGTTCGTTTTTTAGCTGATCCATGTGACGAATAGTATGCTATACTTCCACTTTCCTAAAATATAATATTTATTCTTAAGTTCATAATACCAAATCAAAGGCAAATATAGAATTATAATATGAAATATATACCCTATGTATTGGTGCACAAACACAAGTTATAATGACAGAAAGTGCAGCTTTTTGAATATCAGCATCTAAAAGATCTCCTTCTGCTGCTTTTATAATAATATTTAATCCAACATTGTCATTTTCAGCTTGTGGGTCATTTTCTTCCACTGTGGAGGTATCATTTTGATTATCTGTTGGAACTTTAGGTGATGGTATTTCACATAATGCCAATTGAACTTTTGGTAATACAGCACATATGTTTAATACTTCAAGAGCATTTTTAATCATTTCACATCTATAACAAAATTGAATAGTTTAAAATGCATAATTAAATAAATCAATTATTTTATCTACTCATGCCTTCCGGAAAAATTCCATTCATGGGCCAAACTGATTATTCGCAATAATAAACTTAAGCCACCCAATTTAAGTAATTGATCAATTGGTGTCCAATGGCTTTTCAGGGACACAGCATTAGATAATAGCTCAATTTCTTCTTGGACTTCAGCACGAGATTTTTTTGAAGACTAAAAAAAGTATATAATATAGATATTGTTTATTTAATTTAGTTTTTAAAATGTCATACTTTATAACCAGGTACTGTGAAAAAATTATGAACCATTGTTGATGAAATTAACAGACCAGAATCTCTCATTTTGGCTCTACGTATTTGCTGAGCTTTTATATGTAAATGTGCTTCAAAATAATGTTTCAAACCAGCACATACATGACGAATAATTTGTCTTGCAGAACATTCAGCATCTTCAGTTAATGAACTATATGCTGGATCATCAGATGAAAGAATAGGCAATGTACTAACCTGTAGAAATTATTATTAGGAGTACATTTCACTTACTTAATTTAACTTGGAATAAGTAAATTAATCATACCACATTAAACAGCTTACGTAATCCGTCATGGTTATCAAATATTTCTTGAATAACTCTAAAATGAAAACTATAACTGAAGAACATAGTTGCATGACACCTACTAGAATCATGAGAACACTCCAACATCCAAAGTGCATACCTTATGAGTGATGATTAAAACCAAGTTAAATATGATAAAAAAACAATAAATATTATTAAAAAAAACAAATACTTTAACATACTTTACAAGATCAACAAGGACATGTTCAGGTAAAAGACAAATCCTTTCCATTGCTTCCTCGCAATATGACAAATAATAAAAGCAAATTGAAACACCAGTGGATGGAATACTAGGTTTTGGAATAAGAAGTAGTTTCTAAACATAAAATAAATTTATATATATTTTAAATAACATACATTCAACATTTAAAACCTTAATTATTTAATTTTAGAGTAGTCTAAACTTTAGACTCTAAATCATACCTTGACTTTAGAGTGTGCCATATAAAAATTAGCAAATAGGTATAAAGTATTCTATAATTACCAGCGAGTGTGCAAGAATTTGCGGTGCCAGATCAAATATAATTATAAGAAATTAGTTTGGTAGGTATAAAAAACAAAATTTAAAATAGTTTGACTATACTAACCAAGCTAAGTAGTATTCGGTAGACTAAATCATAATAATATATTCAATTTTAAATCACAAGTCATTTTTTATTTTTTAATCTGGTTTTTTTACATTTACTACTTTTGGACTAGGTTTTAGGTACGGTTGCAATATTATATAAAAATTTAATTATATAAAAACTGGTTTCGAGTCCTACAATATTTCATTCTCTAATCTTTCCAGCTACTAATGATCTTAAGAGTTTCAAGGAGTCTATTGAAAAAGATCAAGTGGTTTTTGAGTCTAGCGGATAAAAAAAAAAAAAAGAAACATTAATTTATATATAAAAAGATATCATTTTTATTTAAAACTGTGATAATAGTATATTATAACTATATTTATACATTTCAATTTTATATTTTATTCTTAGTTCGGTGCCCAATCAAACAGTTGTATAACTTAATTTTATTTATTTTTGGATTCTGAGCAGAGAAAAAAATATATTAGTTCTATAATAAAAATTTTTTTTTTTGAATTGATTTCTATCTTAAAATTGAGGATAAACATACTTGTAATCCTTGCGAACCAATAAATTCTGTGGCAAATTTTTTATGGCATAAAAGAGCAGCCAAGTATTTTAATGCTTCAAAAGTTAAATAACCATTTTGTTTTTCTGAAGAATTTATTATTTTCATTACTAAGTTGAGTGCATTTTTCTCGTAGGCATGGCTTAAGAACTAGAATCAAATTGTATTTAAATTGTATAATACATAATACATAGATACATATATATACATTATAATAGATAATACATACCTCTTGATATTCTCCAGTTGGTACTAAATATTTGAGACAGTAAACTAATTTTGTTGTCAATGTAGGAGGATAGATTTGTATCCAGTTGCTTGCATTAGACTCAGGAAAGGATGAGTTACTATCACCACAAATTCCATTTTCTTCTCTTTCTAAAATATATTTTTAGATTAAAATAAAATAGTATAAAATTAACGGCAGTGTTACAAGGAATGTATTCATGAAAATAATTTCTTTTAAAATAATGTGCCAAGCATATCCATTTTAATGAAAAAATAATTAGATAAGGAACAAAATTTTTTATCTACAAAAAATAAATAACATTTTCTGTTCCTTCAAAATTTTGTAATAATTACAATGAACAAGTTCTAGATAGTCCTAGTGTCAAACCTATAGTTAACATAAATATAATTATTTGTTAAGAGCAGACTACATAAAAACTATGTTTTTGAATTAATTATAGAGAAGAAAATAAATATATATAAAAAAGTTTCGAATTATATTAAATTACATGCGGTTTTATCAAATAATTAGCTCAAAATTATAAATTAACAATATTAGGATTTTGCATCTAATTTCACAATTTTTTCACTAACTTGTTTATTTTCTCAAGAAATTACAAAAGGAAATTTTCTATTATTTTAAAAATAACAAAATCATTTTTATATAGAACATGCTAATCACTGGTAGTAAATATACTTGATTTACTAGGAGAGTCCTCAAAATTAATATTAATGTTCTGGTTAAAATCTTCAACAGTATTATGAACTTCATTTGAATTAAGAGTACTTGTTGGTTTATGCCGCACTTAACAGTCATAAAAAGTATGTTTTGTTTATATAAATATTATTATAATGGTAAAATGTCATGTCATGTAGCCCATTAAAAAAATATTTTGATGACATTTTAATTAATTTCAAGAGTTTAAATGATGTTAATATTTTAAATATATCTAAATATAATTAAATACCAACTACACAATTATAAATTAAAATAAGTTTTATAAAAATGTATTTAAAGAATGAAAAATTACTTTTTTTTTTTGGAGACGGAGCACCTGTATCATCACTAGGCTCATCACTAATTGTATTTTGATATGGCTCTGTGCTTTGATTGATTTCATTTTCTTCACAAAACTGAGTATAATACGAATGCAGACGATCCAGTATAATTGGGACAAGTTTATTATTATCTTCTCTACATAATTTAAAATTATATTTTAGTAACATTTAATCTACATGTCTATCTATTATAATAAATACTAAGCATTTAACTATACACACTTGAAATTAGCAGCAATGTCTGTCAACTCCATACAAGATGCCAATAATCCTGTTGCATAAGTTTGCAATGGTTCACTAGTATTTTCTGCCCAAGTGAATAACCTTTGAATAAGTTGATCGTTTGCAGGCTAGAAAACATAATTTATTTTTATATTTCCAAACACTAATCTTATAAATTAAAGATTTACTCACACTTTCAAAAACAACAGTTGTTTCTAAACCTGGTATGAGGTTCATTATAAGCCTACATGCAGCAACATTTAAATCGTGGTTATCTTTAGTTCGTCTTGGCCAATGATGTTCTTTTAAATAATCCATTACTAACTGAAAATATTTGATGAATACAAATGTGAATCATATATATATTAATTTAATGAAAATAAAAATATGTATTGATTTTAATATCTACCTTATTCATTAAAGAATCTTTGCGAAACAGAATCTTATACATCTGGCCCAATACACAAGTAGGGTCTATTCGAGATGGATGGCGATCATCAAAGGGATCTGGGTCTTTTTTAAGATAATTTTTTGATTCTGCTTCAAATAATTCACATAATCTAAAAAAAGTTAAAATCACAGTATTAATGATATTAAGAAATTTTAACCAAAATAATACAAATCAAAAACCATGTTTTGTAAGTCTATTAAATAATAAAAAAGTTCGGGTGTTTGAGGGAAATCTAAATTTATAAATAAGAAACTTACTTCAGTATACCATTTGCTTAAAATTATAGTAGGTATTATTAAACTTTCTAAATTAAAAGAAGTCTTAACTAAGAGATATAACTCGAGATATAATATTAAAGGTCAAGCTATTAATTTATAAAAATTGAAAAAAAGATCCATCATTAATATTATGATGATTTAAATTACTTGATCAACGTCGGTATTGGGTTGTAGTTAGGGGTAGGCATTTCATCTTCCCATCTCCTGAGCAAGTTGGTCAATTCGCTGACGGACTGCTCCATAGCTCTATGCAACGGTAACTTAACACCAAGCAACTACTTTAACGGGAGGATGTTCAACCCTGTTTACAATAAATAATTAATAATGATTAACAACGGAGTCTGTGGTGATGCAATTTTATAAATAACTGATTTTCTGATCTATTTTTCTATGGAGTAATAAACTAAAAACCTTACTAATCACTATATACTCGCAGCCAACGGTAACATAAAAAATATACACAGTTCTTCAGTCTGTTCAGTAGAAGCTACAAGCACAAGTGCACAACAAGTAACAAGTAACAACAAACGACCAGAAACGACGAGCAACAACAGTCAACAACTACAACGCGCGACTCGACCTGTCTGGACGGCCGACGGACCGCAATGTTTTTCGAGGTTATGTCACCGCGAGTCGCCGAACAGACACCGGGAGCGCTGGCCAACGCTATCAGCTAATCAGCACAATAATATCAGCAGGCTGCAGCCACTCTTTGTTTTGTATAATTTTCATTTCGAACTGCGAAGACATAATATTAATATTAATAATATAAGACGTACAGCATAGGTATAATATTGTACTTTGTACTGATTCCTATTCGTCCATTCAACCATTCAGGTATTCAATTATTATTGTCTTGTTTGCACCATAAAGTTATAACTAATCTCTATGGTTTGCACGCGCAAGTGGCAATTAGTGCGCACTGCGCAACTCCGAACTCCTATATAGTTCGTACTCCAAACTGGCGAAGTCTGCGCGGCTTCATTCGACAACAATAATAACAAATAACAATTCATACGACGGTGGCAGGCTTTCTCGTATGTTGCTGATAAACAGATAAAACAACAACAGACAACGATAATAACATGGAATAATATTATAACTATTTTAAGTTTAAGATGATTGGCTTCCCAGTCCCAGTGCTTACCCACCCAATCTCTCCGGTTCTTTTCCTGCAGTAGTGCAGTACCACACTACCACTATTCGCTAACCGTTTCTGTGTGTGGAGTGGAGTGTCCGGCGCGTGTGTTAACAATTATTATTGTTTTTTGTTTAAAAAACTTTAAATTTCACTTTTCCTAGAGTAGAAACAAAGCGGCGTCTATCATTTTTGCGGTCTTCTTCCCTCCTTTCGTTTTGCAGTTTGTTATCGTCAGTCGTTCTCAAACCACCGTCGACGGTCTACCTGCGGATCCGCCATCACCTGAGTACCTGACACCTTCACCACCACGCGTGTAGCACAGGTAATGTTAAATATTGTCATGCAAAAATAAAAATCTTTTCGACGCAATTTTCCTAATCAGCACGTCCATTAACTACGACCATTCATCTTATGAGATCGAATTGGACTATATACAAAAAAATTGTTGAATACCATTTGTACCGCGGCCGTCTCCTTTCGTTCTATAGTTAATTTTTTTTTTAACTTCTCTGTCAATCCGAGGTCAAGTACAACGCGATAGATAATATCTCCATATTATTATTACTATTCCCTTAAACGAATCATTCAATGCTATATTATCCGCCATTTCATTTTGTGTGCCTGGCACTCCCGCCATTTATTTTTCAATTGCACTGATTTGGTATGGGCATGTTTGGACAATAAGCTTATGATAATTTTTCATCGTCAAAATTTGTGTTTAAATTTCTTGAGTAATATTGTGCGATTGTTTCTTGTACCTACATATTGTCAGTATTTTTAATCTACGATTGTTGATGATCAGTTGTTTTAGCTATGGCCGATCAAAGCCCAAATGAGATTCAAAATCCAGAATTTTGTAAGCCCAAGGTAATACATTTTTGATTAAATAATTCAAGTATATATTGATTTTATTGACTAAGTACTTACATATATACAATTGTTTTAGGACCCCAAAGATGTTGAAAAAGCTCAAGAAGAGTGTATGAAAAAACAATATCAAATGAAGTCAAATTGGCCTCCAGTCAGTGGTCACTCTGCTCTCCTTCAAAAACGTTTAGCCAAAGGGGTACGAGTAACTTAATAGATCACAGTAGATTTAAATATTTAACCTTTGGTTTAAGTTGTAATTTTGTACCCAAAAAAGCGCTCTACAAGAATAATAATTATGTTCTGCAGAATCAACCAAATTTGATAATTTTTTTTAACTAATGAAGGGTAATATTCTACGGGCCGCACCTTCAATATTTTAATCCCAAACTTCACAATATGTCTTCAAAGTTAATACAATTTTAACATTTATTTTATGCATTTTTTTTTATAGGTAAATTATATTACACCATTATTTGAAATAAAATAAAAATCAGAGTTTAATACGACCTTTAGGAAGTCTTCTTTTTTCAGATAAAAAATAACTATCAAAATTCGACAATTCTACAAGGCCTGAGAATTATTCTCGTGAAGTAATTTTGTTCGATACAATACACCCTATCAACCCCCCTTCCCTACATAGGTATCGGGTAGTCTTATAATTAAGAAGGCAACTAAAAAATCAAATATATCAAATTTTATAAAACTGCGGAAAATTTGGAAAAATGTCACCGGGCCCCTTAATAAAATTAAATTAAAATACTTATTTCAACAATATTATGTTTCGTGATTAGGTATATTGTTTTAGCTATATTTTAAAAATTAAAATAATTAGGTAAAATTTTTACTTTATTTAGGTATATAACTTGATTGTGTTTTAATCATATAATAATTATTATTTATTTGACACCAAAATTATTACAAGATTACAAATAAAATATGTATTATTACATTCAATTCCATTTCTCATTTCAAAAGCAAAACTTTAATAGATGTATATTATAATGATTCATTTCTAAAAAACAAACAATAATTTTATAAGTTAATAATATTATGAGGTATACATTTTTTGACTATATAATGTACTTATAATATTATTATTTCATTAGTTTTAAAAAAGTACAAAACACAAAATATAAGTTGTTTTATTTTATAAGAATAAAGAATCTTATATATTTAAAAATTGCTCGATTCACACATTAATTTATTTATTTAGATAACTTTCAAGTATATTTTTGAACTTTTGTTGTACATATGTGATGTGCATTTATGCACTGAAGATTTTAGTGGGATCAGAGTTTGTTAAAAGTGTTTAGTTTTTTGAAATATTTAAAATCTTATAATAGTAAATTTCATTACATATTTATATACTCTGTAACAGCAGTAGTCACTTACAACAACACGGCATGGCGCAACTAGTCATTATGTTTTTTAGT
>NC_042494.1:53680371-53683729 GCF_005508785.2 Acyrthosiphon pisum
GTTTCTAATATTTCAAAAACACTAAATGTATTATTTAAATATTCTGACACTACTATGGTTTTTAGCTCAAAAGAACAAACATTTATTCATACATCAAAAATAAAAATTTCAAAACATTGTGTAGAGCTGGCAACTTTTACACGTCATTTAAGATAGGCAGTTATATCCAACCAGACCCAATGATATAACCTAGCTATTCTAAATATCCTAATATCTACTTAAATAATATTTTTTTTATATTGAATTTTGACCAAATCATTTTAAATAGTTTTTTGGAGAAAACATTTTAGATTCTGAATGGAACGATGAATGTATTGATTTTACAATGATGTGTTTTTTTTTTTTTTTGTGTCTGTCATCACCTTTTAGGACAGTAAAAGTGCTTGGATTTTCTTCAACAGTACCTTTTCTGATAGGAAAGTGAATCTAGTTGGTGCATTCAGGAGGTCAAAATTTAAAATTTTTTCAATAGTTTTCAAAAGCGCCATGAAAAACAAAAGAAAAATTAAGGAAAAACGGGAAGTTTTACGCAAAATCTGTTTTCGAGAAAATTGATTTTGGTTTTTGGTGTAACTTTAAAACGAATGACTGTAGATACATGAAATTTTCACTGGTTGTTTATATTTCCATTTTCTATACATAGAAAAATTTTCAAAATATTTTGATTTGTTTTGAGCTGTTTACGGACAATTTCAGTTTCCAATTTAATTAGTTTTTTTTTCTATGAATGTCAATAAATCTTTATTTGTTGAGTAAAAATACTTGAAAATTTAATACAATAAGGCTCCTACTATATTGTTACAATGACATTTGAAAAATATTAAATATCCTTAGACACAGTTTTTTTTTATTAGCATTTAAAGTTTAAAAATTGACAAAATATGGAAATATCACGAAAATAACCTAATTATTTTGAGTTTATTATTCGTAAAAATTGTTCTCTTTAGAACTAAGATTTTAAAATGTAATACAAGATTCCTTATAGGATATTCTACCTTTACCAAAAAAAAAATGTCTATAAGAATCTCAAATTAAATTTTTACGGGCGTTTGAAATTCATATTTTTACAACATTTGGTATTCACTCGATTTCTTACGTAACGATTTTCTTATTTTGTTGTAATTAAAAAACGAATGACTGTTGATTTTTGAAAATTTCACTGAATGTTTATATTAGCATTTTATATATACGATAAAATTTTTAAAATAAGTTGACTTTTTTTGAGCTGTTTACGGACATTGTAAGTTTTCAATTTTTTTAGTTTTTTTTTTCTATAAATATCAATAAAGTTTTATCTGTTGGGCCAAAAAGTGTAAAAATTTAATACAGGGCTCCTGATATATTGTTACAATATCAGTTGAAAAATATTAAAAATACATAGGCACAATTTTTTTTTATAAGCATTTAAAGATCAAATTTTGACAAAATTTATCAAATTTTAATTTGAAAAATTATTTTGTAGTTAAAAATTTATAAAATGTTCAATTTTTGTATCTAAGAATTGAAAATTTAAAACAAGATTCCACGTAAGTAATTAATTCTGTTACCAAAAAATCTAAAAAATACATTTACGCAGTTTATTTTTATAGTCATTTTAAGTACAAATTTGGACGAAATTACATATTAAAAACCTAGGATAACTATTTTAGTTATTTTGTTGTGATTGTATAATATTATTCGTGGGTACTTGAAACTTCTAAAGTATACTATTATATATCTATGATAGTACCACGGTTTTTTGTTGATGTATAACGCGTTATAAGTACCTAATAAATATTATGATATGATTAATTTGGAATTTATTATAGGTACCTAATATAATATTATGGTTATACCTAGACTAACATACCGTCTCCGCTCAGAATCGTTTTTCTTATACAATGATATTATATCATTGAATTCAAATTTAATACCATCCATTATACAGTGACCCACTTGTAACCTACTGTACAGCAGAGCGAAATCCACTTACCCACCTTTTTTTTCTATAAATATCAATAAAGTTTTTTCTATTGGGCCAAAAAGTGTAAAAAATTAATACAGGGCTCCTGATAAATTGTTACAATATCAGTAGAAAAATATTAAAAATACATAGGCACAATTTTTTTTATAAGCATTTGAAGTTGAAATTTTGAGAAAATTTATCAAATTTAAAATTGAATAATTATTTTGTAGTTAAAAATTTATAAAATGTTCAACTTTTGTATCTAAGAATTGAAAATTTAAAACAAGATTCCACGTAAGTAATTAATTCTGTTACCAAAAAATCTAAAAAATACATTTACACAGTTTATTTTTTTAGTTATTTTAAGTACAAATTTGGACGAAATTACATATTAAAAACCTAGAACAACTATTTTAGTTATTTTGTTGTGATTGTATAATATTATTCTTGGGTATACTTGAAACTTCTAAAGTATACTATTATATATCTATGATAGTACCACGGCTTTTTGTTGATGTATTTCGCGTTATAAGTACCTAATAGATATTATGATATGATTAATTTGGAATTTATTATAGGTACCTATTATAGGTCAATTTTTTTTTAATACCATAGATAAGTATATATATGTCTAACACATAGACTGATATACCGTCTCCGCTCAGAATCGTTTTTCTTATACAGTGATATTATATCATTGAATTCAAATTTAATACTGTCCATTATACAGTGACCCACTTCTAACCTACTGTACAGCAGAGCGACATCCACTTACCCACCTTTTTTTTTCTAATTGTACGTACTTATTTTTTTCTTCTAAACACCACGAAACAAGCAATCAAAATTATTATTATTAAACTAATTAACTATTTACTATTTATGAATTATTATCTTATTTTATTATTACATATTATGAAATTGCATATGGTCTTAATTGGCCGAAACCAAAAAAGAAGAAGAAGTGTATTTTTGTTTCCATCAGAATTATAATTAAGTATCTATTAAAATAATAATGAGCATTGGTGTTTCTAGTTTTGTTATCTACCTATACCTATTAAAATGTCATTAGCTATTTTTATATTAGGTATTATGGAACTCATTATCAGAGTCATGTGTCATTGCGGTCTTAGTAGTTCGACGTTTTTTGTTCGCTATTGTCATACCTTTAGGTATTATAAAGTTATAGTTTGAATTTTGTTAGAATAAAATATTAATGATGAATAATAGTGAAAGAGTTCAGTTACTATTGTTCTACGGAAAATGTAACAGAAATGCACGAGAAGCAATAAGAATGTACGCTCAGCAATATCCAGATCGGTATCACCCCAATCGTACTTATGTTCAAAAACTTGAAAAGTCATTGATTGAAACTGGTTCATTTAATAGAACAAAATATGCTGTTCAACAACAACC
>NC_042494.1:53683779-53691983 GCF_005508785.2 Acyrthosiphon pisum
CAGTCATCGTTTTAAAGTTACACCAAAAACAAAATCAATTTCTCGAAAACAGATTTGCGTAAAAATTCCCGTTTTTCATAATTTTTCTTTTGTTTTTCACGGCGCTTTTGAAAACTATTGGAAAAATTTTACTTTTGACCCCCCAAAGTACCAACTAGATTCACTTTCCTATCAGAAAAGGTACTGTTGAAGAAAATCCAAGCACTTTTACTGTCCTAAAAGGTGATGACAGACACAAAAAAAAAAATAAAAAAAAAAAAAACACATCATTGTGAAATCAATACATTCATCGTTCCACTCAGAATCTAAAAATGAACGCAAAGGTTTTAAATTTTACAACTGTTCTTGAAAAAAAATGGTCAGAAAGTAAAAGAACCTATGACAGATTTATTGAAAAGAATAGTGAATGGTTAAAGAAAAATTTCATATTACCTACAAACAATGAAAGTAGTTCGAAAAGTGTGGGTCGGCCAAAAACTAATTTTAACGAGTGTGCCGAAAGAACCTAAATAAATAAATTGAAACATTTAGTAAAATCGTATACTTCCCCGGAACCCAGCTATGCAGTCTCAGCTAAGTATCAACTATCTGGGGAGAGGAGCATTAGTCAGCTTTTTAAGGAGGGTATAAAAAGTCTGAATCGTGCAAAAATAAATATGAATTCATATACTTGTGTTGAAGATAAAAAACCTATTCCATATTATAGAATTGATGAAGCTTTAGCACTGTTAATGGATAATAAACTAACCAAACAAGTAACAACAGTATGTTAATATACGCATCATTTTTAACTATGATGTGTATGTGGTTTAAAATCCATTTTTTTCTGAATAAATTTTAATGAAAATAAATTATCGTAAAAAAAAATTTATAATTTTTAAAATTTTTTTTAAAATTTCAAAAATATTAATAATAGTGGGTTGAATTAAAACAAATAATGTCAAATTTGGATTTGTTGCCTTCGAATACATATGTTTTGATGTATTTAATAGTAATATCTAATAAATTAAAGGTGATATTAATTTCAGCAAGTTAAAATTACATTTCAGACCACTGCATGTGCCCGGTGCGCACGCTTATGACAGCTATCCAAAATTTACGATTTTACGCTACTTTAATGCTGCGCAGAGGAACTCGTGTTTGGCGACCGGAGCCGGTAGTCGAAGGGAGCCACTATAATATACTTATGTTACAGGTATGGCTTTTTAACAACATTGTTTGATTCCTACCCAAGGTGGTTTTACGCAGGGGATATTTTAAATTTTTTTGTCCGAGCGCAGTACATAATGTGCTTTTTAACAACCTTGTTTAATTCCGAGGCCTGCCCAAGTTGGTTTTACACAACAAATCGAGACATATTTTTGATTTTTTTGTTAAAATTCGTAAAAAAAAATTGTATGGTGCTGCGCGTGGCAGTCAAGTAGCGTTACACGCATGCGCATAAACGTAAAACCGCAAATTTTGTATGGCTATAACTTCCAAAATTTTGAAATTCGTGAGGTGTATGGTAAAGTGCATTCGTTTTTTTTTATAGTGTACAATTTTATGTTGTTATACATTTTGACAGTAATTAAAATAATGCATCATCGTGGTCTGTTTTTAACAAAATGTTCATAAATAAAAAACTATAACCTAACGATTAAAAAACGGACTATTTATTTATTTTTTTTTTTTTTGGGGGGGGGGGGGGAGCGTACAATTATTGTTGACCCAGGGCGCAAAAAGTGTAATTACGGCCTGACTGTACAGCAGGGTGACATCCACTTTCCCACCTTTTTCAGTTTGAATATTTTCCACCATAGTTAATTTATATCTGATGACTGCTTTTATATTATAAATCAGTTCATCAATTGTATACTTTGTAAGTATAAATAAATAGGGTCTTCTTATGCACCTCCCTCTTAAATTATACATGTAAAAGCACAGGCACCTCTATATAGGTAAGCGCAGTACATGCACTTCCCAAGCACCTTCAAAACGTGTATGAAATACTTATAATATAGGCAACCCGCGACACTGATTCACAACCGCCAGCCGATCGGACACTTGACAGTTGACTGACATATATTTTTCCCCTCCCCAATCAAATACTGTTCGATATTTAAAGTGAACTGTATACTTTTATTTTAAATTGGTTAGTGTTTTATTATATTATACACAATAATAATTTTCGGTGGACGGTAGTACAACATTCGAGAGACTACGGTCTACGAATGACAACTGATCGGCAAACACATTATTGTCGTTACGATCGCCAGGCGAATAAATGTTATCGCGGGTCGTGACAGTCGAGATAATACAATTTATTACAGTGATATTAAAGGTACCTACCTAACAAATACATTACCACCACTTTTATTCACCCTTATGAAGAATAAAAATATATATATATAGATCTACCTATTTTATTCAGCTCAAAGGATTACCCGACAACATTTACAAATTTATATATTTATGATACACAATGTTATAAATTTATGTAACTAGTATACTGACTCAGGAGAATAGAGGATATTGACTCTGAGGGTATTAGACATGTATAGTTTGATCACTAAATGCAAAAATTATACTATCATATTTTGACTTCACCGTTGATACAGTACATTTCATGTTCATGTTAAAAATAATACAACATTTATTTTAATATATTTGAATTAACTTAAAATTCAGCTAATAACATATTGTGTAAAACATTTATAATACTAGCCATAACATATAGTATACCTAGGTACCTAATTAGTACCTAATTAGTAACTAATTAGGTACCTGTCCTTCTATTCGACTCCCAAAATCCGATATAGTTACCTATATATTATATATTATAGTTTATGCCTATAGCACTTACAATAGGAAGGTTATCACTATTTTAGTATTTTTTTATTAAAAATTATCCAAATATATACTTATTATTAAGATTGTTTTTTTTTAGATTTTCTATTCAACAATCTTGAAATAACTTTGAAAATTAAGTAGTAAACTAATACAAAAATTGTTGTTATAGATAAGGAAATTACAACCAATACATCGATTAAATAGTATTGGTACCATGGCATACCAACGGCGGCAGATCGAAGATGCGGCGCCCCTTTGTGTCGGATGACATACTCTGTCCAATACACTGCAGTTTCCAAAGGCGACATAGGTCGATCACGAAAAGCTTCTGATAACTCTTTAGCCTTTTGTCTGTATCTATATTTAACAAATTGATAAATATCACAAATATATAACGAGCATCCTCGCAAATTATATTCCAAATGTCATAATGACTCATAAGTTCATAACAATAATTATTGACGTATTACTGCAAGTGGACCACGTTTCGTGATATTGAACATAATTACGATACACTCACTTAGGATTTGTGAGCATGGATGTTATTTTTATAAAAATATCATCTTCATTCAAATCTCCGTAATTCATCATCTCTGCAGCTCCTTTGTTTACAACAGCTTTGATGTTTGTCATTTGATCACCAAAAATTGGCATTGATAAAATTGGAACACCTTCATATACAGCTTCGGTAGTTCCCAATAGGCCACCATGAGATATAAATAGCTTAACATTAGGATGAGCTGAAAAAAATCATTATTTACACACAATAATTAATAATAATTAACTAATACCTATTCAATATTCATGATTAAAAATTAAAATGTAATACAATTATACCACAAGTTAAATTTGAAATTTAAAATTGCTGCAGTAGGTATATACAAACCGTAAATTTGCAAACGCTTATAACATTTTAAATAACGTCATAAAGTATGTCAAATGCGTATTTATAGGTACCTAATATATCTCGTTGAGGCATCCATTTGCGAATCATTACATTAGACGGTTTTCCTGGTAGTTCTCCTTCCCATTTCCACAGAATGCGTTGTGGTATTTTCTTGAAGACATTCAAGAACATTTGTCTTTTTTCGGGTGAAAAAGTTTCGCCTCGTAATAAACTGCCCATGCAGAAATAAATTACTCCGTTCTCAGCTTCGTCAATATATTTTTGGATGTCCTAAATATATATGTAAAAATATTATCGAATTAATAACCGTATAATAATTATAAAACAATTCAACAATATATTAGTGTTATTCAATGTTTTTTTTTTTTAATTTGTTTGTATCAGAAATTGTATTAATACTTGTTCTATAAAATTTTTATTTTTGGAATTAGGCCTGTCAATATTGAAATTATATTATTTGCTAAAGAATATTATGTTCGATTGCATGCTGATTCTAGGGAAAAGGTTGCTACTAGGTACCTACTCAAAAGTATAAAAAATATGTTGAACTTTAATGCAAAACCCAAAAATAATTCGGTATTAAAAAGTGATATAATGACTAAATAAAATTTAGTAGGACTGTTTAATAAAGTCTTCGCGACTTTACAATGTCTAGTGTCTACCGTAAATATGTTAGCGTATATTTTATAAAATAAAAACCCAAATGATATTCCGTTGTATTCTGTTCATTGAATTGCCTTTGAAATTTATTGATGCAAGTCCTTGAATACATGGAGCCACGGAGAGTAAACCAAATTATGACGATTTAAGCCTTAATAACAATTGGGAAATACTATTATATTATATTATATTATATATTATACTACTATATTCAATGAAAAATGTGTGAATTTCGGGGTCTGTCATGCAAATTCATGATAATTACATGCTAAATATTGGCGTAGAAACGATTTTGAATTTCCAAGTATTTCCCAAAGTGGGGGGGGGGGGCTGGGGACACATGCAAATCAGAAAAATTAGTATTGCAAACCAACGGATTACGATAGAGTTGCGGGGCCAATCATGCAAATTTATGCTAATTACATGCATAAATATTGGCGTAGGAACGATTTTGAATTTCCGAGTATTTCTCAAAGTGGGGGGGGGGGGCGACACGTGCAAATCAGAAAAATGAGTATTGAAAACCAACAGATTACGATAGAGTTGTGGAGCCAAGCATGCAAATACATGCTAATTACATGTTAAATATTGGCGTAGAAAAAAATTTTAAAATAAGTTTTTGTGATGGGTGGGGCAGTCGGAGACTGCACGTGTCTACAGCCCCCCAGCTATTTTTCAATACCACGCCTAATTGAAACGCATGCAAATTAAAAATTTTAGCATGCAAAACATGCTAATTGCACGTTAATTATTTGCCAAAAAAAAATTGGAAAATTCTAATGTGGGGGGGCTGGAGACACGTACGTGAAAACGCCCCGCGGCCGTAACGTCGAACGTCCTCCGCAGTCTTGGCTATGCCGCACATGTAGGTGGGGAACATGTCCGTCAACATCGTGTCTTTTTTTTACCTAGTCTGTAATTATAGAAGTCTACAGCTGTCTCCGTTTAGAATCGTTTGTCGTCCTTTGATTTATAATGATTTATCATTGAATTCAAATTTAACACATCTATTACAGTCAACTATTGTTTATTGATATTTACGGTTATACATTTATATTGTTAATAGGTATAGTAACTTATTTAATATTTTCGTATTAAAAATACAGTATTAAACTAATTTTTTCCAAAAACAATTCACAATATTCGCATACCTATATTACGTAATAATAATTATAATATTATTTCATATTATAATACTAGGTACTAGCCATCACAAGTCAATACCGGGGCACCGTATATAGAAGGGTGTTAAAATACTAGATTTGTAGAATAAATAGTTTGAAAATAATCTGAATACTTTGAAAAATTTAATGTGCTAAGTAATAATAATTAATTATAATATATATAGTATATTCGTGATGGCGTAATGATGAAAAGTCTCAAACCACAAATAAATAATATTTGTTGAATTACAAAGAAAAAATAAATCTGTATTTTTCATTTGAATATGTTTATTTTTATTTGAATATTCAATTTTGTCTAAATTGGAACTTGACATGTTCTGTATAAATAATTTTGCATATACATCTTTGAAATGTTTTGGTTTCAGTAAGCTCAACTTATGTGGAACATTGTATTAAATTCTCTATATAGTAGCGGTTTTGAATTCAATACTACCGATAACATCTTCTATATATTTTATAATTTATTCATTTTTTTATAATAGCTAGCAATGAAGTACATCTCATTTATGTACCTTCATTATGTAATAAGGACTTTAGATACATTACAAAATTAAGTTTTATATATAGGTACTATTATACAGTGGAGTATTTATGAATTTTTCACGAGGGGATCACATGTTATTATGAACATTTTCAATAAATAAAAAATGTTGACTCTTTTTTATTTATTAATTATAGCCATGAGAATTTTTAAATTTTTATTAAATGTTTTCAACTGTTATCGATAAAAATGCCAATGGTAGTAGAAAGATCCAGACCCTATGGACTTAGTTCATTATTGTTTTTTAATATTCAACTCGCAATTTAACTTTCAAATAAATAAATTATTATTGTTAAAAATCTTAAATAAAACTAAGAAACCATAGAATATTATAGAATGGAAGTGTATTTGTCATGAAGTAGCTACAGCTACGGAATAAGTTATGTTTGTTGTAATGTATAAAAAAACAATATGAATAACTTGTAAATTACTATTTTGTTTCTTGAAAACAAAAACCTGGTAAGTACTTCATGTCTCATGAATAATAACAACAATAGTAATTATAATCTTACCTTTATTATTCATAACTATTCATATACTGTAATTTAAAAAATTAATTATGTCGTATAGGTACATGAAACTTATATAAATTATACCTACCTACGACCTATTACGACCTAAGTATCTGAGCAGAGTGATGAATAAATAATTATATGTTTGTTTTACAAAGTAACCTAAATAATAGTTACTAGTATAATAATACTATAAAATATTCGTTTTACAAACATTATGGGGTTTCATGAAACATGGATCTTTTTCCTAAGGGTGCAGTGGTCGTAAAAGTTTGGGAACCGCTGCTGTAGACATCTAATGGACATCTAATGTTAACCGCTTTTTAAATTTTTTTTTCCGATTTATATGATTAAATCGTAATATTTGTTTTTTAAGTAGGTACAAATCAAACGTCAAAGTAGGTATACATATTTGTTGAATGGAATAACGAGTGCCAGACATACAATGTTCATACATTTAGATTCTGATCGAAATTATAATTTTCTTTACAATGATTTACCTAAGTTCATTTTTGTCTAAAGATACTTTTTATAGTAGAAAAAATACGATCGAAATTTCACCAAAATACGATCTGAAACTTCTAGGTATCTAAGCTGTTAACAAATGGATCAGGTTTGTGTTTTGGGGAAATTTTCTACGTATATACTTTTCAAAATAAGATGTATTTATACTTTATCACCTTATTAGGCATTTAACATTTTTGAATTTTAGATTCTGAGCGGACTGATGATTGTTATATTGATTTAACAATGTTGTGGGTTTTTTTTGTGGTCATCACCTTTGATTCTATAAAAATGTTACGGTTTTCTATTTCAGTTTCTAGTATTAATAAGTAAATCTAGTTCTAGTTCTAGTAGTTTTAAAAAGATTTGGTAAAAACAAAAAAATTAAGAATAAACAGGTAATTTTACGCAAAACTAGTTATTGACAAATTTAATAACGGATAAACGATACTTGAAATTTTCACCAAATTATTAGATTAGCGTTTTATTTCCATGAACATTTGAAATGTTTATAAGAACGAAAAATTTTCAATTTTGTAGTTTTATGTTCAATTATTGACGATGAATAATTTTTCCCCTGTCAAAAATCTTGAAAATGTAATAGAAGGTTCCTTATAATTATTTTATACTAAAACCAAAAAGTCTAAAATAATATATATATATTAGCTGTACACGAAGTTATTTTTTAAATTTAAGCAAAATATTTGAATTTGCTTGTAACATTTTTTTAAGATCAATTCGTATATACTATTATTAATATAACCTCACTTATATGTTTAAGTTACTGCAGTACTTTTTCTTATCACAATTATTTATAATTGTTTAGTAATTAATTATTATCACTTGTATTTTAATATTAATAATTGTTCATTGTTCATATTATGTTTCACTTAGATCTGCCATAATATAATCAAATATTTTTTATGCATACCACATAATATAAATGTGCTATAAATGAATAAATGTATGAATTATTAATTAATAATGATGAAAATATAATTACGTCATTATTGTACGTATATTTTAATTTTAACTTTCCTCATGATGCAGTATAAGATTATTTG
>NC_042494.1:53692033-53694008 GCF_005508785.2 Acyrthosiphon pisum
TAGTGTTATTCAATGTTTTTTTTTTAATTTGTTTGTATCAGAAATTGTATTAATACTTGTTCTATAAAATTTTTATTTTTGGAATTAGGCCTGTCAATATTGAAATTATATTATTTGCTAAAGAATATTATGTTCGATTGCATGCTGATTCTAGGGAAAAGGTTTGCTACTAGGTACGTACTCAAAAGTATAAAAAATATGTTGAACTTTAATGCAAAACCCAAAAATAATTCGGTATTAAAAAGTGATATAATGACTAAATAAAATTTAGTAGGACTGTTTAATAAAGTCTTCGCGACTTTACAATGTCTAGTGTCTACCGTAAATATGTTAGCGTATATTTTATAAAATAAAAACCCAAATGATATTCCGTTGTATTCTGTTCATTGAATTGCCTTTGAAATTTATTGATGCAAGTCCTTGAATACATGGAGCCACGGAGAGTAAACCAAATTATGACGATTTAAGCCTTAATAACAATAAGATTAAAATGTGAAAAATAAATTACATTAGTTATTAGTTGCTATTATATATTTTACTAAGTTGTTTAGTCAATAACATTAAACTCAATGTTTAGTAAGTTAGGAAAACGTTAGCTACCTATATGTATATTTAAAAAGTTCATAAATATATTAAAATTATAGTCACTTTTGTCTATTACTACCTAATATAGTCAACGGTTTGAATGGTTTGTTTGGCATTATGTGTATTTCAAAGTGTCATTCAAAATGTATTCCAATGAAATTTGAAGAGATTTTCTAAAAAACAATAAATTAGTGTTGTTCAATATATTGGGTACGATGTATAAATGTGTACGATGTTGAGGTATATCGTATCTAAATTATTTTATAATTTATATTAATATGACAGGCGGCAGCCGACAGGTCTGATACTCTTATACAGGCACATAAGTACCCTAGTAAGAGTGGGCGTGTTGGCAGTTCTCCCTCCTCTAGAAAATGCTATTAGTCGCAAAAATGCTTCTCGGTTTTTTTCTTCTAGTATTTTTTACTTCTAGTAGCTCACGAATATTACAAGTATACTGAGGTTTTATTCTGCGGTGCATTTGGTATAATTTTATCGTGTACTACTGAATCACTGAGTATGAAGACAACAATTGTCTGTTTACAATCTACAACTTACGATGTTTATTTAAAAAATATATTTTATATCTGTCTTTACTATTTTATGACAAAAGAGTTAGATACAAATATACAATCATTACCATATCCAACGCTACACTTCTAAAAAAAATATGTCCAACTCAATGGTTATCACTGCATTTCATATATGGTATATATTGCATTTATTATGCAAATCAATTGAGATTGGATATGTTGGAAATTTGGAATACTTGTAGTTTTAGAGTTTTTATCTACTGATTCTAATCAAACTCCAAATGAACGCTGCTAAACACAAAGCTAAATCCATTTCTAATAATATAATTTGAATTCGTCTTTATTTTAATTGTTTAGACTTAAATCATATAAACTAATTCAACTTATCTACAATAAGTCGTCATCTAATTAGTATTGATTTTTGTTATGTGTGGGTATCCCAATAAGTTGGCTCCAGGGCCAGTGTATCAGCGGCATAAGCCGCAACACAGAAGCGGACATGATCGCTAAAGCCGTGTAACGTGTTGACCATCCACTGAGCGAGGTCCATACGATTTCGGTATGCTGTCTGTTTGGCGAATGTTGTGGCTGGTTGACTAACATGGTCTATGTGATATTGTGATTAGCGGACAGGTGCTGCAGAGCAAAACCAACAGCTGGTATACTTGGCGGCGAAACCAAGAGGCAGATCGCTGTGAAAATGCTCAGAAATTACCATGTAGGATCGTTGAGAAAACGCCACGTACGTGTCTCCAGCCCCCCACATTAGAATTTTCCAATTTTGTTTGGCAATTAATTAGCATGTAATTAGCATGTATTTGCATGCTTGGCCCCGCAACTCTATCCTAATCTGATGG
>NC_042494.1:53694058-53700388 GCF_005508785.2 Acyrthosiphon pisum
TAATGTTCAGTATAGGGTACATGCTCGATGTAGTTGTTGGCATTGTCGGTCATTTGCTCAAATTAATTGTTGAAGTAATCAATTAATTGTTGAAGTAATCAATTAATTGTTGTAGTAATCAATTAATTGTTGAAGTTTTCGATTAATTGTTGTAGTAATCAATTAATTGTTGAAGTTTTCGATTAATTGTTGAAGTTTTTGATTAATTGTTGAAGTTTAGATTAATTGTTGAAGTAATCAATTAATTGTTGTAGTAATCAATTAATTGTTGAAGTTTTCGATTAATTGTTGAAGTGTTTGATTAATTGTTGAAGTTTTCGATTAATTGTTGAAGTTTTTGATTAATTGTTAAAGTTTTTGATTAATTGTTGAAGTTTTCGATTAATTGTTGAAGTTTTTGATTAATTGTTGAAGTTTAGATTAATTGTTGAAGTAATCAATTAATTGTTGTAGTAATCAATTAATTGTTGAAGTAATCAATTAATTAATGAAGTAATCAAATTAATTGTTGAAGTAATCAAATTAATTGTTGTAGTAATCAAATTAATTTGATTAATTTGATTACTTCAACAATTGTGAAGTTATTGAACTCAATTTATGAAGTTATTGAACTAATCAATTTGTTGATAAAGTTATTGAACTCAATTTATGAAGTTATTGAACTAATCAATTAGTTGATAAAGTTATTGAACTTCATTGTGAAGTAATCGTTTATTTGATAAAGTTATTGAACTCAATTTATTAAGTTATTGAACTAATCAATTTGTTGATAAAGTTATTGAACTCAATTGTGAAGTTATTGAACTAATCAATTGGTTGATAAAGTTATTGAACTCAATTGTGAAGTTATTGAACTCAATTTATGAAGTTATTGAACTAATCAATTAGTTGATAAAGTTATTGAACTTAATTGTGAAGTAATCGTTTATTTGATAAAGTTATTGAACTCAATTTATTAAGTTATTGAACTAATCAATTGGTTGATAAAGTTATTGAACTCAATTGTGAAGTTATTGAACTAATCAATTAGTTGATAAAGTTATTGAACTTAATTGTGAAGTAATCGTTTATTTGATAAAGTTATTGAACTCAATTTATTAAGTTATTGAACTAATCAATTGGTTGATAAAGTTATTGAACTCAATTGTAAAGTTATTGAACTAATCAATTGGTTGATAAAGTTATTGAACTCAATTGTGAAGTTATTGAACTCAATTTATGAAGTTATTGAACTAATCAATTGGTTGATAAAGTTATTGAACTCAATTTATGAAGTTATTGAACTAATCAATTGGTTGATAAAGTTATTAAACTTAATTGTGAAGTTATTGAACTAATCAATTAGTTGATAAAGGTATTGAACTTAATTGTGAAGTAATCGTTTATTTGATAAAGTTATTGAACTCAATTTATGAAGTTATTGAACTAATCAATTAGTTGATAAAGTTATTGAACTCAATTTATGAAGTTATTGAAATTAATTGAAGAAGTAAATTAATTGATGAAGTAATCAATTAGTTGATAAACTATTGAAATTAATTGAAGAAGTAAATTAATTGCAATAACTTCATCAATTAATTTACCCAATACGTATATATAGATACCATCTTTATATTATCATTGTCAGTCCGTGCTGAGCCTATCTTAGGAACCTAACTGGGTGATAGGCCTCGAATTAATAATATACCAAATCCAAACTAATGTGCACTATTCTACACAATATAATATAATATAATATAAACATATGTTTTAATAGTATCTATGAGCCACGAGATTGTAGAAACATGTTGCGTTTCAAAAACACACAATAATAATATTGTACCTGCAACAGTGTAAGATTATTATTAAATACTTAGAGTATATTATAGGCATACCTGTAGGTTCATATAGTCTGATCATTATATATAGTATAGTCAGATAAAAATGAGATTTTCTAATTATAAAATTCATAGCAGTCAATAGTATAAAAATCAGCCGATATAATGTTCAAAACATAATCGCTATTGGTTTAAACGATGCTCACAGCGTCGTCTCCCAAAATGGCCAACGTAGACGACGCTTACCGCTATGAAACCTTCGTTGTACGCAGTACCACTCGCCACAATTCGGACTGCATATTATATTATTTACAACAACAACAACAACAACAACAACAACAACAACAACAACAACAACAACAACAACAACAACAACAACAACAACAACAACAACAACAACAACAACAACAACAACAACAACAACAACAACAACAACAACAACAACACCAACACCAACAACAACAACAACAACAACAACAACAACAACAACAACAACAACAACAACAACAACAACAACAACAACAACAACAACAACAACAACAACAACAACAACAACAACAACAACAACAACAACAACAACAACAACAACAACAACAACAACAACAACAACATACATTTTTTTGACTGATTTTGGTAGTAGGTATGGTAGTGTCCAGTGAATAGTGATTTTTATATTATATTAGTTTCATAATAGTGTAATCTATCTATTTATCTATCTATATGACTATATATATAACACAACAATTGTCAAATAAAACAATAAACAATAAAAATACTTGCTCTCTGACAAGTATCCAAATTCCAAACTATATATTATAAAAATAAAAAAAAACAGGAGACACAAGTACACAACCATATTATCAACCTCTTATAGCTGACTAAAAAAAAACCACTAACTATTACAAGACTACCTATATAAACTACTGTAAGAACTATATTTTGTATTAGAATTACAGAATAATAATAATAATAAATACAAATAACCTACTTTAAGTTACTTACCTAAGTACTAAAATAAATTTAATCTAATTTTAGTTAAAATAAGCATGAAAATAAATGTTAAAACAAATGAATGCTAAAAAAAAAAAATAATGTCAAATAATTCACCTAATTTAAGTTAATATAAGATAGAAAATAAATGTTAAAGCAAGTATATACAAAGAATGTGTAAAAAAAATGTAGCCTAATTTAAGCCAGCATAAGCATGAGAATAAATGTAAAAAACATAAATAACTGCAAAAAAAAAATGTAAAATAATTAACTTACCTTAAGTTAGTATAGGGTATACAATTGTTTATGAAGGGTATAAAATTAAACAGTGAATACTAAAAAAAAAAAAAGACAAAAAACAAAATGACCCTAATTTAAGGAGGTATAACTGTATAAGTACCCACAGTACCCACCTAACAATTCTATACTAATTTCTTGTATCATAGATTACAACGTGTAGTACCTATTGTTGTAGTATTTTACCTTAAAAACTATATTATACAGTACCTACTACTATTCTGTATAAATAATTTTGCATATACATCTTTGAAATGTTTTGGTTTCAGTAAGCTCAACTTATGTGGAACATTGTATTAAATTCTCTATATAGTAGCGGTTTTGAATTCAATACTACCGATAACATCTTCTATATATTTTATAATTTATTCATTTTTTTATAATAGCTAGCAATGAAGTACATCTCATTTATGTACCTTCATTATGTAATAAGGACTTTAGATACATTACAAAATTAAGTTTTATATATAGGTACTATTATACAGTGGAGTATTTATGAATTTTTCACGAGGGGATCACATGTTATTATGAACATTTTCAATAAATAAAAAATGTTGACTCTTTTTTATTTATTAATTATAGCCATGAGAATTTTTAAATTTTTATTAAATGTTTTCAACTGTTATCGATAAAAATGCCAATGGTAGTAGAAAGATCCAGACCCTATGGACTTAGTTCATTATTGTTTTTTAATATTCAACTCGCAATTTAACTTTCAAATAAATAAATTATTATTGTTAAAAATCTTAAATAAAACTAAGAAACCATAGAATATTATAGAATGGAAGTGTATTTGTCATGAAGTAGCTACAGCTACGGAATAAGTTATGTTTGTTGTAATGTATAAAAAAACAATATGAATAACTTGTAAATTACTATTTTGTTTCTTGAAAACAAAAACCTGGTAAGTACTTCATGTCTCATGAATAATAACAACAATAGTAATTATAATCTTACCTTTATTATTCATAACTATTCATATACTGTAATTTAAAAAAATAATTATGTCGTATAGGTACATGAAACTTATATAAATTATACCTACCTACGACCTAAGTATCTGAGCAGAGTGATGAATAAATAATTATATGTTTGTTTTACAAAGTAACCTAAATAATAGTTACTAGTATAATAATACTATAAAATATTCGTTTTACAAACATTATGGGGTTTCATGAAACATGGATCTTTTTCCTAAGGGTGCAGTGGTCGTAAAAGTTTGGGAACCGCTGCTGTAGACATCTAATGGACATCTAATGTTAACCGCTTTTTAAATTTTTTTTTCCGATTTATATGATTAAATCGTAATATTTGTTTTTTAAGTAGGTACAAATCAAACGTCAAAGTAGGTATACATATTTGTTGAATGGAATAACGAGTGCCAGACATACAATGTTCATACATTTAGATTCTGATCGAAATTATAATTTTCTTTACAATGATCTACCTAAGTTCATTTTTGTCTAAAGATACTTTTTATAGTAGAAAAAATACGATCGAAATTTCACAAAAATACGATCTGAAACTTCTAGGTATCTAAGCTGTTAACAAATGGATCAGGCTTGTGTTTTGGGGAAATTTTCTACGTATATACTTTTCAAAATAAGATATATTTATACTTTATCACCTTATTAGGCATTTAACATTTTTGAATTTTAGATTCTGAGCGGACTGATGATTGTTATATTGATTTAACAATGTTGTGGGTTTTTTTTGTGGTCATCACCTTTGATTCTATAAAAATGTTACGGTTTTCTATTTCAGTTTCTAGTATTAATAAGTAAATCTAGTTCTAGTTCTAGTAGTTTTAAAAAGATTTGGTAAAAACAAAAAAATTAAGAATAAACAGGTAATTTTACGCAAAACTAGTTATTGACAAATTAAATAACGGATAAACGATACTTGAAATTTTCACCAAATTATTAGATTAGCGTTTTATTTCCATGAACATTTGAAATGTTTATAAGAACGAAAAATTTTCAATTTTGTAGTTTTATGTTCAATTATTGACGATGAATAATTTTTCCCCTGTCAAAAATCTTGAAAATGTAATAGAAGGTTCCTTATAATTATTTTATACTAAAACCAAAAAGTCTAAAATAATATATATATATTAGCTGTACACGAAGTTATTTTTTAAATTTAAGCAAAATATTTGAATTTGCTTGTAAAATTTTTTTAAGATCAATTCGTATATACTATTATTAATATAACCTCACTTATATGTTTAAGTTACTGCAGTACTTTTTCTTATCACAATTATTTATAATTGTTTAGTAATTAATTATTATCACTTGTATTTTAATATTAATAATTGTTCATTGTTCATATTATGTTTCACTTAGATCTGCCATAATATAATCAAATATTTTTTATGCATACCACATAATATAAATGTGCTATAAATGAATAAATGTATGAATTATTAATTAATAATGATGAAAATATAATTACGTCATTATTGTACGTATATTTTAATTTTAACTTTCCTCATGATGCAGTATAAGATTATTTGTATAGTCACGTAGAGTTTATCAGTTTAGAACTGAAGTAGTTCGTTCAGTCTTCATAGTTCATACTCCATACACTGTTGACAGTTCACTTTTGATATAAAATATATACAACTATCGACCTATTGTATTATGTATTGTTTTTAAAAATATCAATTCAATAATTAAGTTTTAGATTTTTTTGGCTAATTTTCGAAAAGGTCTATTTAATAAAAAATGTTTTGAATATTATACAGGATTGTCTTGCAGTGTATAATTGTCATGGAATATATATAGTATTGGCTTAAGGTCAACAGAACTATTGCTATTTAACAATTAAAAATTTGTTATTTTAGCTTTTATTACCGGTGTCCTGTCCTGATTAATCAAGGGCTTAAATCCAAAATTATATTTTCTGCAATGAATTTTATAATTTTCTTCTAAAAAGAATCCTACTGAATTCAATACAATTAAATTTCAAAAGTATTCAAAATTCAAAATTCGTCACTTGCGAATATTCCAGCAATACCATTAGCAAATACCTATAAAATAAATCAATAGTTATTTTTTTTCAACATAATCATGATAATTTCTCTACAGAAAAAATTATTCTTATTTTTTATATGTAGGTACTTATATAGTTTGCTCTCTGTATTGGCGTATTACATAACATTGTTATGCAATATTATTGGTATTATTTAATTATTATCACTACTAGCGACTAGCTAATAGGTATC
>NC_042494.1:53700488-53706055 GCF_005508785.2 Acyrthosiphon pisum
GATCATTGTAACGTGGTTTGTAAAAATATATTTAGGCAAAATACAGCTAGAAGTACCAATTTAAATTATATCCTTAATGGTTAATAGGGTATAGCGCACTGAATCGTAGCTTCTTAACTCTTAACTCTTCTTACTCGTACAGAACAATATATATATGTTCCAACAAGTTCGAGACAAAGGCAATGTATATCAGTATTGGTTCATGAATAATACAATACATAAAATATTATATATATTGATATGCCTATATGTAAGCATTGTAAGCCCGATATCATATATTAACCAATTATTTAAGTACCTACCAATTATAAGGCACATAATATGATATTTGGGATAAAGGAAATGTTGAAAATGACAAGTGTTATATTGGTGTGGGGTATTTAAAAATAGTAAACATATAACAACTATGGTTGAAGTAAAAAGATTTTAAGTTACTATATAATACACAAGTCGATTTATTGTTATAATAGATAATACTATCAAATACAAGCATATACTAACGACTGGCAAGTGTTTCGGCGGCATGACGTGCATCCCACCGGTCTCCTTTACAGCAGGCATGGTCGGTGATACTCCGTTTAAGGACCAGTGCGTGTTGACCAATACCAGACTGACGTTGGACGCCAACTCGTCCAGGGACACGTCCAGGCCCAAGTGTTTTCTCAGCGTACGTTGGCTCCAGGGCCGGTGCATCAGCCGGAACACAGCGGCGGACACGATCGCAACAGCCGTGTTGGTCATCCTCTGTGCGAGGTCCATGCGTTCCGGCAGGCCGCTGAACAAGGACGGTCTGTACGCCGTACGTTGTGACTGGCCGACCAATGACATGGTCCACGGCATTAGTGGACAGCTGCTGAGCAAAACGAACGGCACGCGGTACTTAGCAGCGAAACCAAGCGGCAGCTCGTTGTTAAAATGCTCAGCGACGACCAGGTCGAACGACACGGTCCGATCGTCGAGCAAACGCCGGACGGCCGGCACGTCGAACACGGCCTCCGTGGACTTAGCAATCTCATACAGACTGAACAGGTCCGTCAACGTGCCGACTATGCCGAACTGCCCGGCATTGCTCGGGAACGTGACATTGTTGTTGGCCATGGGCATGGAGCCCGCGACGCTGATGTCGGTAATGTTCGGGTGAGACGAATCGAAATTGCTAATTACGTGCAAGTCGTGTCCGCGGTCCGCCAGTGCCTGCAGGTAAGGCAAGAACACCTTATGATGGCTGTACCCGTGGTGCGTGAACACTCCGAGTATACGAGCCGCGGACGCACCGTAAGACGCGGCCACGGTGGCAGCGATGAGAAAATACGTCACAGTGGTGTTCACCATGATTTCCGTCGTAGTGTCGCGCGAACTATATAATATGCGACTGATTGACGTGCACTTAAACTGCGCGCGTCACGCGCGTGTATAATATGTACATGCTGAATACATACCAACGAGCGCGCCGAGCAACGTAATTGAATCTGCCTCGACATATATCACAGATAAAAATATAATATAGGTACCGTCTTATATTCGTCATCAATATAATACAATACTAATCCATCAGTGTATAGATGCCGTTCAACTTCTGTTTTACTGATTGATTTTTTAAAACGTATAAAACGTACGTTTCTACTAACCCTTTTTTCAAATTATTATTATTACATTTTATTCGAGGGAGTAGTAATTTCAAAATGTTGTGCTTCTTTTAAGTTTTTTTTCAAATTATGTTGATTTTTGTTTTGATTTTGAGTCAACATCTTGACAAATTGAAAAATACATTGTCATGGTTTTTTTTTTGAACGTTTAAGTTAGAAATTTAGTCAGTTTGTCAAAATCACGAAAATGTGCACAATATTTTGTCGTTAAAAATTAATAAAATTTTTAATTTTAATACTCAGGGCTTGAACTTTTGATACAAAGTTTCTCATAAGTCATAACTCATAAGTATTTTTTACTGACATTAAAAGAGTTTATTGTAAAGTGATATTAATTTTGTATGAAAGTTTGAAAATAAAATTTACTATAGATAAATATATTAATGATTTATATCCACTAACAACTTTTCCATTTGCTGCAAGTTAATTTTGATAGGTTTTCTGAGTTTAATGCATTGCGTTTGTCACTTAATATATTTTCTAAGTGTAAATATTTTACACTTACCCGGATCCAATCCCCGGTGGTTTTTTCGTGCACCTTTAATGCATTCAATATTCTGTGCTTAATTAATAGTATTTTAGACCTTATTTTAAGTTCTTCTCCAACCTTGAGCCTAAGAAACACATTGAATATAACTGTTGCAAGACTTTTATAAATAACTTATATTAAATTGGCTAATGAACTAAATCTAAGTGTGTTTTTTAACTTTTAAGGTACTATGTTGTGACATATAGTGTGATCCACTCTATAAAATTCAAAATTTAAAACATTGGCTTCGAGGTGCACTTTAGGTTCTCTCTTGGCGAACGTAGTTGCATTGACCCCTAAAATAAATAATTATGGACAATAGGTATTGAAAACAGCAGTAATTTACCTATTTAGACTAAACCAAACGCTATAGCAACACTTTTTGGTTGCGTGAAGTATTAAAAACAATATTTATCCTTTATATATACACCACATTTTTATCAGTATTTACAACGATTTTTAGCGTAGTGTCTATACCTTAGATATAAAATACCCTTGGGTATTAAATATTTTACAATTATATAATATTTTATTGTATTTTTAAAGTAGCCAGTAGGCAGTAGCTATACTATGTCACTATGCCAACTATAGTTAACTTTTACATGTCGATCTTCATACAATTAAATTCTTTGAAGATTTTGTGGCATTTTTATTAATTCAATGAAAGTTTTATTTTTCGTTCAGGTTGTATAATGTATATTGTAATATTAGTTACTATATATACGTCTGTCTCCACTTTTATCTTAACTCTCAAGTCTCAAGTTGTTTTCCCAAGTTACGTACCCACATGGCTATATTATTATGGCCGTGCAATGTACAAATGTCTATCGAGCATCCTGCATTGTTGATTAAATGTAGTCTGCTATTTAGTTATTATATAGGAAATATACAAATAGGTATATAATATTATATATGTTTTTATAACACTGGCTAAGTTAAAATGGACTCCATTCATCCATTCTATCTTAGTCGGTTAGTCCGTGGTTTATACGTATACGCTTATTCTTTATATATTTTAAGTAACAAATAACGAATTGTATAGGTACCTACTAGGCAGTAGGCACCGGCGTTAGGCGACAGCGCTCCTAACGACTGCCAGTGGTTATCGAATGCCCAACGATATAGAATTGTAGAATGTATTTAAATTCAAGGGCGTACGCAGGGATTGAGTTCTAGGGTTCTGACCCCCCCCCCCTGAAATTTCTTTTTTCTACAAAAAAATCTTATTTACCACCATTTTGATACACCCAGATCAATTGTTGCCTGTTGGTCATTTTTAATAGATATAAAATAAATTATTGAATATGACAAATACGTCGATAATCAGTTTCTGTTTTTTTTGGCTGATTTAGAACATTGCTAACAAACGTCTGCCATAACTGATGGTGTATCATCATTTATCGTCCATCAATTATTACCAGGTTTATTACGGCCCGAGGCGGCTCTATAGATGGCCAGGTTAAACACTGTAAATGTAGACTAAATTTGAGACCAACTATAATTTGTTATATAAAAACTGTTAAGAAAAAAATAATGCGAATTATTTACTCAGATAAAACCCTAACCGAACTAAAATCCTGCGTACGCCACATTATGTAGATAACGATTATAACAAATAATATATCTTGTAACCGCGGTTAATGGCTACAACTTACAACACAAGGTTTTATTTAGATGACAATAATTTTTGTGAGCATAATTTGATGAACAATAATATTAATTGAATAATATAAATATTTATCTGTGGGTAGTATCTAGATACTTACATTGTTCTGTGGTAGGTACTACATAAAAATGTTGATATGTAGTTATGCAACCAACTAATGTCAAGTGACATACTATACTAGCTATGTAATCAGAGAATAATATATTATATAATATTAGTATAGTTTTATCGTCCATCGACATCAGTAAACATGGACGGAAAAACGCATGCAGTTATAGTATTATCATATTATATGCGTTTACGTTTTTGTCAAAATTCCTAAAAAATATTGAATTTCTTAAAAAGCCATTTACTTCATGATAAAAACCAATTTGTTTTACTTATTTTAATCTCTTATTTTGTAGTTACCAAATAAATAAATAACTCATTACTCATCGTTAATACATACATATTTTATAGGTGCACACCCAGGACCGGGCTCAAGCAAAAATAGTGAGCTAGGCAAAATCAAATTTTGCCGCCCCTAACAATATACTTATATTATCAGCATTTTGAAAATTCCGCTCTCTTAATAAAGTGCAGCTGAAGTGCCACCCTAGGCGTGGGCCTATGTCTTGACCTATCCCTTGAGCCGGACCTGTGCACACCAATATACCATAATATAGAATAATATAATTGACATTATATATTTATATATCGTGTATCTAACTAGTAACTACTATCAAGTATTGAAGATATAGTATCGAACTATCGAATTAGTGTGTGACACGTTATTTGATCCGATAAATAATATCCGGCGACAAATGATCCGGTAAATAATAACCCGACGACAAAATAACCGGCATCAAAAATATCCCGTGACAACGATAACCGGCGATAGTCAGTTTTCTGGTTTTCGTGTTGTATAAATACAACACACTACAACACTTTATCACAACACAACACAACTTCAACACATTAACACCTGTAAGGTTTTATTAAACGTTTTTCGACATTATTTTTCAAAAAATTAAATATGCCACTCGAATTTGTTACAAGTCAAAAAGGCAAAAAACTTTGATTATTAAATGGATATTTACATAACATACATCAAAAATACGATGAAAAAATTGTGTGGCGTTGCACGGAGTACGAGAATTTTTTTTGTAAAGGCCGATGTCATACTACAACAGGCAGTGAATCGGGTATTATAGTATTATTTTTAATTTAATGCAATTATATATGTATAATTATATATAAATGCAACGTACGAAATAACTTGGATTGGACGTCCTGTACGGAGGAAAAAAGATTATTATATATATACTATAGTTGAACCCGTGCACTTCGTTGCCTATTAAGTGTACCAACTATATGTGACTCAAACTTTGTTCAATTCGTTATTTAATATTCGGTGTATGGTTTCAAAATTAATCTTAACTTTTCCGTTGCCCGGAATAAAAATTCTGATTCGCGGCAGTACATTATCAGGTAGATCGCGGTAGATCGCGGACCCCGTGCTGTATGTACGTTAGTGTATGATTTAACTCTAAAGTATCAAAGTTATACCAAGTTTGTCGTATTCTACCTATGGTGGATTGATATAATCAATTAATACAAAATCCTAACCTAACCTAACCGTACTAAAGTCAGATGAATAAACGCAAACCCATACAAAAAAATTCATTCAAATCGGTCTAACCATTTAGGAGGAGTTCAGTCACAACACACGTACAGTAGAATTATT
>NC_042494.1:53706155-53851630 GCF_005508785.2 Acyrthosiphon pisum
TGTTGTATTTATATTGATTTTATAGGATATCATACATTAGCACATTATATTTTACATGCATAAAAATGTGAAAAATAAATAATAAAAATTATTGATTGAATTTTTACACTCGTAACATTTTTTTTATGTACTTATTTTGTTAAAATAATAAAACAAACTTAAATATATTTATTTGCGGGCACCTCATTCATCTTAAGTCCTTGCTATTGCATTGGAAAAAAAAAAAAGCAAAAAAAAAAATGTTTTTTAACCATGGCAGTTGACGGAATTTGATTGAAAATACAGGAAAATGAACTAAAAAAGGAAAATATGACCTTAAAATGCAAAAAAATAAATAATAAAACTTTTATAAATAGATTCGTGGTAACATAATTCAAATTATGTACTTACAAAGGTACGTTTTACAATCGCCATAAAAATGCACTTTACTACAAATTCACAGCCCCAATGATAATCATGATTGATAGGTGGAAGTGAATATCTGTATCGAAAACTTTTATACATACTTTTATACTTTTATTAACTCTATTTTTTTTAACTATTAATTATACTGTATTACTGTATCACTGTGTCACTCTCTGTGTAATTTTAATTTAATTAAAAAAATTGTTTTTGTTTTTTTTTGTTAATGTTCATTTAAATTGTGTTTGTCCCGTATTTTATTCAATAAATAAATAAATAAATAAATAAAAATAAAATAGTAACTAATTTTCAAGCCCCCCCCCCCTCATTGAAAAATCCTGCGTATTGTTTGTTCCTTTATTTAAAATACTAGTATAACGTTTTATAATTTCATATAGGGGGGTATTTAAAATTTTTATTTCTAACACTGGACATCCTTCCCACCCCCTTGGCGGCCAAAAAGAGGGGTGGAATTTTATGATCGCCTCAGAGTTTTATAAATATGGCCCTACCCGCAGATATTGTTGGTAACTAATAGATTATGACTGTTATTAGTTATTACCGAGATGGGTACAACTGTACGAGTCATTTGTCGATTACGATATTATTGTGGCTTTTCTTCAAATTGTTTTCAATACCTATAGGGGTGCGTTCAGAAACGTTATCCACTATCATCAGTCAATTCCCACCGTCGTTCAGAAAGTATTTAGGGCGTGTCGGCGTTCAAAAACGTAGATAACTAACTAGATAACTAATCTCCTCTAACGGACTCTGTCGACCGTCACAACAAAATTGGTTATAATGGTTACTGGTTGAAACCTACATTTAATTCGCGCCAAAATCATGACATCCTATAAAACAAGAAATAGCCATAAAATTAAAATATTATTATATTAATTAACGAACAAAGAATGAAAACACAAGAACATGACAATTGTCAAATGTCAATTAGTGCTTCGTGATTTAGTGTTGAATAATTTGTAATTTAAGAATTTAAAATACCTACTAATTGCAAACATGTTTCCTCAGGTCACAGTCGTAAGTGTATAAAAAAATATTGCAAATTTTAACATACTATATACCTAACATTATATGTTATTTTAACATATATATAAGTAGTGAGTAGTAAGTACTTTAAATGTTTTTGTTTCAGAAGAAATGTCCCATTTGCAATGTTTACATTATTTCAGATAAAATGTCCGAACATCTTAAAAGTCATAGGTAAGTTAAAAAGGAAATATACCAAGCAAATGTCTTGTAACATGTTAGTACTTGGCAAATATTTCTATCTCAAGAAGTCTATTAAGAAATGAATATTAATTTAATAGACACTGTTGTGATTGATTTTTGTTTCATAAATGCTCTCTTCTTTAAATTAATACTTATAGTGGTGACTGGTGGCTATGGCCTATGCTATTATTATTGTTTCTTGATAACTGTAGTTAACTATAACCTTAGAGTGTTATTTTTTCCTTATAGTTAGTGATTACTTTTGTAGTATAATTAATATAACTTATATAATTATACTTATTAATTTATCTCATTGGTATACTAATATACTATACATTCTTGGCCCTTTGCCTGTTATAAATAAATAATAAATTGTTTTTTCTAGTCAAGACCACAAACTAGTGCCACAACATATCACAACGTCTAAACGAACTAGTTTATTTGATAATTTATCTAGTAAAGCAAGGTAAATAAGTTTATATAGTTGTGATATTAATTTTAATTGTTTGTGAATATATGAAATACTTTCATAATGTTTTAGCTGTAATAAAAAGCTAGGTAAATTTGGGAAATTTATTCAATTTATACAACTTTTATTGTACTTTCTTAGTCCTCTTCACCTGTTAATACATAAATTCATTTTTTTCATAGTGATGACCAAGAACTAGTGCCACAACATAATATCACAAAGTCTAAACGAACTAGTTTATTTGAAAATTTATCTACTGAGACGAGGTAAATTAGTTTATAGTTGTGATATTAATCCTTATTGTGAATATATGAAATACTTTTATAATGTTTTAGCTGTAATAAAAAGCTAGGTAAACTTGGGAAATTTATATAATTTATACAACTTTTATTATACTTTCTTAGTCGTCTTCACCTGTTAATAAACAAATTCATTTTTTTTTTTAGTGATGACCAAGAACTAGTGCCACAACATATCACAAAGTTTAAGCGGACAAGTTTATTTGATAATTTATCTAGTGAAGCAAGGTAAATAAGTTTATATAGTTGTGATATTAATCTTAATTGTTTGTGAATATATAAAATGCTCTCATGATGTATTAGCTGTAATAAAAAACTAGGTAAACTTGGGAAATTTATTCAATTTATACAACTTTTATTATACTTTCTTAGTCCTCTTCACCTGTTAATAAACAAATTCATTTTTTTTTTTAGTGATGACCAAGAACTAGTGCCACAACATATCACAAAGTTTAAGCGGACAAGTTTATTTGATAATTTATCAAGTGAAGCAAGGTAAATAAGTTTATATAGTTGTTATATTAATCTTAATTGTTTGTGAATATATGAAATACTTTCATAATGTTTTAACTGTAAGAAAAAGCTAGGTAAACTTGTGAAATTAATTCAATTTATACAACTTTTATTATACTTTCTTAGTCCTCTTCACCTGTTAATAAACAAATTCATTTTTTTTATAGTGATGACCAAGAACTAGTGCCACAACATATCACAAAGTCTAAAGGAACTAGTTTATTTGATAATTTATCTACTGAGACAAGGTAAATTAGTTTATAGTTGATATTATTTTTCATTTTTTGTCAATATAATAAATAAAAGTGCTCATTTAGTTAGATGTTAATGAATAGTTTGTAGTATGTTATTAACATTTATTACGACTTGACACTTTAGAAGTTAATAATATATTTATTGTTTAGTACAAATGAAAAAAGAATAAAAAATTGGACAAAGTCGGAGACACTTTGCCTTATTGAGGCGTATGAAAATAATATTTCAATATTTGAATCCAACTCAAAAAAAAACCGCTTAGGTTGGATTCAGATTTCAAAAGATCTAAAGAAGTACATTTTCAGATATTTGTTTAAAAATTTTAGATATAATAATATAATAAATAATTTGTATATCTTTAGAAAGCAGATTGAATATACTGAGGATCAATGCCAAGGAAAATTCAAATATTTATTATTATGTTACAAAAAAAAACTCGATAATAGGCATGAGACAGGAAGTGCTGTTTATGCTTTTGAATTTTTTAATGAGCTAGATGAGTTATTTGGTAAAAAACCCAACATAAAACCAAAGCATTTGGCATCATCTAGTCGCGTTTACAATGGTTAGTAATACATTTTCAATTTATTTATAACCTATAATAAAGTTATCAAATACATTTATTATTTATAGGCCTCAAAGAAAGTGATGGTATCCTCAACGAGGATAATGTGGCTTCACCAAAACCTTCTTCAAACACTCCTCCGGAAGCAAAAAAACAAAAAAAAAATCCAAGTGTACACGAAGCAGCTATTCAAAAAAGACATGATGAAAAAATGGCCATGTCACAACTTGCTCTTGATACATATCAAAAGTATATGGACAAAATTTTAGAAAAATTGTAATTAAGTCGAATTATTTATGTTTTACTACAGAGAATACAATGCAATCAAGGTAGATTGTATATTATATTTTATTTTTTAAATATTTTTGTATTTTATTATTATAAAAATAATATTATTACAACATGTGATATTACTTAATTTAGTTATAAAAAAAATTGTACTCTGTAAAATTTTATTCATATATAATTTATTATATAATACATATTAAACAATATAAAATTTAACACAATAAAGGAATCAGCAGTATTAGGCATTGTAAAGTTCACACATTCTATCTCGCTTTAATTTTCCTTCTGTACGGCAGTGATCTTCTGATGATTCTCTTGTAGGATTAGCACATTCAGATCTTTGGTGTCTCAAAAAATTCATCCCTTCTTCAATATAATCTTTTATATTGGCATCTGACTTGTTTTTTAAACACAAATTGTGTAATACACAAGCTGCCAGAACTGTAGATGGAATGAAGTCTGTCCTTGACATATCTAGGTATTTAAACCGTCTAAATCTACCAAAAAATAGAGCGAATGAACGTTCTACAGTTTGTCTGGTTCGAGATATATTAAAATTGAAGTTTTTTTGTGCTTCTGTTAAACGACCTCTATTTATGTATGGCTCAACACACCATGTAAGTGGAGGATATGCTTTATCGCCTAAGATGTGTTCATCATTTGGGAAATAAAACTTTTGATTTCTCATAATATTTATGAATATATCTGAATTTCGAAAGATACGAGTGTCACTCACAGAACCCGGATAGCCAACAAAAACATCAGTAAACTTTAGTTCAGCATTTGTAATTGCTTGCAGGGTAATTGCATAGTTGCATTTTCGTGTGACATATACTTCTGCATCTTGTTTTGGTGCCTTTATGGGAATGAAAGTACCATCTACAGCTCCAATGACATTTGGGATACTTGCCATGCGAAAAAACAATTCTTTTTGCCGTTCCATTTCTTCTCCGTGCGGCCAAATTATAACGTTGGAAGCATTCATTATTAATAAATTGATAATTCTGAAAAATGATACCGACAGTGATGATTTTCCCATATCAAATTTTTCTCCAACTGATCTAAATATTAAACATAGAAATAAAGTGTAAAAATCTAAGTATTTTGTTATCAATTAAATTAAGTTAAATTGAGAATTCTGATTTTTGTATTTTTAAATATACTCATAGACTATATTTTCAAATTCTTACTACTTAACATACCCCTACTACTAATGTAGTATCCTGCGGTGGTACAAACTTCTGTTTTTTAAATGCAAATCCCCCTTTTTTACTGTAAATTATTTAGTAGGTTTTTTTATAAATTTTGATGTACTTAATTCAAAATTTGAATGAGTAGTTTCTTGGTTATAAAAGTGTTTGGTTAATAGTCATTAAAAATGGTTTTACATAAATATAAAATAGACGTAAAAAATCAACATAGGCCCCATATCTTATAAACTCATTACCGCAAGGACCTTTTATCCTTAGAACACAAAGCTAGGTAAATAACTCAAAAACTACCCGTACAAATTTTAATTTTAATTTTAAATACCAGAAAAGTTATCCACTGAATAATTTACAGTTAAAAAGAGGTGTTCTCATTTGAAAAATAGAAGTTTGTTTCTCCATTAGAGACTCCTTAAGTAGTACAAAATATCTTAAGAATTTGAAAATATGGTCTTAAAGTAGGTATATTTAAAAATTCCAAAAATCAGATTTTGAATAACTGCATTATTGAAATTGCATAATTAGGTTAGGTTAATAAATAATACTTATTGTATATTTTAATATTTATTAAGTAATTAGTATTATTATTTCATCTCAATCTTAATTGTTAATTGAACTTGTAAAAATATTAGTCTACCTAACTCATATCACAAGCATTGCTTATAAATTATAACAGAGTAGGTACCAATCCACATATTATAATACTTTTTGTATTAAATGTTTTTGATGTTACAAAAATATTCATCATGTATTTATGTTTATATTTAAAATATACAAATAAACACTACAGTTTGGATGGGTGCTATTAGTATAGCTGCGGTGTATGCAAGATTTAAAAAAATGTTTACATTAGGAAATATTTTTTGTCCCAGTTAATTATATTTATGACACTTAAGTTTAAAACAAATTGATATAAAAAATTATAATAGGTAGATTTTGATTTTAAATACATGATGATATAATGACAAAAACTTATCACTGATTTAATAAGAGTATTAACTATTACATGGTATAGATTATATACTGGTACCTTAAAGAATCCATTAAGAAATATTTTAAAACTATATATATTATATATACAGTCAGACTTGGTTAACTCTTTAACAATAAATCATGAACATATAGGATTATATTATGATATAATATTTATAAATATTTGTTATTGTTGATGCATCAAAAATGTCTAGTCCTATTAATTATTAGTAAATTATATAAATTAGATAATGTTCTACGGTTTTATATAAATACAATGCTTTTCATTATCATCTATGCATCTATGAAACTATAAGGTAAGTACAGTGAAAACTCTCTATAACGAATCTGAAGGGACCAAGATATTTCTTTCGTTATAGTTATTGTAATAGAGGGTAATATTAGATGAGGAGAAGTAATGCTAACGCGGTTCCTCCTCCGGTCCTCGATCTAACCGGAAAAAAAAAAAAAGAGGGTAATATTAGAAGGTTATTACTTATAAATCAAACCAAACAATATAACGTAATATTTACATTACATAGAGTTTTTCATTAGAACGAGTTTTCAGTGTATTATTGTATTAACTATTTACCTACCTATATGAATCTGGAGTGGCAAGTATCCAAAGGACAGACAACAACTGTTTTACTATGGGAATTTCAGGTCTTCCTGTTTTTTTTTCTTTATTGGTCATGTTGTTTTGACTTATTTCTATCATTGGTAATAGAGTATTATAGAACACTGTTCTGGATAATCTAAAATGTGTATAAAGAAACATATTTATTTTGTTTTTGTAATATTTACCAGAATGCATAATACTTATTGTATTGGTAAACTTTTTACTTACCTAAAGTGGCTTTGAAATACATTATCCGAATAATGAACAACAACATTTTCAATATAGTTTTGTATCCTGATTGGAAAGTCTTTCTCAAAGGTTAAATTCTCATCATCTTCATCATCATCGTCATTAAAAGTGAATAGTCCACAGTCTAAAAGTAATTTGAATGAACTACTTGCCGCTATGGCTAGAATTCTTTGAGGATTAGTCATAGTAAAATTATTACAATATCATAAAATATGTCAAGTGATGTACAGATTAAAAATAAAGAAATTAATTATTTTATTGTACAAATTAAAATAAACCTATAAATAGTATAAAATATATACAAATAAAAAATGATTATATTATCACTTTTAATATTACCAATTACGGTAACTTATTTCCATTAACATACCACGGTAATCTGGTTGATAACTGAATGGTTCAATGAAAATAGGCGGAGTCATATCGTTCCCTAGCGAAAAAATAAATTCTACATGGATAACGTTTCTGAACGCACCCCTGTAGTTATCGGAACTTGGAAGACCATGCGTGAATACTGATAACTAATCGGTGATTACCATTTACCATACCATGGTCATAAAATTAATTTTTCAGTGGTATAAATATGGTGTTATATTCATAGACCTTATACTAGTATAAGGTCTATGGTTATATTACGGGTTTCGGTGCTATAGTATACGATGTTAGCAACGGCAAAATCCATGTGACTCCTTAACACCGATACGGGCACACCGCACACGACAATACGGCATGATTATTATATATTTTTATTAATTATTATGTAGTATACTAGTATCTTTAGTATCTATACCTGACTACCTATATGGTTATATCGGACATCTAAAGTCTAAACTATATATCATTGTAGTTTTGCTTAAAACGTGTTAATAATAATTTATCATTATAGTAAAAATATCGATTCAGATTTGTGAAGAAGAACAATGGAGGACGCCCAGCCTGCTGAGGAGATGAACGGTCTGCCGCCTGCCGAAAAAGCAAACGACTATGTTGAATATGAAGCAGAACTGGACACCTCTGACGAAGAGGTGGGTTTATACTACCTAGTTATTCACTGTTAACTGTTTAGATTTTGAATTCATTTTGACGATATGTATATTATTTTTAAGGACATCAGGAACACTGTTGGAAACATACCAATGAATTGGTATGATGAGTATCCACACGTTGGTTATGATTGGGACGGTAATAAAATCATTAAGCCTGAACGTGGAGATCAGTTGGATAATTTTATGGAAAAAATGGAGAACCCTGATTTTTGGTAGGAATTATTAATCAGTGATTATTTTGAATGCAGACTTATAATTTGTTGATCATAGGCGTACGGTTAGAGATTTACAAACTGGACAAGATGTCGTTTTAAGCGATAAAGATGTAGAATTGATTCAACGAATAGAGTCTAGTAAAATACCTGATTCAACATACGAGCAATATGCGGTAGGGTTTTTCATTACATTAATTAATGATTTCATGTATATTTTATAATCATATGTATATGTATTTAGCCATGGATTGAATGGTTTACATCAGAAGTGATGAATATGCCCATTCGTAATGGAGCTGATCACAAACGGTCTTTTATTGCTAGTCGACAGGAAGCTCAACGTGTTGAACGTTATGCTAGATTAATAAGAGCAGGTCTTCTAAAAACTAGAGAACAAAAGCGAAGGGAACGCGAAAAGAAACGGGAACGCAGTTTCTATATGATGTGGAGTACAGACGATGCTGAAGATCAACATATGAGACGCATTACTGATCATATACCTGCACCAAAGAGAAATTTACCATCTCATGCAGAGTCTTATAATCCTCCTCCTGAGTTCTTATTCAACGAGCGAGAAGTAAGTTATTATTATTGTATCTTTAGGTATTCTACAGTGTTTAATATTTTTCATATTAGATGAGGATATGGAAAAAACAAGAAGAAACTCCTTGGAAGCGCAAGTTACATTATGTACCACAAAAGTATTCTAGTCTTAGACAAGTTCCAGCATATCCCAAATTTATCAAGGAGAGATTTACAAGATGTATGGATTTGTATTTGTGTCCTAGAGCTAGGAAAATGAGGGTTAGTATATTTTTATATTTTATTATTAAATGACAAATTATTATTATTAAATTATAAAATAATTTTAATATTTTATTCGTAGTTAACTATTGAGCCAGAAGATCTATTGCCTAAATTGCCAAGTCCTAAAGATCTACAACCTTTCCCTACAATTCAATCATTGGTATTTAATGGCCATACTGATATGGTCCGCTGTATATCTATTGATCCACTTGGTCAATATTTGTTGTCTGGATCTGATGACATGACCATTAAAAGTAATGAACACTATTTAAAATATATATATATTTTGATTTAATATGTGTAATAGATAATAACAAGTATTATATATTTATTTAAAAACAATCTAATTTTGTACGTGTTTAAAAAAAAAAAAATTATTTTCAGTATGGGAAATTAGTACGGGTCGTTGTTTGAGGACTATACCAGTTGGTGGTATAGTGCGTAGTATTGAATGGAACCCAAACAAAGCTTTATCATTGGTTGCAGTTGTAGCTGATCGCAAATTATTAATCATAAATCCAGGTGTTGGTGATCATCTAATAATTTCCAAAACAGATTCTATTCTATCCACACCACCTGTTCAAGAGACTATTGGTATGTTTTGTTTTGAAACAATTTTTTTCTTGTCTGTTGAGTGATAATTTAAACATTTATTTTCAGTCTCTGATAAGGTCAAAGCAGTTGTTCAATGGGACGATGCAACACCTGAAGAATGGGAAAATGGCATTCGTCTTGTGTTGAATCATTTTAAAGAAATAAAACAGGTAAATAAGTAATTTTAAGATAAATTATAGCTGTGACTCAATTATAATTAGATTAATAAATACTTTTTAAATATTTTTAATGGTATCTTAAATATTGTCCACTATTACACAATTATGATGAATTGTACTTTTCAGGTGACATGGCATGGCCGGGGAGATTATGCTGCTACAGTTATGCCAGATGGTGCTAACCGATCAGTTCTCATTCATCAAATGTCTACTAGACGTTCACAATTACCATTTGCTAAATCTAAAGGATTGGTGCAATCTGTTCTATTCCACCCAATTAGGCCATTCTTATTTGTTGCAGTAAATTATTATTTTATTTTAAAATATATAACCATTGTTCTTTACTTTAAAAAAAAAATTAATAATTCTGCTATTTTATTTTTCAGACTCAAAAAAATATAAGAATTTATGATTTGGTTAAACAAGAGTTATTTAAAAAATTAATGAGTTACGCGAAATGGATTTCATCAATGGCTATCCATCCAGGTATACATATTTTGAACTTTAATCAGTTAAATAATTTATGCTTGAATTATTAAAAATAATTCTATCATTGCATTTAAAATTTTAAAACTAACACCAAAAAAGCGGTTGATCAAGCTGTACAAGATTAAAAGAACAAATTATAGTAACTCATTTACTCTGTATAAAATAGTAATTTATTATCCTTATATTAATATTAATCAGAGTAGAGTTGAGTTAAAACTGGATCATAGTGTTTAAAAAAATGTATAGTAAAAAAGAATATTTAACATATCAACAATAACTTTACTCAAAACCTGATTTAATTAAGGTGGTTCTAGTCAGTAAAAATAAATTTTTAAACTCTCCGCTGTGACAAAATTGTGAGACTGAATTGTTTGATTTTAATACTGTTAAAATAATAACATTTCTTAACATCTCCTCTACAGAATCGTCTGAGCGATTTTTCAAAGTTTGAACTTAAGACAATATTACAATTTATAATATCATTTAATTTTAGTTTTTACAACATTTTGTTCTATCATATGTATTGAAGAAATTCAAATTTTAAAAAAATTCCTCGACTATTCTTTAGTCTCGAGGATATGTTAATACATTTTAGGTTTTTTACAGAATTAAAATCGCACCAGCCTAAGTCTTTCAATTTTTTACAGCCAAGGTGTGTTTCTACTTGAGCACTAACCAAATATTTTTTCTAAATTTAATATACTGATGTGCCTGCGAGCGCTACAATGCCTTGAAATACGCTGCTGCTTGTAGTTCACACACACTAATGTTAATTTACACTTGTACACATTGATATGACCCAAATGTACCTGCCCCATAATTAGCCTGATTCTTACCCTTTAAAAAATGGCAGACTGAAGCTCCCTTAACCTTTTCATTGTTACACTATTTAATATTTATGCACTGAAACATGTGTGTGCTACTTAAAATAAAATATTTTTTATTTTTTATTCATTTTTAAATTTTAATTTTGAGATCCATATGATCTAATTATTTAAGTTTAAAACAATGCGAGCCGAGGTTTCCTAAATTTGTACGATTATTGGCAAATTATAATATTATAAACGCAAGAACGTAATAGTACATCTGGATCAGTGAATGTTGTAAATGTTTTGGACGTAATAATACTCGTTTGGAGCAGTGAAAGGGTTAAAGGCTTTTTATATTGTTAAAATTGCACGCTACTCCTCTTTAATTGTAACTGAATAGTAAACAGTCGAAAAATTATTTATTTTTATATTTTACAATTGTAACTTGCCTTTAATTCATTAAACACTTATTAATTTATTGATTTTAGATTCTGAGCGGAGCGAGGGAGCTATTGTTTTTACAATGGTGTTTATTTATTATTTTTTTTTCTTTTCTTTTTCTTTTTATATCATGTATACAACATTTCTTCCAGAAGGAGTGTTTCGATTTCAACATAATATAGTACCTTATCTTGTAGCAAATTGGATCAAGATGGTACTTTAGAGAGGTCATTTTTCGATTTTATTAATAGTTATTTAATGCCACGGGAAAAACCACTGGAAAATTACAAAAAAAAACGCTAAAAATGGGATTTTAATTTGTAACACTTTGTTTATCACCATAGAAACGAATAAAAAATTATCATATTTTAATATTAATTCAACTTGCATGATAAAATAAATAATAACAAAATATAAAATATCCAGACTGACAAACTGTCTCCGCTCAGAATCGTTTTTCTTATACGATGATATTATACCATTGAATTCAAATCTAATACAACCATTATACAATGACCCACTTGTAATCTACTGTACAGCAGAGCGACATCCACTTACCTGCTTTTTAAAATTAAAATGCTGAATTTTATATAAAGTTATTTTTTTGTATACTAGTTATATACGTCATGTTTTGTTTTATTACTATTTTAATAATCTTATTGATATTTAGGTGGCGACAATCTTATTGTTGGAACGTATGACAGAAAAATGTTATGGTTTGATCTTGATCTTTCGACCAAACCGTACAAAACTCTTAGATTACATTCAACGGCTGTACGTTCTGTTGCTTTCCATAAACGTTATCCTTTGTTTGCATCTGGCTCTGATGACCGAGCTTTGATTGTTTCTCACGGAATGGTGTATAAGTAAGTTTATTTGCTTTATTTTTAATTTTCTTTATCAATGTTTTAAATTATTTTATTATTTTATTTTTAGTGATTTGCTTCAAAATCCATTAGTTGTCCCATTAAAATTACTGAAAGAACATGAGGATTGTTCAGATTTTGGTATTTTTGGCGTGACATTCCATCCTACTGAACCATGGGTGTTTAGTTGTGGGGCAGACAAAACTATTAGGCTGTTTACGTGATTTTTAAAATTTATAATTTAAGAATGATTTTGAAATATACTTGACCATACACATTGAATATTAATGTTTTTAAACCAAATTTAATCCTCCTTAAAAAATAAGCACGATAGTTTGGATTACCAACTGACAGTTAATTTTAATTCTATTATTGATGATAAAATGTCATTATTTTGTAAGGAATAAGAGAATGGGTCTGTGAAGGATATTGGTGAAAGTTGGCACCTTGATGAATCACAGTGATACACTGATACTACAGAACAGGTTGTATCTAAGACTGGTTAATATTGCATTTATATGAATTATTTATTTGATAATATGTGATAACATATGAAAAAGTATTCTGATAAATTATTTTTCATACTTGACTCAGCCTTGAGATTGCAAAGAAAATTGTATGAGTTAATTTATTGAACTTGACAACTGAATAATAATTATGTTTGAAATAGCTATTCAAACTGTTTGAAATATTTGAATTTGAAATTTCGTTTTTCTAGAACTTTGAACTGTTAAAAGTAAAATGTCTTGAAGTTCAAGGTATAGAGGGTTTGAAGAGTTCAAGAGCCCACTCACAAGTCACAATAGAACTAAAATATCTCCTGTAGTTTGGATGAGAATAAAGAATTCTACAATAAAAATTGATATATTATTATGATATACCTATCTAGAACCTAGGTATCTATCAGACTTTGTGGTAGGTAGTATTTTGAATAATTTTCAAATATAGATATGTATAGGTAATATTTAGCTACCATTGAAAACAGATTTTAAAACGACGTTTATGGTACTTTCGTCCAGTTAGTAGTTAGTTGCTTAGCTGAAAAATAATTAGCACATTTATGTGATTTTTACAAATTCCGTCAAAATTTTAACTTAAGCCAATCATAAAAATTTAGTGTCGATTTAAGTTCAACTTTATTTTTAATTACATTTTAAACAAATCATAAGGAATCTCTCATCACAATGTCAAGTTTTTTGATCGTGCAAAAACTATTGACAATAATTTATTATTGAAAATTAACTTAAAAAAATCGATTATGTTCATGGCTATAAAGCTTTAAGCGTGTCAACATTGTTTTACAGTATTTTATTTAAAAATAGAGAATTTAATTTAACCGATTTTATAGTTATGTTATAACCAATGTTCTTTTAATAAAAATATATATATTTTTGAAATTATTTAACTTGTACCTAACCTACCTACCGTTTTTCTGTTGCGCCTTGAGTAATTTTACCGCATGACAAAAACGTATTATATAACGTATGTATAATACGTTTTGTAATGAAAACATGTAAATTAATAAATAATAAAGTATTAAAGAAATGTAAAATACTACAAGAGAATATATATATAGGTACTGGTAATTATTATACTTATGTCTTATATTAAAGTTCAATAAGGCTGCGCCTTCATAATTTTCTTTAATAATATGTATTATAGCAGTGGTAATTCTTTCTAAATCAGGTGGAACCAAAAACTCGTTTACATTGTATAGACCCATTCATTTATCACCAACTTTAAGCAAACTCTTTGAAAAAATTATTCTTTAATGAATTCTACAAATCTTACAAGATACAAAAATCATATCACAATTACGTACTCAATTCGGCTTTTGTCCAAATATCTTGGAATAATACTCGATAAACGATTAATCTAGAAAATTCACTTTCAAATCAAGAGAAAAATTACCAACTCCAGACTGCATAATTGTGTCGTCCTCTTCTAAAGTCTAAAATCTAAATTAAATATTAAAATCAAACTATACTCCTGTACGTACCTGTGGGATGTGATCTATAAACAGTTCAGCCGTATGGTATATAGATTTGCCAATGTGCAAGCGGGCACGTAATTGGTGCTTATTTTTTTTTTTTTTTTTTGGGGGGGGGGGGGTGGGGATTAACTTTTTTCAGAATAATTGAGGCTTAAAAAATGTGCTAATTAATTACTAGTTACTAAAATACGGTCTTTGGAGGGGGAGAGTCAATCACTCCCTTCACCCTCCACCCCCCTAAATTACGTGCCTGCTTGTTAAACCATTTAACATCCACACCCAATTCGAGCATTCCAAAATATATCGTTCCGTGATATTAATGGTTCCTAATGGTATTTAATACTAACATACCGTTGCACAAAGAACTAATTTATGACTGTTAATGACCTTGCTAAACTTCCTTATACTTACGTTTCCATTCTAAATGTATTTCCAGCACTAACCCTCTAACATTCGCGGGAAGCAATAGGACTTCGGTCGGCCATCGGTCCAATCGAAAAAAAACCCTTACATAAGAAATTTTGCCTCCCTTTCTATTACCGATAAGTGATAACTCTCCTCACCGGCTAAGACGCAACTGGAATCGCGATTTATTATTATACTAATAAATAAATATAATTTAATTAGGTACCTACCTACTATTACATGCAATGGGTAACTACTTGTGCGTGATCTGTGTGGTAGATACCTACCTACTACTTATGTGTTACGTTGTTTTTTACTGTACAAAGATTAGACGTTACATTGAGGCCGCTATAAATGATTGTACTCAAAAAGTTATGACCTCCAGACGTGACTTATAACATAACATAATACATATAGGTACCTGTCGAGAACAGTTTTATATTTTTGACGTATAAAATATACATAATATTGTAATATTTATGGGTATATTATTACAAATCGTAAAAATATACTTCGTATTATTATAATCCACCACAAAACTTAGTATAAAAAACAAAAGTAATCAATTTTTTTGTTGAAGTTAAACTTCGGATCTATCATAATTTGTAATGGTAAATATGTTCCTAACGTTGCTATCGCGGTTACACCTATTATTTACCCACAAGTCACGCACATTATAATTACCTACCTGTCGTTTGTGCACCTTGATATTTTTTTAAAATTGAGGACGATTCAACTGTATAGGCAATATTGTGAATTGTCCTGAAAGCAACCACTGCGTGTTATATTATTGAAACTAGTTTTTATCTCGGACGTTGAATTCGATAAGGTCAACCAACTTGTTCGTGTAATACATCAAAGTGTATTGATTCGGTTTATACGTAATGTAGAAAATATGTTAATTTAATTCAACAGCTACTGTATAATATTTAGTTGCACCTTGTTTGGTTTTAAATGAGCTCGGATAACTTTTTAGGATTTCTAAAAACATAATTTACCCAATGGAGGAACCTACCTATACAACGCGATTGTCGACTACTATGCATCAGTGCAGCAGTCTATTAATGAATACACGTAGTGGCTGCATTAAAATATATGACAATACCTATTTATGTTGAATTGTTCAATGTACATGTAATACGTATGGTAAAATCTATGGTAAATTGCTATACTTATAACTATTACAATACAAAAATATAATAATCTATAAGACACTGACATTTTAAGAAGAAGATATTTTTTAGCATATCTTTCTGAGATCAAAATATCATTTAGGTGGGTACTTTGTAATGTGTATTGCTTGCGTAATGGCGTTGAATTCATTTTTAAATTAAATTGTAGAAATTAAATATTCAAAATAGTATAGGTAATAGAATAAATGCTGATCTACCCATCTTTTTACTCGGCGAAATCAGAATAGTTTTTCGAATAGGGGTGGCTGGGGGAAGTACTGGGGGAAGCAAGCATTGTTATATCTCTGGGTTTAAGACTCTAATTAATGTTATGCACTGCTTATGCTACTTCAATAAATGGATGCATGAGCATATTGACTACAGTGTGTCAAATGTTAATGTACCTATCGGATTTTTTAAACAAAAGCTAATATTTTTTTTTTATTTAATGCAAATGACCGGTATTCTCCCTATTCCGGCGGAATATCGGCGACACATGTTAAACACATGCAAAAAGATAGGGAAAATATATTTATTTTTTTAAATAATAGTCAAAACTAAAAGTTTTATTCATAGATAGTTACCTAATGAAAACAAATGCCAATGGATAATACCGAGTTGTATAGTTGGATCATTGATTATCTGCAATACACATATAATATATTAATTATTATTTATTGTTATTATATATATTGATCGGTATTTCACCTTTTGAAAAATAATTAGAAAATATTTTTCATCGATGAATCATAATACTATCATATGATTTGAATTTATAATCACTATCTCCATATTTTGTTTTATATCATATACATCTATAACATTGGTTCCCATCCTATGGTCGCGAGACATTGTATGGTGGACCGTGAATCATTATAATAAGTAATTATATGATACCTAATTGTGGGTGAATAGAAACAAAATTTCGAAATAAGTCTCATTGACCAATAACTACGGTCTAAGTACATATAACTATTTTTATAAGTTGTTGATGTATTACATTGGTTATGTTATGAAGAATCGAATTCAATTGATACATTTTTACCTTCATAATAATTGTCAATAAGAAAATTGATAAGAGTAAAAATTATTTTACCTCCAAAAAATGTGTATCAACTTTGTTATCATGGTTCTCATGAACGAACTGTGATAACTCCAAAATTTTTTTTTCACTTTTCGGCGTTGTTGCGGAGAATTAATTAACGTAAGTATCAATCCTGTTTAATTAATTGCTGATTTTTATAATTTTTTTAATCAAAACATTTTGTTTTCCGGGTGAATAGAAACATACCAAAAGTATATAAGCCAGATCAGCGCGGCAAATATGTTTAAAATGTTGTTTTTCATAAAATAAAGGCTATAAGTAAGTTATTTGAACGCTTTTTTTTAAAAAAAAATTCAAAATTATGTTTCTATTCAACCTCAATACAGTTGAATAACAAATTCTATGAAAACTAAGCAGCTGTTTTTTTTCACACACCTGCGGGTGAATAGAAACAGCGTACCTACTTAAAAAAATTTATAAAATCAAATTTTATAGTTGGATAACCGTTGAAAATTCTATCATGTAATTCACGGTGAGACCCAAATTTTGATGTAATTCACAGCATTGTGCATATTTTAGATCCAGAGATATAACATCTGAAAGGTGTAAACCTGTTTCTATTCACCTACAATTAAATTTGATTAAAATTGATCAATTACAAATCATTATTATAAGCCTGCTATAAGGAATTTAATTATTTTTGTTTATTCATACCTGATCTAAATTCTAAAATGTGCGAAATTAAATGATTCTTGCTTATAGGAAAAATAAGGTCTAAAATAGAGGTGGTTTGTGATATATCAAAAGTTCTCTAAGTGGTTATGTAGTGTCAAAAAGTTTGGGAACCACTGATGCATAAAGTAGAAATAAATTAAAAATATTTTTACCTTAACTTAGATTAGGTAAGTACAAGAAATTGTTTTTTCAAAGAAATTACTTCTAAAAATTAACTGTACACATTTTAACGTGAAAACGTCTTATGATAATATTGTTCTGATAAGAATAAGTTTTTGTTATCATTCTTAACCTTTTTGTATGGTCAACACAATTTTAGGTGCACTGGTTTATTGGATAACCGAGGTGACCTGTATTACCCACTGATCCTATTCCCCAGTCACCCTACTGTGATTGAATTCAAATTTATCACATACAAAGTACTTTGTGAAAAGTGACCTACTCAATGTTATAAAGTACCTAACTATGCTCTTAATCTACTCTACAGCAGGAGCGAGTTCCCTGCTGTTTGTTCTAAATTGAATTCCGGCTCGAGTTCTTGAAAATAAATGTACCAGCTTTTTTGGTTTAAAAAGTGTTCAAAGTTAGCTGTATACTACTATACTAATATACTAATATTATACTTGATAATAATTTATTGTTTCTGAATGTTTTTCATTTTACCCCTAGATAATATTGCGTATTATACATTAAATGATTACGCCTTACACAAAAATACCAAGATAAGTATTATTTATAGAATGTTGCCATGTTGGTACTAAATTAATTTTTTTGACATTTTTTCTTAACAAAATATTAATGTGTTGAGTTTAAAAATAATGAGTGCATTTTAAATATTATAACAGGTACCTACACTACATAGTGATTAGTGAGAGTTATTAATTCCAAGGCTACGATATAAATCGATTATAAATATATAATCGGTGTGACTGCGAATTTGAAGTTTGAACATCCGGACTTCCTATAGTTAATAATGGAGAAGTAGAGGGGCTTTTAAATGGTCTTCGATTATTAAAATATTTATAATTTCCTGGTTTTAAAAATTATGGTGTGAAAATAATTTTAACGGCTTATATTCATCTTTTTATTGTTTTATTAATAATAATAATAAAAAGTTAAAAGCGAGAGTTAAAAAAAGTTTTAGTTGCTTAACTGAAACTTCCATACAATTTTCAGTTTGTTCGAATATTTTAGACTTATTATATATTATGTGAATATGCGTATAGGTTCCTAGTATTTTTATCAAGACATAATTTTGAACCCAAAACGATTATAATTGTAGTACACATTTTTAAAGGATATTGCTTAATAATATATCATAATTCAACGGTACATAATTTGTACTTAAAAATACAATTATTTTTAAAACGTGAAATGAAAATGTATCTAATTAATCAAAATAGGTATCTTGTTTAACCATTTAAGTACCAATACAACGCTCTTATAAAGTTATAAAGATTATAATATACTCACGTATACGGTAAATATAATCTATGAATGTAATTTTAAATAAAGATTGTAAAATCAATATCATTTGTTTTTGTGGAAAAGTTATTCTTGTGTTAGGCGTATAAACACAGAAAAGTATAAGTGGTTCTAAGGACGAAGAAAACGAGTGTTCAACCGTTTATTGTAGTATGGTAATACTATATAATATTATTTATCTTTTACTTGCACAGTGAAGATTAAGCTATTTAACTATGTATAAGATGTACCTACTATATAGTATGTACTATGCACTAAACGGTGAAAAGTGTTAATATAATAATATCAATTACCTATAATATTATTAATCAGAATAAAATATACCGAACTCGTTCAGGAACAATATACCTAATATTATTCTCGCTTATGATTAATAAGTAAAATAAAAATATGTGGGACATTGACGAATTAGTATTAAAGACAATCAGACATCAATAATTTAACTAAAATGTTATTTCAAAGTGGGCGTGGCGTGGTCTATTAAACAAATTACCCATATAGTATGTTTTGTTCGCAATTATTAATTATGTAATAATAACCAAAATCATTGTTTAATAGAATGTAATTATATATTATGCAGGAAGCGTTTAATTTCGTATACTCAATTATATATAAAAAAGAATAAAATAAAAAATTTTTTGTGGTAGGTACCTATTTTGCTAATACATCTCAAATATTTTTTATGCAAAATCGTTAAATATTTTTCAGTAGGTAATTTACAATTTGTTTTAGAATGTTTTTTTTTATTTTTATACCAATTGACTCAACATGAAATTAATTTAAGTGTTAAATTAAAATATATAGAAGATTTAGATTTACAAGTAAACAATCTAACTAATATCATACAAACAGCTACATGCTGGGCACCCACAAATTAAATGAACCCCATTCTACTTCATTCAATCACCCAAATCATAGTTAATTATTTAATTATAGCTGAAAAACGCTTAACAAAAGCATTGTATTACTGGAATAGACTTACCCTCATAAACACAATTACGATAGCCTAGCAAAGAAACTTAACAAATCCTTACCAAACATATATTGGCATCTTTCAAAAATAATTTATCCAATCTCTCTACATAAGATCGTAGTCTGTGCCTTGTGTTGAAGCAACTAAACAAGCTTTTGGTTACAATTCTACTAAAATTCTAATAAAAAATATACTGGTATATGCCCCAACACTTTTATAAGTCATATCATTTTTATAAGATATATCATTTTTGAAAAAACTACTTATATAACATATTTATTTTGGCGCAAATGATAGGTCATTTTTGTACATTTGGCGCTTATGTCATATAGCCGTACGTTAATAATTGTAGCTGTTATCATATTATCTATACAACCATATATAACTAATGTCTAATGGTAATAACTAATAAGGTATATTATATTATAAAAATACACAATCCAATTAGTTTTAATCGAGTTCAATGCGTGTAGGTACCTATATAGTTTATCACTATATAACTCAATTAAAGCGTTTTAAAAACATGTATATTTATACAATTTGTATTATTCGAGAAAAAAATAGGTGTGTAGCGAATATACGCGAATGATTAAACTTAGTAGGTACCTAAATAGATATTATATTAGGCAGACGTTGGCCTAATATTTTCCAACTACAAATACAAACAAATTAATCTAAAAATTAAAATAGAGATAAACAAGACGTAAGTATGTCTATTGGATTCTGAGCAGAGTATTTTTTATTATACATATAGGGGAGACTGGGGGAACTACGGTCAGTAGGTAATACAGGTCACCTCGTTATCCAATAAACTAATGCATCTAAGATTGCGTTGACCATACAAAAAGGTTAAGAATGATAACAAAAACTTATTCTTATCGGAACGATACTATCAAAAGACATTTTCGCGTTTTCGCGTTAAAATGTGCGCAACTAGTTTTTAGAGGTAATTTCTCTAAATAAAAAATGTCATGTAATTTCAATTAAGGTATGAAAATATTAAAAATATATTTCTACTCTATAGATGTTTATAATATAAAACAAAATAATGGAGGTTATGACTATAAAATCAAATAATTTAATAGTATTATGGTTTATCGATGAAAAATATTTTTTAATTATTTTTCAAAAGGGGAAATACCGATAAATATTAAATATATAATATAATATAATATGTGTGTTGCAGATAATCAATGATACAACTCAGTATTATCTATTGGTATTTGTTTTCAGATATTATATCTACGAAGAAAACTTTTAGTTTGAACTATTTCTTCAAAAAATATTTTTTCCTATATTTTTGCATGTATTTTATGTGTGTTTTATCTTTTATATGGCCGGTATTTCACCAGAATAAGGAGAATATCGGTAATTTGCATTTTTAAAAAAAAAAATATTTAAAAAAATATTAGCTTTTGTTTAAAAAATCTGAGACATTGACACAGTGTATAGTCAATATGTTCGTGCATCCATTTATTGTAGTAGCATAACATTTAGAGTCTTAAACCCTGAGATATAACAATTCTTGCTTCCCTCAGTTCTTCCCTTAGTTTCCCCTAAATGTACTCTGGAGTGTAGGTATACTATATGCAATTATGAATTAGGTATGTTATAATAATGGTTAATACTTAAGACATTATATTATACTATCACCTTTGAAATTATGCGTTCGTATATTATGTTCGCTATAGAACGTCGCATTAAAAAAATTATATATAGGTATACGCATAAAATACGACGAAGTCTAATCTAATATCTAAAATCTAATAATTTTGTAATTTACATCTTCTTGAAGACCACGCACCAATCACCATGACCAACTTTGAAAAGTTTGTAACGTTCACTATCGTAAAACATTTAATTATTACATTAGTACCTATATTATTGCGTATAGTGAGGTACTATTATACTTAATATGCTGTAGATGGTTGCTTATTATATTGATTCATGAACTAACGCGGGATCAATGAATATCAATAATATATTATATAATATTATAATGTTTAGGTACCTAGGTATAATAATTAGTTGGATTCTGTCATTGTTAGAAAATAATGATAACAATATTATACCTACTTATAGGTACCTACGTATATTAATAATCAGACGAATTTAAGGGAATATATAATTAGGCCATATTCCTAATAATATTTAGCCTGCGGCTAGTATATTGGTAGACATTTGCGTTGTAATAGTAGAAACACCTTCATTAAAGAACACCTAGTTATACTTGTAGCTGCACAAAACAAATCAGGTAAGTACAATTTAGTCATTTGATGTTTCAATATTCATATCGAGGCTGGGGTCATATAACCATGTGTTTTCGCCACAACAGATTTTTTATCGCATATTATGCCTATCTTAGAACACTGTGTTACCGCGACGCGATTGACGTGTGCGGTTGTACAATAATTGTTTAATAATGAGTTGTAGCTCATAATAAATGAAAACATAAGTGGTAAAACGTCATCATAGTAATTAAGGATAGGTAAAAAATAGTGCGTTAAAATAATATCCTAAATAATATCGTTATGTATATTGTATACCTATAGATACTAACTCGAACGTTAAACTTAACGTTATAAAAAATATATTAATATTCCGAGATGAAGGGTTCATAATTTATAATTATGTGATTATGGATATTTGGAATTCATTGGATTTTTTTTTTTTAAATTAAAAGTTGTAGTAGGTACTTAGTTCTGATGAATATTCAACACACACATACACCTACTAACGCCCTTTCCCCTTCTTATAAACGAGTTTTTTTTCAATCACACATGCATATAATTAGTACATTCTACGTATTAATATTCAAAATTATTTTATTGATAAATATTTTTTTTAAATTTTATTACACGTTTGCTAAAGTACGCATTTTTGCACTGTAGGTAGTACTTACTTAGGTACATATTATATTTATCGTAAAAAAATAAATACATACATCAATACACAGAATCTTGAACTTCTACTGAACGACAATATATTTTAATATACAAATGAAACTGAAAAATCTGGGCAATGTAATGTAATGTAATGATCAAATCTTCTGAGCGAGCAATCTTACAAAGATGGGTGTCTTTTTATTTTGTGTCTGAACACACGTCTTTTACTTGTAGAAAAGTGTTCCAATCATCATCAACTTCCAGGGAGGTTTTTGTTAGCAAATTGGATCTAGTTTGTAAAATTAGAAATTTCTCAGAATTCTTTAAAATAATTGGTGAGGGGAGGGGGGAGAAATACGAACATTAATTGGTAACCACGGATACCAATAAGTTAGACGGTCTCCGCACAAAGTCGATTTTCATTGTAAACAATGATTAATCATTGAATTCAAATGTAATACATCCATTACAGTGAATTACTCGATGACATGATACACACGAAATTTACTATGTAGGTACAGCGGAGTGGTTACCTACATGACGGCTTATTATGTTTTGTATTTATAGAAAACCACATTGGTACATAATATAATTTTCCGGCGTAACAAGGTCTTGTTTGATATCGTTGATGTGGCTTAGAACTCGTGAATTACAATAACATACAATTTATTTGTACCCGTCATACTCATACCGTCTCAAATCACATACGTCGTGCTCGATACATATTGTTATTGTATACGGACATTAAAGTACTAGCATTGATTAATACTCGCACAACGCACTTGTACTATATGTATATAGTATATTGTCTACTGTTTATTGTATGATTAATGTTTATACATCGATGATTATTGATAATTAAATATATTTGATAGGTTTATCTAAATAGGTACCATAATAATATAATAATAATATTATCGTGTTGTACCTACGTGTTAATGAGTTAATATAGAGTTACCCATTTTGGTTCATTGAATTTGGCAATATGTAACTACAAATAACAATACTATTATGATGATCGAAAATAGTTGGGTACCAGTTAGTACAGTAATTATTAATACTAATATAATTATTATTGGGGGGGACCTATCTCGGTCCACAAGGCCTTCGAAGGTGTAAACGGGTTGCCCCCTCTCATCCACTGCTGATGCAGGTTGTCTGTTCACCGACGACTCTGCGGTCTGCATTATAGAATTTTGTTAATCTGTTTGTACCATTCGTAGCAGCACTAACTGGTGAGTTTTAATGATTTTTTTTCATATTATTTGTTATTGTTTTGCTTATCATAGCTGGAATCATATTATGTTAAGTAAAACATCAAAAATATATTTTAGTATGATAGTTTAAGTTAGGTTAACAATTTTTTTTAGGTTTGAAATTTAGAGTAACATAAACTTAACATTAAATATACAAACCTAGTATGTATGTACTTATCTAAAGTGGATATTTTAATTATTGTTATTGTTTAATAAATAATAATGCATTTATTTAAATACATTGAATAATATTGTATGTAGGTATTCAGGGAAATTGTTCTTATTGCATATGAAGAAGCTATAGCTTAATTCATTTTTTTTCAAAATTTAAAAATAATCTAGTAAAGAAATTAAATTGTTTTTGAATCAAGTTTTTTAAAAATAATTTACTACTGGTTACAAGTCTTGGAAAAAATCATTAAACATAAATATATGATATATTGTTTTGTGTAATTACTTTTATGTAAACAAATCATTTTGATATTAGTTAGGTATGAACAAATTTAAGTTTTGCATTGTTTATAATAATAATCTAAAACAAGGACAAAATGAGAGTAGAGATGCATTTATATAAATATATAATTAATTTTTCGGTCATAGGTACATAGGATGCGTTTTTTTACTAACATTATGTACTTTGACATTTAATTAATTAAACCGGAGTCCTACCTAAAATGCAAGAAATACGTGGAATATGTATGTTATTCGATCTATCGAGGGAGTTTGAAGTGAAAATTAGAATATTTGTCGAAATAAAAATAACGAACGCATAATTAAAACAACTTTTAAAAACCTGCCTTGTACACTTTCTGCTTATAATTTTTTTATTATTAATAAATAATAAACATAAACATAACACGAGAAACTATAACATTTGTAATCATTAAATATTAATAATATTTTACTGTGGCGTAAATGCATAATTATTTCTATAATATGCTAATAATGTAAATATTTGTGTGATAACATCAGAAAAATAATATAAATATGCAAACGATTTATAATATATTATAATATAAGTCATAATATTCATTACTGATTAGTGATTAGCCAGTGCCCCGTATAGATGTTAAGAAACTAAACATCAAAATCGATTTTTAGTTTATAATATAATATACACAAGTCTAATTAATAAACTTTAATATTATATAATATATTATGCTTATTAGGCTAATGACATACTAAATATGTATCTGAAAATTGACGCCGATGAAACTATGCACCTATGTAATACTATTGTAATTTATTACGTGTTATAATAGGTACGTTAATAAATAGGCATATTAGCATATTGGTGGTATTATCCTTCGCAGATTTCTCTATATCAATAACAATTTTAATATGATAATCGGGACCTTGACGTTTCAACGATCTTTAACGAGTTCTGATGTAGGTGCCTAGACCTAGTGCCGAACTAGACTTAACAGTGTTGTACAATAATAATACCTATTAAACTATTGTTTATATACCTAAATTATTATTCATTCCGATGGGAATCCTTTGGACCGTTAATTTTAAGATAAGAAATGTTGTTAGTTTTTACTTTTAAACTCCAATGTAGATAATCACACGACTTCATTATAATAATATACGATAGCATTAATATAATTTCTGATTTTCATAAAGTCAATGTCCTTTTGTCAAAAACAAGATACATTCAAATAATGTGTAAATAGATAATATTATAAAATTATAATATATACTATTCGTATATGTCATTCCGACACGCCAGTCTCTATTTAGGTGTCGTGTATTATAATTTATATTTGTTTATACATTATTTTTGAGTAGTTTGTATTCATAAAATTAAGTTATCACCCGTTCTTTTACGGTTAATTTTACGTCAAACAACATTTTAAATGATTTAATTTCTATATTCTTGAAACAGCTAGTTGATTTAAACAAAACACATAAAATTCATAGTCCATAAATTAAAAATCACAAGATTTGCGAAATAATAATATAGGTAAGTACCTATATATTATAGGTCATAGGTGTAAAATAAAAGTGAATTTTAATTGCCATTATACATAATTATTGAATTTAATGTAAAAATATTAAGTGTAACGCCGTTCTTCTAAATATGGTGGAATGTACAGGATTATAATATCATTGTTTTTGAAATGGATTTTCGATCAACTATTTACGCAGTGAGGCAATAATTCAAATTTCTATAAATAAAACCAAAATTTTCTTAACTGGAATAACTTTTGTCGTACCTAGTGGTTTCTCAATAAATTTGAATCACCAATACTCCGTTAGATCGTAATAAGATTGTTGCCACAGATTGACATTTTTATTATTTTGTACATATAAAAAAAATGATTGGAATAATTGTAGGTATTTTAATTTAGTTATGTTCACGGCAGACCTGTTGATATAGATCAAAATTAAATGAATATAACTATTTTTACATTTTACCAACACATAAAAATTGTATGGAAATAAAAAAAATTTCACCAAGAGAAACAACATGGGTCGAATATAATATAGGAAGAAAAAGACGAAACGATTAATAATACTAGTTTTGGCGTTCGCTCGGGGCCATCGAAAATATCTATCGATTTGCCGAGATATATATGGGGAGGCCTCGGGGTAAAAAAAAAAGTATAATATTTTCGTTTTGTCCAAACCATCAGCTTTACCATCACTATACCTATATAATATTATTCTGTTATATTTGTGAAGTTTAAACACGCGACACAACGTTCGACTTGATGTTTCCCGCTGCACAGACTGCAAAGCATGCGATATTATCGGCTATTGTGCATATTATGCATATTATATTATAACGTTTAGATGTACGAAATTATAATAATATTATACCTCAGCGGATCATAGAAAATACAGTCTTCGTGGTTGTACAATTTCATAATTCATATCATTATTCTGATTTGGGTATAATATAATATTGTGTTAAATGCAATTAAATCCAGTCGTGAATACGTTTAGTATAATTATGTTATGACTTATATGATGAATAATGGTGGCGGCGCCAACTATTAAATCTTTTGAGGCAACTGACATATTATGGTGCTTTTGACACCCACCCCTTATGACCAAATTAAAAAAAAAATGGTAAAATACTAATCTGACGTATAATATACATTATTAATAATGACCATTTTACCACAGACTTTCATCTTTCTATAGGTATCTATACTGTATATCCCCGGAACCCACCCTATAGACTGAGTATATTGATATACCTAGTCCCGTGCCTCAACAAATTACCTCCACGCCACCGCTGGCAGGTTATGAATATTATTATTTGTACTATAGTAATAATAACGATGTACATGAAATTATTATTCGTATCTAAAATAGGTTTACGTAACAATTGAAATTTCGCAAAAAAAAAACTTTACAATATTATACGCCGGCCCCGGATAACGCCTGTCGACCTTCTGCGTCAGCATTTCAGTTTTTCCACCGATTCGGATTCAACGGGCTCGCATTGTTTTAAATAAAACGGTTCGGATGCCGGAAAACGTCCGCACAATGTGAAAGCCGTACATAATATTATACACATAGTAACAGGCCTCAGGACACGGGAAACGGCCGAGACCTTGTACCCGCGCCGACGTTCTCTGCAGTACATTTTATAATATAAACGACTATTATAATATTACAATAATAATAATAATAATATTATTATCATTGTTATTTGTTGTTATTATTATTATTACTATACAAACACATTTTTAAATATTCATTGCCGATTTGTCCTCGGGTCATATTGAACGGCGGCAGTCTCGTATTCGCGCGTCCCGACGACGACGACGTTTGATAACGTGGTTTATCATTGGTACCTACCTATTCAATCATTTAGGTTTAGCTCTCAATTTTTCTCGGATTCCTACACGACTTTATTTTACAGCTGCAACTACAGTCTACAAGACCTACAAAATATTCAAATTATATGTATATTATCTGTACAGCGATAGAAATAATATAATGTGGCGTATATAATATTAGTTATCTGTAATTCCGAGTTTTTGAGTACAGAATGTACTGTTTTGAGTATATGATGTGAACTTAAGGTGCCCGTGACAATGTAATTTTGTTTGGGTTGTTGTGGGTGGGGGTATTTAGCTTCTTCGCATCATGGTAGTCCACGTCTAGTCACTATTCCAGGTTAGGCCCAGCCTGGACCAGGGAGTTATCAAAACAAACGAATTTCTGTTCTTATTAACGTGGATATGACCAAATTAGGTACCTATATGTAAGTTTTGCAGAAATCGATATGATACAACGACGTTTATATTCTTATTTTACAGTAGTAACTGGTTAACAGTAGTAAGTTACTTTTAGACTAGTGTCAAGTCATACGGTTATACGGGTTAATTATTATTATATTATGGACTTCTGCAGTACAAAAAAAAATACATATATATAAACAGCAGGATCAATAATTTACAGTAATTTATACAATGTGTCCCGGGGGATGTGTAGTTTACCTTAAGACTAAAGTTATAAAAAAAACTGATTTTGAGGTCTTGGGGTCTAACTCTTTTATTTTTTTAATTAGGGTTATTAAACTTTTTGAACTTACCGCACATTTTTTTATGTATATCTTCAAAACGTTTCAACTATTTTATCCCAATTATTTTTAAATCTTAAAACTATGTTGGTGTACAATCAACTAACATATGTATTAAACCAAAAATGTACAAATTATTCTTATTGAAAAAGTAAACAAAATTGCAAAAAGTTATCATTTTTAAACGTAATATATAAGTAATAAAATATAAAAATTAAAAGAGTTAAACCCCTACCCTTTAAATGTTTTTTTTTCATAACTTAAGGTATACTATCATAATATTATGATGCCGGCCGATCACTTCCCCGGGATATATTGTATAATATTGTATATTATCTCTACATTCGATAGAAATGGATTGTATAATATTGTTAGCTTCAGTCGTGAGCGTTTCCTATATATTTTGTTTTTTCCTGACTTTACGGGATAACGACAACTTTCACTTAATATTAATGAACATCGTTTGTATAGTAGATACTTATTAATGTGATAATATTATAATATATTGTTCTCAGGTAAAGATGGCGAGAATAGCGCTAGCGATACTGATTTTGGGGTGCTGCACATGCGCCGTGTGGTCGGTAAATGACCGGCTGCGGGAGGTGTTTAGCTGGAAGCAGTTGGACTTTGCGTTCCCCGACCAGAAGACCAGGCAGGCGGCCATTGCCAGTGGCGAGTACGTGCAGGAGAACAATTTGCCACTTGGCCTAGAGGTATGGCGGGACAAACTGTTCATCACCGTTCCCCGGTGGAAGGCCGGAGTGGCGTCCACGCTCAACTACGTGTCCCTCGGATCGGGTAATTATTATTTTATACCTATACTACGCGGTAATCGATAATATATTTCAGATATCATAATGAAAATAATATGACAGAATATAGGTGAAACATATTCTGTGATAATTTATTAAATAATATTAAATATATTAATAATAATGATGGCGATAATTAATAATAACGTCAAGTGCGCTGACCGCGGCGTCAAATGGACTGCGTGGGATTATTATATTACTTTGTGGTGTGATCGCATAATACGATGACCACCGTCGAGCAGCTGACCCACATGACCCTAGGCCGTGACGCCGCAGTCTGCGTGTTGCTATATACACCACCCACATGACACACGCATAAAATTGTTATCTATCCATCACGGATACCGAAAAACGCCATAAACTTTCCGTAGCTTTTTTTTTTTTATTATTATTATAAGCGTATAATTGACCATTATTGTGTTTTCTGTATTGCATGTCCATTGCGCGTTGTCTGTTCGTGTTTGTATAATATATTATATTGGTACATGGCTATGTTGTGTATTTGCGTTATACTTCGGTGGCGGTCGCCTGAAAGCAGTTTATTATGTAATACATATTTTATTCCTATAAGTCATAATATATTATAATAATATGTAATGAGGATGATGGGTAACACGTAGTGAGATACCCGATCGATAAAATAATATTATGTCCTAATAAAAATATTAATTTCGACCATATTTAATAACGTAATCACCCGGTTTGATATTTGATACGTTGTTATAACTACAAAAAAATTAAATATTATAATTTAAAAATAAATCGTACGATTTTGAGCGTCCTCGTACGTTTCGCACTCACTCACATCACAATAATAATATATAGGTAACCACTCATAATATTCGAACTATAGGCAATGAAAAAAACGTGTTGTTTTGGATACTTTCTTTTTCTTATCTGATATTTTTTCAGCGATTCATTATATGTATGAGTGTAATAGTCAATGCGAATATTTGCCGTGTATAAATGTTTAATTTAGGTACCTATGTAAAAATATAATGTTATAAATGAGGACTGTATTTCATGGTATATGGTATAGCAATAGCTAGTTGGCGCGTTGAGCTTTTTGTCAATAGGCATGACAATAGTTACGAACATACTATAGTATAGCATTCGATTTATATATTATAATAATTTATAACAATAATATAAAATATTATATAGTATTGCAAACGTTATTCGGTTATTGTAAACATTGCAAAAACGGTGTGCATCAATATTTTATATACCTACACGATAATAATATACAGGGTGTTTAAACAATTTTGAAAAGCTTTAATTACTGTATGTACATCTATATTTATACGTACATATCAGGAAGCAATAACGGATAACACTGCTGCACATTTATTAGGTATAACATTTAATCACCTCATCGCAGTTAATGTAATAAAATAAGCAATATATTATGTAGTACCTAATATTATAATGTATTCTATTATCGTTCATCGGATCTAGTCTATAATGACCGTTTCCCAACTTTTTGAACTCCTTGTACCTACCTATTGTAGTGAACGTCCGGAAAACGGTACGAGACTAACGTATTTAGTAATATAATATTATGGTCATTGCGTAAAGCTGGCGAAAAGGTTTTATACGCTCATCTGACGATATTTCTGTTATTTCACGCGTGGCCGGGCGGACCTCTGATTATGCAGCGATAAACGCAGTCTGTTTCGTCCGTATTCACGTAATATCACAATATTCGGCCAGAACCGTAAATCGTGTAATATTACAATCTTACGCTGGACAACCACCTGTTCGGGATCCGACATAATACGCGATACGTCGCTATATATTATAGCGTCGCGTACAGAGTTTTCGTATACGAAAGTAATAATAATATAATACCTAAATGCGAAAAAAAAAACAAAATCCACGTATTATGCATTCATTGTCGTAGGTATACAAAAACCGATAAAAAAAAATGTGGCAACGCGCGATTTACAAAATCATTCTACTCTGCGGACACAGTACCTATACGTACGTGAATCGCACACATGACGCGGTGCATGATCGTGTGTGTATAGCAACAACTACAATAATAATAAATAATAATAATAATAATTATTATTGTATCGGTGTTCTCACGGAAAGTGAAAACGACATCATCGCGTATATTCGTGTCGTAACACCGTGTCCCGCATTCGACCAGCAGTTGAATTATATATTATATTTTTTATTCTCACACGTGTCTTGTCATCGTAACTCGCGGTCGTATTGTGTTTTTTTTCGCTTAAAAATCGCAATAAAATAATAATTGATCTGAAATACTGCTGCCCGCAAAGAAGAGTAGGTCGAAATAAGCGGATAAGACGAAAACGAATCGTAGTGATGGTCGTTCCCGATTGCCGAACGGATAATAAAATATTATATAGTACCAGTAGGTACCTACTTATGTGGTGGTAGAAAAATATAATCCATTAGTGTGTGACTGTGTGTCTTGTTAAATAATTATTCGAGCGGGAAAAAAGGCACCTACGCTTCAACTTTGGTTGTTTTTGTGTTATTATTTTTTGTAGTTAGATGTTTGATTTTGCTTCCATTGTGTAGTTAGTTTTGGTCGTGGTATAAGTGGATTGAAATGTATTCATGTGGTAGTACAACATAATATTTTATGGATCCGCCACTGTGTTTGTCAACTTGTTAAATAATATTTTCGTAAGACACGCTACGCAGTACAATTTACTTGCTATTGCATGATTTAAGTATTAAGTCAATCGTTAAATTTCAGTACATTTTAAATGCAGAATAACAATTTAGTTTGCATGGTGGTGATAATTCGAATGTACAGAAGATAAAAACTAATATACCTATGTAAGTATACTGTAATATTTAATTTGATATTTATTTATACGGCGTGGTTAAGGAAAATAAAAACATTGATTTCAGATATTAAAATAAATGGTTATGGTTTAGTTCAAGGCAACAAATTGTCATTAAACATTTGAATTGAATAATACGAACTATAATCGTGGGACATTATTTCAAATTATAACATATTATTTTATGGCATTTTATATAAAATAATTATTGCTCTCAAGTGTTATATTTTATAAAAGCACATTTTAATTAAAATTTAATTTCGATTAATACTTTAATCCACTTCATACGACCGAATAATATATTGCAATATTCATTACTCGGTGAAAATGTTAAAATATTTTAATTACATACGAAATCATTTCTTCGCGTTTGTGTGTTTATTATTATTTCACCGACTTGCACTCATTATAATAATTACTATGAATATAATATTACAATATTATACCTGTATTGAGTTGTTTATTTTTTTTTTGGTGCACGTGGATTTATAGTTATGTGTGAAAATCGTTCTTCGGCACGATTTCATAATGCCCACGTGCCTAGTGTAGGTACCTATGTGACAATACATTTACGTAGGGACGAACCCTTATGCGAAATCCACGTTATCGCAGTTGCAAACCATTATAATATGTTTTTACACGTAGTTGTACACGAATACATCGTATTTACAGAGTTTTCCGTTTATTATTTTCAGAACCGGAAAACAGATCTCCCAATCTGATACCGTACCCGAATTACGAACAGAATCGTTTGGCGTCCAACATGACCGATCGAATCGTGTCCGTGTTCCGCATCAACGTTGACGTGTGCGATCGACTGTGGCTGGTCGACACCGGTCTGAACGACGTGTGGGGCGAGGCCAACCCGGTGCAGACGCCCAAGCTCATGGTGTTCGACCTGAACACGGACACGCTGATCAGGCAGTACACGTTCAGACCCGATGACATGAAGCCCGACTCGTTCTTCGCCAACATCTTGGCGGACACCACTAAGGACACGTGCGACGACGCGTTCGCGTACATCCCGGACTTGGGCGGGTACGGGCTGGTCGTGTACAGCTTCGCGTCGAACACGTCGTGGAGGGTGAAGCACCACTTCTTCCACTTTGACCCACTGTCCGGCAACTTCCACGTGGGCGGCCACAACTTCCAGTGGACCGACGGCATATTCGGCGTGGCGCTGTCCCCGGTCAAGGAGGATGGGTACAGGACGCTATACTTCCACCCGCTGTCCAGCACCCGGGAGTTTTGCGTGTCCACGCACATCGTCCAGAACGCCAGCATCGCGTCGGACAGCTACTACGAATACAAGGTGCTGGGCTCTAGGGGCCCGAACACCCAAGCCAGCGGGTCATCGCTGGACGAGGCCACCGGGGCGCTGTTCTACACGCAGATAAACAAGGACGGCGTGGGCTGCTGGAACTCATTCCGGAACGCGGACGAGTACTCCGCCGACACCAACCACCTGGTGGCGTCCGACAGCCAGACGCTCGAGTTCCCCAACGATCTCAAGGTGGATAAGACGGGAACGCTGTGGGTGCTCTCAGACAAGTTGCCACTGTATCTGTACAGGGGCCTAGACCTCAACGAAACCAATTATAGGATCTTTAACGCCCCCGTCGTGGACGTAATCAGGGGCACCGTTTGCGACATCAAATAGATATTAAAATTATGATGTGGTACATATACCATTTTACTACCTGTACCAATTATCTACATCGCTGGTTCCTCATACCTCACGAAATCCAGTACTTATTTTACACTTTATATATATTATGTATTACGTATAACAATAATTTAGTACGTGTTTTTTTTTATACATATTATTTTATATTTTATTGATAAATAGACGCATTACAGTATTATTGTTTGTATGTTCATTTTTTTTTTTTCAATAAAATTGTTTTTGAACAGTCTGTTTTATTTTTTTTACCCATTTCAAAATCGTCATTATGATATTATAATCTATCGATTGCGCATACTTACCTGTTATTATAAGGGAAGCATGTTATGCACATTTTTATTTTCATGGACAAATGTAATTATTTTGATGACGAAGAAAATTATACGTTATTTTTATCCGTGATTACGCGTTTTAAGTACCTATATAGCTGTATTTTATTTTATTGTTTTGTTAAATAACGTAGTGGTTACATCCGATGTTTTTATGCATGAATGGCTGCAGTAACTATATATTATAATTTGTTTTTAATGATCAAATCAGCGTATAATTTTATATTTAATTATTTAGTATAGTTGAATAATATCTATAATATTAAAAAAAAAAAATAACGCAATTTTTTGATTATCGTGATAAAGAACACCCAGGAAATCTTCAGTGTATGTCAGATTCCTACATAGGTGAAGTTCGGTGTCGTCAAAATAACAAAATTATTAACTGCAGTGTATTTACTCGAGTAATAAAATATTACATTTTTAAATTAATGTCATCTTTATAAATAAATGTGTATCTACCTATAACTGTTCACATTTTATACCTATTCATTTTCTACGTTATTATTTTATTCGTCGTTTTGAGAAATAGTAGTTTATATTTATTATCTATATATATAAAAATGAATGTATGTGTGTCAGTGTGTGTGTCCATGTTACCATGGCAACCATTTATATATTATTTAGAGATTTTCGTCGGTGTGTGTCTCCGTATTACCATGGCAACCAATTATATATTATTTTGAAATTTCCGATAAAATGTTTTGTATATAAATGGTTGCCATGGTGATATTATGTAGAATTATTATTCATATAGAGTTGGCAATTTTAATGGACAACGAAGTGAACGGGATCAGATATTTATATATATATAGATAGATTATACCTCTGAGCAGAAGATAGGCTAATTTAAAAAGGGAGAGAACCAACCCCGGGAGGTGCTCAAACAGGAATTTTGAGATTTCCGATGGAAATTTTTGTTTTTAAATGGTTGCCATGGGTTTTGAAGCTATTATAATAATAATTATTGGTTGCCGGGAAACGAAGTGCACGGGATCAACTAGTAAATTATATTTAACAAATAACTATAATCCACCGTAAGAATTGTTATGAATTATTATAAACCAAAAGTTAACACTCATTAGTTCTTAGCATGAAAACAAAATCGAAATATTTGCCGGCAGCCAATAGGCTACCGGAGGACGATGACTAGAAAAAAACATTAATGAGTGATCATTGAAACATAATATAGGTACCTAAACCATGTAACAGTGTTAGTTAATTTTATTCGAATGTTTAGACCACAATTTTATCTGTTTGATGGGTTTTCACTTTTCAGAATATTTCGCTGTATTTTGTTGTTATAATTTTACTATTTAGTAATTATCTTAAAATACCACTTTATAGTTGTAAAAGTACTAAGTACTAAATGGTTCAAAAATTTCCTCAAGTTATGTATTAATAGAAATAATATATACTAAATAAGCAGTAAACGTTGAAATAAATATTTTATACTAAAACTTTTAAAATGAGGAAGTTTGTTATTATTTTCTAATTAATCATTACTATTTTATATTAATATATTATATTGCGTTATTGCACTGAGCTGTGTGAAACGAGACGAATGCATTATGCACGATATCTGTAGGATCCACCTTTTTTTTTTTTTTATTAGATTAATATTAATTAATATTACAAAATATGATGAGTGTCTCACGTTACTGAAAATGCGGTAATAAGGTTTATTTTTCTATCGATGCTAAATAGTGAATACTATTGGTGTGTTTTGTACTTAAAATAAGTTACCGTAAAATACTAATGATTTTTAAATGTAAGTGTTTGAGTTGAAATTGGAGATTCCGTTTCCTCTAGATTTTTGACACTTTCAAGTAATGTGTATGTGTATGTGGGAGTAATGCGTATCGTTATCCAGTTGTAATAATTAATACAATTTACGTATAGTTTAGACATAGTTAAATTGCGTATTGCTACATAATTATTATCATTATTAATATCTATCGTGGACTTAAACACCTGGTATGAATTCAATTATATTTAACTATTACCATTTACCGGGTTAAGTTCCAATTTTGAGGAAAAACAATAATTACGCATGTTTAAGTTTTCGTTTACCTACGTTTTTCCTTGCCTGTGCAACCACATCGTCGTACCTATCAACCTCAAATTTTTTTCATATTTTAGCAACAATTATGCATTTTATAGGTTCAAATTATAACCGTTCGCCGCGGCTGGTGCCATACCCGAACTACCAAATAAACCGACTGCCGGCCGCCGGTCAATCGACCACCAACCATCTCATCAACACGTACAGGATAAGCGTGGACACGTGCGACCGCTTGTGGATGATCGACATGGGGATCTCGAACGGCACAAAGCTCGGCCAACCACAGCTTTTCATCTTTGACCTGAATACGGACCGGATCGTCCGGCAGTTCATCATCGCCCAAGACCTGATGCGCGTGGACGGAAACACGTGGTTCCCGGGCCTGTTGGCGGACACGGACTCGGACTCGTGCAACCGTGCGTTCGCCTACCTGCCGGACCTGGGTGGCGGCCTGGTGGTGTACGACTACCAGCGCAACACGGCCAAGCGAATCGAGCACCATTACTTCTACTTCGACCCACTGGCCACCGTGTTCCACATCGGCGGTGTCCGGGTCGAGTGGCCGGACGGCTTGTTCGGCGTGAGCATGTCCGAACGCCACCGGAACGGCTTCCGGACGCTTTACTTCCAGGCAATGTCCAGTACCAGGATGTTTTCGGTGGACACGAGCGTTCTGCAGTCGAACACGAGTGGCAGGAACACGTTCGAAGAGTACCGACATCTCGGCCACCGCGGCGCTGGAATGCAGGCAGGTCCCATGACCTCGGACGAGGCCTCCGGCACCGTTTTCTACGCGCTCGTCAACCAGGACGCGGTCGGCTGCTGGAACCCGAAGCAGTACGACCACCTGTCGTCCGAGACCTCAGCCGTGTTGGCACAGGACTCTGAGACTCTCGAGTTCCCGGGTGACATCAAGGTGGACAAGGACTCCAACCTGTGGGTGCTCAGCGACAGGATGCCCCGCCACCGGTTCGATGTTAACAACTTTGACGTGGAAGACATCAATTATCGCGTGTTCAGAGCACCTGTGGCCGACGTCATCCGCGGTACGGTTTGCGAATCGCCCCGCACCTTGACTCGGCCACCCACCGGTCCTAACCATCCCTCTCGTCCGCGGCCAACCACCACCTCCACCAGTGGAAGTGCATGGAACACGCCGTCCTCTAGGGCGAAGGATTTTGATTAAGTATGGTTCGTTACATGACGCTGCGTATGCACGTGCAACGGCATTTAATGTATATTTTATTTATTATTATTTATATTGCAAGGCGAAATAGTGTTTTAAATATAATCGCCACTTAGGATCAATGATCGGTATAATATGTGTTATTATTTTTATAATTTTATACTGTTTAGAGCATTTTAGTATATGACTTAAAACTGTGAACGAAATACATTTTTTAGTTGTAGGTGAATGTAATATTTAATAATATAATTTATATGTGGTGAGTAATAATTAAACACAGTGATATTTAAATTTACATAAAACTGCTATATTATTGTGTTATAAAATGAGTCAGTCACTATAATAGCTAATATTATTATACGAGTACATAGTCTTTGGATGAAAATAAGCAATCCGTAAGCTTATTAGGAGAAAAAACAAACTATACATAATAGCTGGTACGTATGTGAGCATCAGAGCATTATTTTGTCGACGAATTGGAATACAAACTATTTTTGTTATTTATCCACAAAATCATAACTTTTCGTGGTCCGCAACTTAACTTTTTTTTGCGTATCCCTGGTAATCATTTTCGGTATGGTCACGATCGACGAAGTAGGCGTAGACGGCGAGGTCAAATCCGATGGCGAATTCAATAATATGGTAAGTAAACGGAACTGCTGCGAGAGCGAAAGGCTGGCTGAGTTGCCCCTGAGGTTTGTATTATTAAACATTTTGAACAAAACAATCTGTACAATCAGTTATTATTATGGTACATAATTATATAATATGAGCCGTGGTATGGCATGAAAACTTAAAAGGAAGTTACCCATTGTCAGTAAATCATTGAGTACCTAGCCTCAGATAGGTAAAAATTATTGATCCATCGACAACGGAGTAATGGTCGATACTATATAGTTGATATTAACAATTATGTTTTACTTTATTAATATTTATTTATTTTTATACCATACCTATTTGGCTATTCCATCTGAACGCCGAGTTTATACGCCTGATTCGATGTTTATTTGATAATCGTTGTATTATAAATTCAAAACTCGAAAGTCTTACAGAGTGAACAATGTACAAAAGTGTACCCTACGTCTTTTAGTGTAGACAAATTACTTAAGGTAACATCATTCATTTTTTTTTTTTTTAATACAATTCATCAGATAGGTAATTGTTTTTCAACTATTTAGATAGGATGTAAATTATAAAATAATTAATTATTTATCATGATAATGCTGATGACAACAATAATAATTAACAGCCATTTGTTTGACAAAAATGTTTATCTTATTTCCAAAAGAGATAATTTTATATTAAAATATTAGTTTGATGAACTATTGTAAAATAATATTAATATTATATTATTATTATAATTGATTGGAAGGTTTTTAAAAAAAATAAATTCATTGTAATTTGTTGGTGTCAACAACAGTGGATATTCGATGAGTACTACCGTGTATGGATTCTGATTTTCTTATTATCTACCCATTTATTTTTTTATTTTTTTGGCTACAGTAGAAACATTATCATTTCAAGTATGGACAATATATTATACTGGTATACATTATACAGGCAATTGAATAAATACGGTGTCATCTGTTTTTGGGAATCGCGTGACCCAAGTAAACTTGCAAACATTTATCAAATACCAAAATACTTTTATCATCTGTACGCACAAACACACGCACGCACGCACACACACACACACACACACACACACACACACACACACACACACACACACACACACACACACACACACATACGCGTAGTTTCTTATCCTCAATAGATATAAAGTTTCGTCGTGTATTTAATGTTGGTAGGTAACTGATACAATGATACTGTGGGTTTGTTTTTGACACACGATTACTTTGTTTTGATTCAAGACAACTTGATATCATTCTATAGCTGGCGTATCATAAAAAATCAAGTTATATATTAATATTATAATTCAATAAATACATTTTGATTAAATTGTATATTATTTTTCATTATTTTTAATTTGTTTCATCTTTATTAAACGCATGATTATAACAATAGCATATAGGCACCAAACTGTTATTATTGTGACATTGTAGGGTAGGTAAGACACAAGCCTATAAATACCTACTAATAAAAAGCGAGATTATAATACATTCCAAGAAGTTGAAGTCTTTATTCATTAGTAAAAAAAAAAAAATACATTTATTTAGTTACCTAGCTATACTGATAAACTTGTAATTTATTGAACATCAGGGCTGTTCAGAGGTGGGGGCAACTTTAAAGTAGTATAATATCTTCGTATTGAGGCATTAGGCTATAGTCTGTAATCTGTATCATTATAATATGTAGGTACCTGTACTAAGTTCTATAAGTCTTATAGAATAATACTAAAATTGTAATTATACCTAATACGGTTATACATAATTACATGTTAAATTTATTGAAGATAAATGTTTTTAAATGTTTTTTTTACTTGTTATCTAAATATTATATAGCATTTTCTATGCACCATATACTCTTCAACATATTTTGACTTGTTTTGAGTTGTTTACGGACATTCGTTATTTATTCTATACATGTCTATGAAATTGTATTCTGTATGATTATCATAGTGGTTTTATACCCCTCGTAAATTAATTAAAAATTGAATAAAATATTTCTTATAATAATATTATTTTAAAAAAAATGTATTTATTTATATATGTGGCTTACCCCTTGTAAATTAATTCAAAATTGAATGAAATATATTAACTTATAATATTATTTAAACGGGAGACTTTTTTTCCGTTTACCGTTTACCGTATTCGTATTTTTTTTATAATTTTTTTAATTTACCTTATCTATTTATTTAATCTTATAAACATCCAAGTTAATATTTTCCTTGAATTTATAACTTTTTTATAATTGCAGTTTTTTTTATATATACGGTAATACATTGCTAATAATGTATTGAATAATATTCATATAAATAATATGAATAATATTCAATTCAATTATGTAAGTATGTAATGCAATACATGAATTTAAATGAGTTTGATTGGTTAAGGTTTGGAAAAATACGTTTATAAAAATGTTGTTATTCTTAGTGAGTATTTTGTTTATTATGGTCGAAGGGCCCCCAAATTAATTTGCCCCTGGTCCCGAAAAACTTTTGGGACGGCCTTGTTGAACATTGAAATGACGATAAAATAATATAGTTAGTTTTTAAATGATCCTACTATAGGTAAGTAATATTTATGACTTCTCAAAATCTCAACTGCAATTTTTTCCTGTGCACCGGCCACCGAATGCAAATTATAATATTATGTAAGGTTGAAGTCTGTTGTAGAACAGCGGGTTTTAAACGATTTTTGGGAGATCGTTTTTATTGGCAGACTAAACTGCTGTTGGCAAGCATATTATTATAGCGATATAATGAGATGTGCCGATATAAAACTCGCACAATCTAGCGTACAACTTACTCATCTTCTTTCGAGCATAATGTTACAATACGAGAGAAGTTACTTAAACATGGTCGTACGTAAGTATATTGTATATATAGGTACACAGTAGTTACGACAATGCGTAAATACTACTTATATGAAATGTCTCCCGGGACACCAGCTCGCTAAACTTCCACGCATTTCGATGATTTATTATCATTAATGTTGATGTTACTTCAGTTTCTTGGATAACAAGATCAGCGCAGGATATAAAGGTATATTCAAATCAACTATAATATAGTACGTACCTACGTAAATCACGTTACCGAAAATATTATCATTTGAATGTTGAAATGCTTACATTATTATTATTTTTTTTTTAGTGCTAAATGCTAATGCACGTTCTTGTTACTTTACAAATTGTAAGAAATCAATTTTTAAACATTTCACAGATTTTCTAAAATGTTTTTTAAACGACCAGCTCACAACCGCTCATGCTTGACGCTATTTAGATCAATGCTATAGGGGAAACTAAACATTTTCTTGTCAAAAATCTCATAAATGTTACAGTGACTATTTTCTGTACATTATAAGATCAATGGTTTTGTTATAAATATTACATTAAATCGTAATTACCTGTAAATAAAGTTGAAAAGTTTTCACTTTTTTATTTAATAATGTGATTTCCTTCGTTATTAAAATAAATAACAGCCGTCGCAGGGAGTGATGTAGTAATTATCGGCTTTTGGTTGTATATAATGTATACAAATATTGAAATATAATACGACATTTAATAATATATACAAATTAAAAATAAATAAATAAAATAAATATTACCGATAGATTTTTATGACTATATAAACGATCTTGTGTCTCTTCTGCTGCAGACATTTATACCTATCACATATTATATACATGTAGGCACATATTATCTGTACCTATATTACAGAGGCGTACGCAAGTGTAAGGTTCTAGGGTTCTTGCTCCGCCCTGAAATTACTTCTTTTAAAAAAAAAATATTTACCACCATTATCAATACACAGAGTAGATTAACTGTTATTCATTTTTAATAGTTATAAAATTGATAATCATAGTTAAAGTTTTTTTTTGATTATACTAAGAACATAATCATCTGCCATAATCGCTGTATCAATTACCTTCCATATTTATATCGGCCTAATGAGGTTCTAATAATGTTCTCTAATCTATGGTCTATAGATGACCAGGTTAAATATAATGTAGGCTAAATAATTTGAAACTTAAACTCTATTATTTGTTTTAACCGATTATATAAAAATCGGTGTTGTGTAAATGGGAACCCTAACCGAACTAAAAGCCTGCGTACGTTATTGCGGCTATATACCTACCTATATATTTTGCGAAAAGTTTAATACATTCGAGTGCATTTTGTGGGTATGATTTTATACACCGTCATTAGTCGTAGTTAAAATTGAACTTATCTGATATTTATCTCGATTAAAATTAATTTATCTTTATAGGTGAATTTCAGCTGAATAACCATATTTATTATTTTTATCCAGTTACAATTCACTGCATTAAGAAGATGACCTTTTCTTTTATTTTATTATCGGGGCTCAACACTATTTATAGTTACGCTGAAGTCTATTTACGACCGGACGACTACTATTGCTGGGAGTGTTGTTGATTTATTGATTTTTGTACCTATATGGCTATATAATATAATAAATAATAATATTATATACCTACACCGTATTTATAATGGACTCGGCCGCCGCATCACGAGTAGTCACGTTTTGTATACGCAAAAACTTATTAAAAAATATTATTGTCACCTTTTGTCCGGCTTGTCGTGTAAAATATAAGTAATGATAATAAATGACAGATGTTTAGACGGCCGTTTTTTTTTTGCGGAGAACAACAACACTTGTTCCGCGGCTAAGAATTCTATAACTAGGTTGACAATTTATTTACCCAACACGAACCGCTAGTCGACATAATATTAATATAATGTAGCGGTACCTAAATGTAGGTAGGTAGGTAGATAGGTAGGTAGGTAGGTACATAAATAATTAAATACAAAACTTCGTAACATTGTCTACATGTCATAATGTATTTTAACTGGTTATAGTCATGTTACATAATAATAGTATACAATATTATTATTTTAGTACATACAATATTAATAAAAAAACATACTCAAGAAATAACAACCTCTCTTTTTGAGGCTTTAGATATACAAATATTATTGTTTAAAATTATCTTTTTTTTATTTATACACATCATTTTTTTTAAATATATATAAAAACATGTTTAACGATTTACTTCTTAATTATTCTTTGTACACAGTTGTTATTAAATATTTTGTTTTTATTTTACACACCTAATACGGTGTTATGTTTTCCATGTTTTATGAGCAACAAATTTAAACAAAGAAAAGTTATCTCAAACCAATTCGCTAGGTTTTCTAACATAATAAATCACTTAGTTTATACATTTTAACCTACGATTATTGAAGTCACAATCTAATCAATCAATAATTTAATATTATTAATATTTTTTTTATTAAATTCTAAAAGTCATATTTTTAAGGATTCGTTATTTCCTTAATCTATTTTAATGTAAAACTATTTTACGAAAATCACTATCAGTAAGTACATTTGTCAGACACTAAAAATACTTTTTGCACATACACTTAAAATATAGTTACCTACATACAATTGATTTTTATTAAATAAATTTTATTTATGAATATTCACATCATTCACTTAGATACACATATTACTTAGAGCCGAAATTTTTTCCGTTAAGCATGGAACATTTACACAATTATTTAGATATATATTATTGTATTATTCTAAATGGTGTTTTTAAAGGACTTTGTTTTTGGATAGGTATATTTTAAAAATATATTCAAGTGTTTGTACTAATTCATGTTTTAATATATATAACTGGTGGTCAATCGGGTTATTTTGTACTCCTTTGTGACGAACGATGACAGATTTAAACATGGTTAATGAATATATTATATGGCTCATGGTTCAAATATTTTGCGATAGTAAATGTTATAGATTTAGTAGACAGTCTATGGTAAAGTAATAACATTTTTATTCGGCTATATTTTACAAAAATTTAAAAAAAAAGTGTATTAAGTTTAAAAATAATAATATTTATTTTTTATTGCATTGTTTTGATAAAGAAAATTAGGAGTACAGTTTTACTTGGTGTTTTTGCAAAGACGCATATTTCAACATAGTTGAAAAATACGTTATTATTTGTTATAACTCATTACTTGTTGAACATAAATGTCATTGATGGGTACTACTATTTAAAATAATATTCCCGTCGCTGGTTATTTTCAATACATTTTTAGTTTTATAAATCTAACTTGCATAGTTTTAAGAGAAAAAAATCCAAACCCCAGGTCAAATCACTTAATGAAATGTTATTCTAATTTATGTTTCAATATGTTATTACATGTGATTACATGTACATTTTTAATATAATTTGATTATAATATAATTGGTGATAATTTATTTGATAAAAGAAAAATTGAAAATAATTATCATCAATTTGTTTTAACTTTTGTTCAACGATAGTTTGGGAAAAACTATTATAGTTATAACTGTTTTTTTTTTGTTTAAATAATAAATAATAATTGACGGTTGATTTGTCAATACATTTCTATATTTAAAAGGATTTAAAATTAATTTGTAAAAAAATGTATACAACGAATGTTAGCTTTTTGAGAAAGTCACCATAAGGATTACAAATATTTTGAGCAATTATTGCTGAATTATCAAAATGATTCCCAAATGAAAAACAAATTTGAAACTAGCAAAGCATTATTTTTATATTTTTTAAACTTAAATAAAAAAATCTTGAAATTTAATCATGTAGCTAATTCATAATTTATAAAAATGCAACATTATAAGTTTTTTGGAGAGTATTTACTACGCCAAAAAGCAAAGGTATTGACAAAAAAAACCCACATTGTTCTTATTTTTTATACCAATAATTGTTTTTGCCCAATACCTCTAAATTGGAAATATGTGATGATAGGGAATACAACCTTTCGGTGTTTTTAATTTACAATAACTAATATTTTAATATAATTTAAGTTTTTTAGTATCTATGAGGTATATAAGAAAAATGAAATCCAATGAGAATATAATAGAAACAAACAAAAAAATAACAATATTTTTACTATGATATTTTTGCAGTTAATTTTTTTTATACGACGGCGTTTATATTAACTGAAATGTGATGGAGTATTCGGTAAAAAAAATATCCTGTTATACTTCTTAATTAAATTAGTACAGTTAATGATATAGGTATACCTATAATATATATTATTATTGTTTTAATTTAGCTTAAAGTGTATCACAGTGTAAACACAAAGCGAATAAAACATTTAATTTAACAGTTTAATTAATCACAACTGATAAGTTCTATGTAAATTATTTTATAGCAAGTGGTTTTATTAGTTTTTGATATCTATTAGAAAGTAATTATAAATGCCTAGGTAGTACAAATTTAATAGTAAAACACTTGGTGATGAACGACATATATATATTTATAAAAAAAAATATGAACACATTTTTATCCAGTAAATCTCAATTCAATAAAATTACTACCTATTCCACGTTTTATTATGTTTATGTTTTTTTTTTTAAAACTCAATATTCAATAATTAACGATACTATTAAATGTGGCCATATCAATGCCTATAATATAGAAATACATTTAAAGTAAATTATATATTCTCATATTCATTAATGAAAATTATAATCAATGAATACAAGATCTGAGATCTGGTAGGGCTAAAATTCTTAACAAATTATATAAACTTAAATGATTGTGGTAACGATAAAATATATATAATATTTAAAACAAGCTCGTAAACAATATAGCTGATAGGTAAACAATATTATTGATTATTTATATTTTATTATTCGTAATAAAATTATAGTACCTACTTAAAAAAACTATTATTATAAAAATTAAATAACCTTAAAAGTTAAATTAATTTTTCTATATTAATTAAAGTTAGGAAGTATTTTCTAAACAATGGAAACAACAAGATTTTACTCTCCCATAAAACATTATTCTTAATAATATGTAATTTTAATATCATTCATTGAACAAATACAATTCACCATCCCCATCAATCGAATACTATAGCACGCAGTGGTTTCTGATGAAACAATTTTCATAATCAGATGTCGACATTAGAATTTTTTCTTTACATTCATGCGTATTCAAAATAAAAATCCTTAAACCGATGTAACATAATGTAATATAAATTTGGGTTTAATATTATATAATATTCCGATTTTCGATCCTTTACAATTGCCCCTCTAAACATTGCTTATCAGAGCTTGGTGTAATTTCCCTTTAATAATTATCAAAATGTTTTAATTTTTTTCCAATTTCAACGGATAGTTATTATTTATTTTCCATGTTTCTCACAGTATATTATGACTGTATTTCAGTATACAAAATAATAGGATCCTATTTATTATATTTATTATTATCTAATCTATATTTTAAGATACTTTACTATTTTGGCTGTTTTAAAATTAAAAAAATAACCTAAATTACTCATATTTAAATAATTAATAATAATATTCATTGGATCAACGAATAACAAAACAATGTTCTGATATTGTCTATACTGTAGAGAAAATAGTGCCGGAAAGACAAATTCATATAATTATTGATACATCGTAAGTTAGTCTACTTTGGATTTAGGTATTATAGATTGGAAGGTTATAATATAATAAAATAGGTATATTATACTATATAATATATATAGACATTGGATAATTTTTAAACCTACCAAATGTCTAAAATAAAACTAATGGTTAGCTTAATATATTATATTATAACTTGTTAGGTATTTTAAAATTACCCGAGATCGTGTATCGTCTGTCAATATCCATCAACCATTACTCATTAGTATCAAACAATTTTCTAAAAATAATATAAGATTACGGATTTTTAAATGTTAGAATTGCGAGTGTTAAAAATAATTCATAATAGAAACTTAAAAAATGTATAGAAAAGTTTTTCTTGGCAAATAAATTTGTTGAAGGACCTAATATAACATAGGTATTTTGTAATATTTAAACCCTCGCATAATGTTTAGTGTTATGATTTATGAACGACAATTATTATTTTTAATAAATAATAATAACTGTAGATATTCAAAATAATCATAATTTCAAATTATATTTAAGTTATATAACTTAATATTTATTATGGGCAGTAGTGATCATTTTTACAATACCAAATAATAATAAAAGGAATAATAACCATTTTGATAAAATTGTTATAATCATTAATGATTATAACAATTACAATATAATAGTAATAATAATAAGATAAATAAATCATTTTCAACTATTCTGTTTATAATATTAGAGTACGCAAAAAAAACAATCTAAATAATATTATAAAAACAGGGTGTATTTGGATGATTAAAATTAAAACACTGTAATTTAATTATTTAGAAGGACTTATTCTTGGCCCGTGATCTTTTTTAACACCCTGTAAATGCATTGTGTATCATAGAATTTTTTTTTACTAAGCTCTTCGTCGATTTTTTTATGGTATTACAAAAAAAAACTTTTAATATTATATTTCAAAACAACAACTCATACTCTCTGAAATAAATATTTAACAAAATCATGACTGCCATATCGACATCCAAGAAGTGAACACAATGTCTGAGTCACTCAACAATTATGTGAGGCGCTGAATACATTACGGCAACAGTGGCGACTAATGTGAAAAAAGTGAACACTATCAAACAGAACCTGTCCACTACCATCGCTGCGTATTTCCAGTCGTTGATCACTTCTTGGTCGTCCTGTTGTTTTCGCATGTGGTCAGTGATGTACCGCACCTCTTGCAATATGAGTTGCAATTCTCTGGCCGAGTAGTTGCAGACGCTTCTCGACTCGGACGCCGGTGACGACGAACTGGCAGCCCCGTTGTTGTACACGCGGTGTGATAGAACGCTCGCTCGAAAATCATCATCTGTACAATCGTATAATTAACCGTGTATTAGAAATAAATACGATTCAATTATCCATTACAAAATAAATAATGGTAGAAATCACCAAGAAAACGTCTGATCCGTGCAATAAACAATATTGTTCATTATAGCCTAATAAATTAGCAAAAATGCCATTTTGGCATAGGTATTCATAGTATTATATACAACTGTACATCGTATATTATACGAGAGACACAGTAAAAAGTAAGGTTATATAGAGCAGGAAGGGTTTTTATTTGTTAGAAGGCTATAAATAAACCATTGCATTCGAAAAACAAATCCGAACGGAGCTTGTTTTACCCTTTCAAGGTTTTATTAAAAACAGGTGATTAACTGTACGTAATTACGGAATTACGTATTTATTTACCGCTTATCGGCTGTTTTTAAATAAGTACTAAACTTAAGAGTGCCTACAGACAAATTTGAAAAATTGCTTCTAGTAAAATGCACGTTCAATTCGAATTCTATAGAGTATCTAAATGAAAAATGTTGAGCCTTTTAAATGCCAAAAATTGTTTTTAAGCTCGTAAAAAAATCACACATAATACACATTATTGAAAACTCTGCATGCTGAGGATTTAAAATAAGCACTTCGAATCCGTAGCTAAATAATACAATCATAATGTCATAAATAACAGTACTAAAATGTATGCTGTAATACAGGGGCGTATCCAGAGTTATAGTTTAGGAGAGATTAATGGATATGTATTTCACGAGGACTAAAATATTGAAAAATTGTAAGACATAAAATCAGTACATTGGATATATTATGTATGGGTTAAAAACGCCGTAAAGTACAAAAAAATTTCTTTTTTGATTTTTGAAATTGTCGATTTTAACGAATTTTGATTTTTTAATTACCAAATGATTATAATAAAAAATAATAACTCCATACTATCTTACAAAAATATTAACCTTAAATCATGTGAAACATAATTTTTGGAATTTTTGGCACAATATAATAGAGCTCTGTTGTGTTGGAACTTAGAAATGTAAAAAATAGAATGACACATAATTTTAGGATAAATTTTCTATCATAATCTTTTCATGACATACATCTTGGAGTATCTAATACAATACATACCATTCAAATTGTTTAGAGGTCTTTAGTAGTTGATAACAATATAATATAAGATCAGTATATCAGTATTAGCATAAATTTGGTCACTGGGTTTTGAAGTTGAGTGACTGAACAAATTTAGAACAAACAAATCTATAAACTTATCCTGACTGATTTTCTGAACATTGGTCTGGAGTCAATTAATGATTTTTTTACAGTCAAAAATGAAACTTTTCGCCGGTAACTTAGCTGACCGAAATCGTTGAGTGATAAAAGCTTATACAATATGTTAGTTCCTATATAAACCCGAGAATTCATAATAGAGTATATGAAGTAAAATTAGGGTTACCTACCTAATACGAAATAAATTGTTATTTTGCATCGTTAATTTTTTTATTAGTAAATATGTATTTTATTATGAGTATTGTTCTGGGAAATGTTAGTTAAATGCAAAATGTTAATGAATTTGTAAGAAATTATTTTATTTTTAAAATAAAAATTATTTTCATAGGAATTCATAATTATTCATTAAAATTTATAACTGGATTTTTGCATAATTTCTTAGAGGGGTTAATTTTAAAGTTCAAAGGGCGCATAGCCCTTCCAAGTCATTTTCTAAACTTCACCATGGGTGCCGTATAGTGGCTTCATTAATCAAGCTGACGATACAAATTAATATTGTCTTTGATCGTAAATATTTCTTATGATTATTGTGTTTATATAAAACGTATGCATTAATATTATTTTAGCAGATTATTTTTATGGAAATATTTTAAGTTACCTAATCGAAAATTAATTTTGTTTGGAAAAAACAATAAAGACTAAAGAGACTGGTTGATTGATTATAATTTAGAGAAGTGGTATTCGTCACTATATGATAACTATGTCACAGTTTAATTTGAGTGAAGAATTATTCAATATATTTCGTTCTGGTCCTACTTTTATTACGTCGTATGTTTTTCTTAATTAAAAATCGATCGAAACTGACAAAGATTTAATCATCTTAACACTGCCGTATAGTATCTACTAAATGATCGTTCTACGTCGTCACACGAGTACACGACTAAACCACTAAACATCAAACTATAATATAATAACCTTATGCCTCCTATATAAACGCGGCATATTATAGCCGCATAGGTACCTTTACATGGACACATTATTAATTATGAAGTACACAGAATAATGAAAGACCTCTATCGGTGATCGCGTTAAACCATGATACCGGTGTAGTTACACAATATCGTATAATATTATAGCTGATGTACTCGCGTGAGGTTATAGACGAAACCGAAATGTTTAATATTTGAACTTTGAAGTCAAAAACAAAGTACGACGGCGGAAAACCGAGGTATATTATATTATAATGCTGAAACGGGGTATATAGCGAAGGTATAGGTACCAGCCGTGGTGGTCGGGGTCTAAGTAATATAATAAGACCGCAACAAGCTCGTGACACGTGTCAATGTAATATCATACATAATACAATATAATATAGTTTACATACTTATATGTAGGTATAGGTTATTACCTATGTGTGTGTACACTGCGGGATCACGAGATGTGTGCAAATATTTGTACTACAGACGACGATATTAAATTTGGCAAGTCGCGAACGTAATAATATATGTAAATATTATACTTGGTGAAGCTGGGAGGCTGATACACTATACAGTGTTATATTAAGTTTTAATTGTAACCCGGCCATAGACAGTATAATATTGTATATATATTGTACCTATATCATAATATAATATATGTACAGCGCAACAGGTGCGAAACGCGTGCGCTTCCGAATTAATCGAAAACGACGTGGATCGCGATCGTAATATGACTTTGTGAAATTTTTCCGACAACAAAGGCCGCAACCGTGCCGCACAGGATAATAACGCGAGACGCGAAGTTTGTACGTCCGCGGAATTCTGCTCTCTACGTCAATTTGGTGTTAGGCAGCGCTGTTCTTTAACGATGATTTTAACGCTATTGTAATAAATAATAATAATAATTTCCGTATAAATTGTTGCACTATTGAAAATAACTAACGGTAGTCGGTGACTATAATAACTAACCCGTGTTTCTCACGGTGGAAGACATAAGTGCCAAAATGAGATAAGAAAAAAAAAGTCGTATCGTATAAAAGCGCCAAAATCGTATCGTACGTAAGCGCCAAAATCCTAGGTTCCTGTATGCCACGGTTAATAGATATTAAATAACAAATATTAAATTTAGAACTATATCGTTCAAAAACTCCAAACGTTTAATCTTAATTAAAAAATGTATAATCTGATAAATAATTGTACAATGGAAGAAATACCAGGATGGTGAAATAAATCGTGTAGAATATGTGAAAAAAGTGGGATTAAAAAATTAACCAATTTATTAAATTTATAATTTATTATTGACATTTTTTTGTTTATAAAATCTCAACCGATGATGTATTACATTTATATTGATTTGCATGGTTATCATAATTTATGATTTATTAATTTTATAATATACTTAACATAATTTTTATAAGACAGCAATTTTCAAATAACTATTTATATAAAATAATATTAATATAATATAGAATACATTTAATATCATTTTTATAAGATATATCAATTTTGAAGAAACTACTTATATAACATATTTATTTTGGCGCAAATGATATGTCATTTTTGCACCTTTGGCACTTATGTCATATGTTGGGTATAATAGGTATAATATGTTAGATTGGCATTAGATTATTATTATTATTAGATTATGTACTACAAATTTTAGCGCAAATGATAGGTAATTTTTGTACCTTTGGTGCTTATGTCATATAGCCGTTTCTCAATTTCAAAATAGACTAAATTTTGTACACAATACAACATGTATATAATAATATGAATATACCTAATATGCATAATGTGTATACAGAATGTCCATTGAAAATTGTATATGCCCCCTTTAAAAAATCTTAGATACACTACTGGTGTAAACTATAACTTACTATCAACGTGTGGACCCGGTACGCATGGCACGCAGTAATGAAATATTAAATCTCACTACGTAAATATGTTCTCGTAAAACAAACGAAAAGGTGTTAAAAAGTGATTTTAAAGTAAAACAACTTTTTATGAAATAACATCTATAAATATAAACAATTATATCGTAGATAACCTCATCAGTCATCGGAGTCTTGTATTATTCTAAATATTATATAGCTCGTTATAAAAATGTTTTTCTATTATATTATATTGAGTTATATAACAAAGAATTCCTATAGTTCTAATAATTCGTATCCACACGAACGTGTAGATGACATTCGATGTGAGTTCAAAAACGAGAGTTTTGTAATATATTAAAATCATAATTTGTAACTTGTAAAAGTTGAGTGAATGAAATTAAGTACCAAGTAGGTATTACAATATAATAAGTTAAACTTGAGTTATGAATTTTTTTCTCACCTACTTGTATTAATTTTAACATTTTAATAACTATACGTTTTTATAAATTATTTTAATACTATATTATATTATTACCTTTAATAAAATATGTAAAAATAAAAATAAAAATATAATGTAATATAATAAATCAAATTAAATATATGCTACTCTAATTAAAGGCAAAAAATAAAACTCGATATAATAAGACTTAGTTCATTGTAGATCTTGATATATTATATTATAAAATAATTTTTATAGAACTCGGTGAATTACCCAAAATAGTATACAAATGTCCAGTAGGCATTTGAAAATATGATCTTTCAGTATAGGTACCTACTTAGAAATTTCAAAAATCAGAATTTGAATAAATCTATTATTAAAGGACGATAATAATGTGGTGAGCATGCTTGGTAAATAACCCTGTACCTATAGTTTATGCTAACTGTCTAGCTTTAAAAATGTATGTCTACATGACTACATCCCCAATACAACGTACGATAGCGTACAATAGCCAATAGGTACCTATTAAATTTCATTTTTATTTTTTCATGGCCAACTTAAATCACATTTTTAAACGATTGAACGTAATATTTAAAAATAGACAGTAGAATGGTTTATTTATTTTTTGTATTTCTGTAATTCTGTGGATGATTGTCTAAACTAGTTTTTATGTCAGTTATAACATTCATATTATTTTATATTAGAATACATATAGTTTTATCATGAGGTCATAATATTATATCAAACCACTCATCGTTGCTCATCCAGCAATTAGTAATGTAATTCCGATTTCGATGTTACCTATATTAAAATATGTTATAACTAATGATCATAGTTCTCGAATATGTGTGTTAGATAAATACAAAATAATGTATCTAAAGTGTATCGGTTAATATTTATTTTAAAATCATCAATCAATTTTTAAAAAAGAAATATAAGATTATTTTTAGTTGTAAATCATAGATTTTTAATCTATTTATAATGCTATACTTTTGCTAAATAAATATAATATTAATTAATATAGTTGCTTTATTTATTTTTTTAATAACTTTTTCTGTAATATAAAAATTAAACCTACGTTTAAACAGAGAAATTATTATGTACTATTTTACAGTGACTGTGCGTATTACTATTAGCCAATTCAGATAAATATACCTATGTCAATGCTTTACACATTTTATATGGCTTACATTGTTTTGACATTTTCTTCCAAAGTTCTAACATACAATTTGTAAAGACATATGCCAATAATATAGTTCAAATTGAATAAACGACGAAATTAAAAATAAAATGTTTAACTACAATACGATACAAATACAACAACTAGGTACTTTACCGATATCAAGAACGTTGGCTAATAAACTTCTCGACGATCGCTCCCGGAGTTCGATGCCTCTCCGATCTGTATATCTACTTCTGATGGCTTTGAACGATATGTCTTTCCCTGGCCTTTGCATACACAAGATCCACGGCAACCATAGCAAGAAAAAGCACTTAACCTAAAATAAAATCATGGAAATTTATAATATAATATTATAACGGTTAAAATTATATCTGGAGTGCTCCAACTTGGTAAATGACGAGCGCATACAACTTATCAATATTATAATTGGTTAGATTAATATATAAAATGTTATATCAGCATACCTATACCAATAATTTTCTTATACATTTTTATCATTGTAGGGAATATTCTGGCGTACTTACAATATGTACCTATTATATGTATAGGATGTCAGGCATGCATTGATTTAGTTATATAATAATTATTTGACTATAGAAAATTTATAAAATTTATATTTCGCTATAATGGATCGAATCAGAGTGTTTATATAAATGTCATTTAATTTTTCTGGTATGTATTGTAAATATTAAATTATAAAAACAAAGAACATTAACACACAAATTACCCATGGTCCCATTGTATGTATGTCAGCTGTTCGATGATGATAGTTGAGCACCACCAATGTGAGAACTACCGACGAAGCCACCATAAACATGATGCAATTGAAGTATGTACCTATGGAAAAATTGATTATTTTTTTTTTAATTTATAATTTTTATATTGAGGACTATATCATTCCTTAACGAAATATATTTTAGATGAATTGTCAGTGCTCTAAAGAATTGTAAGGTTCCAAATGACAATTTCGTATATTTTTCTATTAATTATAGTAATGATTTTGTAAAGCATTACAGTTGTTAAGACGAAAAAAAGTAAATAAAAATAAATCATGCTTAACTAATATTATTTGTGTATGCACGCAATAAAATGAAGAAACTAAAACTAATTCTTATAAATAGAAAATAAATATATTAGATTTAAAACTATTTCTATAACTATTTATCATTACTTGAAAAATAAACCTATGTATTAGTAATTTAATATAATAATATTGTAAATAAGAAAAGGTTCTATATTACTTCTATAAAACATATATCTATGACATTTTAGAAGTCTCAAAAATCTAGTTTTTATTTTATTAGGTAGTAAAATTATGGTAAATACAATGTACATAAACAACTATGTATATTATAAAATGAGTTGATGATAACAATTATTTTTCAGTACAAAATATGACTAAAAAATGAATTAGTGTTTAAAAATTACATTAAATTAAATGCTTTATTTCAGTTAATTTGATTTTTTTTTTTTGCGAAATTACACAATTGGTTTTATATTATTTACGTACCTCTGTATATAATAAAAATAAATGGAGAGTAATTACAGCGAAGACAACTTTACTAATTTCATTTTATGGAGTGGTTGTACGAGTTATTTAACCATATTCATATTCTATTACTATATAAATATAAAATATTATAATGTGTTTAAAAATATTGATAGTTATCTTTTTAGGTAGGTACGAGATATTATCTTACTAGACAACCGTTATAATAATATCATCAACTACCAAGTGATGCAAGAGTATTTTTAAGCATTTTTTTAAATGTATTTAAAAAAGAGTATTTTTTGATACCTAGGTATGTATAATATAAATATTTATTTTTAATAATTTAACGTACGTAACTATACAATTAATATAATATAATATATTGCATATAAGTATTTTAATATTACATCAATTATCTATATGTATTTTATTAAATCAAACATATTTCACTTTTAACAATTAAGAATTGTAAAAATTTGATATTAGTTAGATTCATAGCTTATCCATTTTAAATACAATTTATGATACTGTTTTCATAAATTTATTTAAAAGATTTACAAATTATACAATATTAAAGAGACACACATATTTCGGTATGCACTAAATTTTTTTAAAAAATATTTTGAACTGTCATTAAATTAATCAAGTAAGCGTATATTATACTTTATTATCAACGATTATTTCTATTACCTACTGTTTTACTGTCTACAAATTTATATAAGTTGGTTATACAAATTATATAAATAAATTCAAAATGTTACTTGCGTACCTACCTATAATGCCATTAAATAAAGATACTAAATAAAACAATACTAAAAACAAATACACACAAATAAAACATAGATATGTAAATATATCGTCGTTGTCATGCAAAATGTGGTGAGTGAAAATTTTATAACTGGACATTTTAAATTTTTTATAGCTCCATCTTTTTGGTTTTTTTTTTCACTTAGGTATTTAATTTTTGCACAACTTTGACTAAGTTGCTGTGATGTAATGCAAAAAGCGACCAAGTGAAAAAAAATGTCTGGATCAATGCAAATTTAAAATTGAATAATACAATTATAAAAATTATCACTTTACCACTTATTCCATGACGACGATTATATATAAAGCTAAAAAAATTTATATCAGGTTTAATTAAGTAAATATATATATTTTTTAATACTCAATTATTATTTCCTCGTCAGATCAGTTGATACTTGGAGTGAGGTAGTATGTATCAACTACAAAATATCATTATTTAACGCTTCAATTGAAACTGGTTTAAATATAAATAATATTATTTAAATTTTAGTTAAACCATTTTTTTATTTAAATATATATTTTAAAAATTATTTAAATTTGGAATTTATTAAAACTTTTATTGTATACAGCCTGTGTTAGACTAGGACGTCAAAATAATAAAATTCAAAATTATATTAAACGAGAAGTCAAACATGAAACATAAATAATTATTAGTGTTATGCAGGAAATACGACAGGTATAAATTTAATAGAAAATAGAGGAATGTAATAGAGTTTATGTCACATAATAGATATCAACTTAAGCCAAATTCACTTTGGTGGTTTATTTGTTACATGTATATAATATAATATATATTATAGTTAAAGGTTTTAAGAGAAGATAAAACTGCGTGACATGTGTGCCAGATTCCGTAATATTATAACGTAGCTGGTTACTCCAGTCACGTATTAGCTTACAGTTTTCCACAGACAAGAAGCACAAAAATATTGTGAAAAAAATCATTCAAATATTCATAAAAGTTATAGAAATTACATTTATATAAGGACGTATTTTATGACGGGGTTCAACTACCATTATGAAATATTTTTTTCAATAATAAAAAAGTCGATTAAAACACGATGATAATATATTGACAGACAAAAGTAGGTATTGATAATGAACATAAGTATTACAACGAAAAACGTAGTTTATTTTTTTCTAATTCTAATAAATAACTATAACTACACGTCATAAACTATTACTACTCCCCCATACTATTCATGTATGAATGTATGATACAATATTTAAAAATGATTAAATATTTAAATGTGTTTGATATTAACTGTTAGGATGGTGAAAATATTTTAATAAACTATGCATCAATCATCAATGGCGATGGTCAGATCTTTATTATATTATTACAAGTATAAGCTATAGGTGCTTGTTTGTTTATATCCGTTCGTTTGATTTATTGTTGTAATTATTGAATTAGTATTTGTTTATTTGTTTTATTATTATGATGATTTTATAGTTAATACAATTTATGTTACCTAATAACCTATTTTGAACTAGATTGTTTCTTTACATTATAAACAACAATTACATTATGACCATTATAAGTATGGTTTTGATGGTGTATTTAATAGTAATTAACATTAAAAAATATTATATCAGCAGTAATTGACAATAATTGTGGGAAACATATAATTTAAAATATCATACAAATAATATATCATCATTATTTTCTAATGTATAATGTATATTAATTGTTTTTAGTAAAATTTATTTTTGAATAGTTTTATCGCAGAAAGTACGTTACAACATTTAACATTTTACATATTATGATATACGGACATGTTCAAAAACGTATTCTATTTAAAATGGATACCTACATGGATGAACTATTATCAAATTTAATGATGGCAAAATTGACAATATCGGTGATACATTTTTTTTATAACATTTCGTTTGAATCGAATTTCTTCAAAGTTTAAATATAATAGTATTATGTTAGTTAGTTCAATTTCATATTTTTTTCTGATAATTGTATATAAAAAAAAAAACTGAGGAAAATCGAAAAATGAACTTTTCAAAGCATACTTACCAGACTTGATTTAATATCGATAGGTTGAAACTTTTAGGGTGCTCCCTCAGCTAAAAAAAGCGTTTGTAAAATAGGAACACTTTAAAAATTTTAAATAAGTTTGATTTTGTTCGAAAAATCAAGAACACATCTCCACGAAGGCCGTATCTATCATTTTTCAACGGGATGGGGCAAAAAGGCATTATAATTTTAGTCTGTATAATAAATGATCTATTATTTTATAATAGACTATTTTAATTTTTTACTATAGTCATTATTTCTTATATTTTTCTTCAGCCTATCGACCTATGAAGGACCATCGGTCCAATCATTAGATATCTCCAATACCTACTGTTGTTTTATATAATATGATGTCTCAAATGATACATTTTGCTGGTTCATTCTTATCAAATATATTTACTACGTTAATCCACCGAGTCTTTTGCCACCTTCCTGGATTTTTTTATAATTAGGTATACATAGGCAAAAAGTTTCTTTATTGCGATTGAAAAACAATTTGGGAGGGTAGGACCTCAACATATACGGCAATATCAAAAAATCAACTTTAGTGACCAAATAATTTTAAACATGAAATGTGATATACAGCATGCCAATGATGCCAGATTATTAGAAATTAATTTTAAAGTTAATAGGAAACCGAACAATTATGACTGGTAACTGGTATATAAATGTCGCATTAAAGTTTAATAAATTTTACTATTTAATACTCAAAACATTATTTATCCCGGTAACAATAATAGTAGTTTAAATTAATGTTCTTAACGCAAACATTTTTAATTGTATTACATCGATTAGGTAGTAATGTATTTATAGGTAATCACAATTTAAGTGAATCCATAAAACTTCCATGACCATTAGAAAGTTATAATAAATATTTTTAGATTAAAAACATACAAGAATAAATAAAAAAAATATTATATTTTGCCATAAGACTAACTTAAAATTACTTTAAAATATTATTAAGAATTTCTTAAAAATTAATTATTTTAAGTATATTATTATTTTGTGTGGAATTTATTAAGAACTATTAATCTAAATGTATGGATATTTGATTTAAATGATATTATATCTTCATAATCTTCAACCATTTTAATATTTAGGCTATAAAAAATGAAATCCAAGAAATGCTGTACTGCATGTTATACTTTATGTGTTATTTTCATGTTATAACATCAGAACTTAGTACCTAACTCAAAAACTAGATTTTTAAAATATTTTTCTATCTAATCAGTTTCATGGTTATTTATTATTTAACACTAATACTATATTGAAAATATCTGGAAATAAACAAATTAATTTATATTTGAAAAATTTTTAATAAAACATTTATTACAATTTCAGATCACTATTGAACTTTAAAAAGTATTTTTATTGTAGTGCCATGTTTTTAGAATATAAAATGAAAATACTTTATGTTTTGTGCAGTAACTATTTATGTTTGGTATTTTACAATTTTACATATTATGTATTAATATATTATTATTATATATATTATATTTATTATTTGTGTTTGAATTCTGGGTATTTTTTATTAAATATTTATTACAGATATATATAATTATATTTTAGTTCTAAACGTAGGTATTCATCAATTTTGAATACCTAATTTCATATTATGATGATAATACATACATGATTATGTTAATTTATGAATTAATGTTTTTTCGTAAGACAGCTACGGTAATTTAACGTTTAATAGTTTTTAAAATGAGATGCATTTCATTTTTAAATAGTTTCGGTAAATAGGATAATTAATCATACAACTGTAAATGTAATAAACTAAAAAAATATAGTAGAGCCTCCCGGCTAATATCATGTAAATTAGCGATAACGTCACGATAGTTACATAGTTTTACATAGAAAAAACGCTAAATTTATTGTTATGTACCTACCCCTAATGTAGTATAATGTATTTATATGAAAGTGGCGTTGGCATATTTGAAATACCTTAACCGAAGTGTAGGTAGGTAATGAGTATATTAACATGTATTTTCTATGTGTAGGTACATATTATATAATAGTATAATAGTATAGAAAACACGTGTTTAATATTAATGGGAAGTAGGTATACCATCTATACCAAGTATTGTAGAATAATTTACTGACCCATATTTTGGGTTTTGACTTCTGAATAAGTAAACTTTTGTTTTGAAATATAAGTTTTATGGATGGATTTGTATTCTAATTCATTCAGGCGTTCTATTAAATAATTAAAAACATAGAATTATTTAATTTGTTTTCTAAAAAAATTGTAACTGTAAATTAAAAAAAAAAATAGAAGAATTTACTCGGCTGACTGCAGTACAGTAGTAGGTTTCGAGTGTACCTCGTGATTATGTAGGTCTTTGTTCGACGAATAATATTTTAATACTTAGTATTATATATCAAAAAATAATTCTAAGTAAAAAAGATCGGCTGATCAGCGTCTAATTCAGATTTTTAAGGAAATAATATGATATTATATAATTATATGGCATATTATTAAAAAATATAAATAATTGGCATTTTCTTAAATTGCAGATTGGTTGAACTAAATTTTGCCAAAAACACCACTTTATGTCATTTCCGCCTTTTTTCGTTAGTTTTTACCAGTAATTAAGAAGAATACTGAATGTTTCTAACTATTGACTCCCTAAAGTACCAACTAGATCAAATTTGTTATTCGTAAGAAAATAAAGATTGAAGTAAAACTTTCTGTTCCAAAACGGGATGACAGAAAAAAAACATTATTATTGTTGTAAAACTAATACATATCTCACTCCATTATGAATTAAAAAGTAGATAGAACTACATGGATATAGATACCTACGTACAACCTAGTATGATATTATTGTACTTTAAATTCGAAATTTGACTTGAAAATGGTAAATATTTTGTTAGTAATTTTAACAATACAATTTTTCTTTTTATACATGTTATTTGTGTTAATTTTTAATTTTTATGTATAATATTTTAATAGGTTTCCATTAAAAAAATTACAAGTTCTTATGTAATTATGAATTTTTATTAAATGTTAGTTGTTTATTTAGTAAACTATGTAAAATCCTATACTCAAAACATTGTGTCTTCTGAGGATAATGGATATATTTTGTGGTAACTTTAACCACAACCACACGATATCTGTGTGAATGTATTACAGATGTCAAATAACTGTAGTACAGAGCATTTTAATGCTAGACTAAAACATATAATTTAGTGTTCTCAATATTTATTTATATAATAAATATTTCTACACTTATATAATTTATAAAAATAAAATACTTATAAATATTGGTTAAATTGTCCAGGCATTAATATCATTGATGATAACTGATATTACTATAATTATTAATTAATGAGTTTCACTCAACTACTCTCGAGTGTCTTAAATATTTTAATGTTTTAGTGTTTTTATAACTTACTATTCACTATTAAATACTTTTTGATCTGAAATATATCTTTTCTTAGGTAGTATTTTCTTTTAATCTGACAATTTAAAACGACTATAGATGGTATCAAACTTATATAGAATAATATGAGAAAATATGCATTCTAGGACACGGAGGAAACATTTTAATTAATACAAATAATTACTATAACTTTATTAAAATTCAATTTTGAATTCTAATGCTTTGATAATACATAGTTATCGAACTTAATAAAAATGTAAAAATATTTTTAATAATCTTGGTTTAGAAATATTTAATTTAAACCATAGGTAAATTGTGCATACAAAGCTATACTTGACGTTTAATTTAATTGTTTATGATTCTACTCAGACAGAAAGAACCAACTGACGCATGAATTATATTACACATTTTATAAAATATGTTATGTATTTATTTACATATAAGTAAACCCATTATATGAATACAATTTAAAACGTTAAAATCCAAACGTTAAAAACTGCATCAAGGAAAACATTGTGTTTAATAAAAAATAAAATAAATTACGGGTCACCTATTAAATATGTGGTGTTTTTAAGATTAATAAATTCTTTTGACTGTTATATATTCTAAAAAGTAGAAGAAAAATCCAAAATTTATTTTTTAACCCAAACATTTTAATATTGAAAATATATTTATATGTATCATGACAAAATATAATAATAAATATTGGTTAATGTATAACAAATGTTCACGATGGGCGAGCAAATTTTAAGTTTAAATTAGGTATTTTGCGTTCTATGTATTACACTTATATTTATTGGCATGCAAAAAATGTACAAATTGTTAGTAGTAAAAATAGCAAAAACCAGAGAAGACAGTAAAAAAAAATATATATTTTATAGTATAAGCTGACTGAAAGTTTAATACAAAAGTGTATAATATATGGTATAAAATAATAATATATTTATAACGTATATTTAATAATTGACTGAAACAGGGTGTGACAAAGTGTTGATATTAAAACAGTGTTTGTAATTTATTAATGATTGATGAATTATATTACTGAATATATAATATTTATTATTTGAATATAATTAATTAAATTTGTGACATTCTATATTTAATTTCAATGAGATAATCATAGAAATTTAAAAAATCATAATAATAATCATAGTATGAGAAGAATATCAAAAATTAAGACAATAATATTGTTTTAAAAATAACAATTTTTAAATCGAATTTTCAGAAAAATAATTATCAAATTATTTATTAGTGGCTTTAGATCCTAAAATATTAAATACATAGTTTTTTTTCACAAATTAATCACATAAATCAAATGTAGGGTTCCAAGCATTTAATTTAAAATATTTGAATATTGTCTCGTTCAACGATAGGCGATGTTCTTATTACATCATAAATTAATAAGAGTATGTCTCAGAATGTAAGTTATTTAAAACAAGGTCATAAACCTAAATATGTGATGTCACATAAATTTATCTCATTTATTTAAATATTTTTTTGAAATTGAAAAAATACGTGTATATTGTATATTGTACACAATCTTGCGTGATCTAAAATATGGGGTAATTGCAAAGGGCAACAATTTTTATTTCATGATAAGATTTTAGAACTTAAATACATTAGATTCTAATATGATATTTTAATATTTCATACAAATTAACTTTTCTTTAATGGGGATTTTAGTATCAGTGTTTATTTAAAAAAACTAATCAAAATCATGATTAAATATTAAGTTGACAATAAGCCCATTAATGATTTCAAAAAAGTCAATATTAAAACATCACTAGATTTCTAAAAAAACCATAAAACGGAATATGGATGTAGGTACTTGATGAACAATTGAAACAAAAATGTACAAAAGGTACCTGCATTAAAAACTAAAAAAAATATCATAGTTGTACAGAAATAACAATAACATTTTATTTATTCTTCATTATTATTCCACGTTAAGTAGAATAATTTTGAGATTTCATAATTTTTCAGTATGTTTAAAACCATTGAATAATACGTTGGTAAAAATCGGATTTGATTAAAAAAAATGTTTGTATTCAGATGATTTGTTATGATAAATTGTGAATTAAATTAGTTTTTAGTGATATTGTAGTTTTAGATTGTAAGTGAAACTAGAAATTATAAAGTAGGAGAGGTGAAAAGTGAGCCGCGATTGTCACGCACTCTTTCGGCCGATTTTCCTGTTTTCATGCGTTCTACGTTTGTGAGAGAACTTTTAACGGTTGGCTTGCATTTTAAAAACGGCAGGTGGTAATATCATAGAATAGATTAAATAGATTTAATCTATTCTTTGGTAATATAGCGCTTTTTTAGACAGAAAAACAGTTAGAGTAAACCGGATGAAAAACGGCCGATTGGTGCATTACGAACGTGGTACACTTTTTGCCTTTCCTAGTATAATACGTTTCATAATGATAATTTTTTTGTGTATATGACCAATTTATTTTTGAATATTTTACATAGTTAGAGTTTTAGAATTTAAAAGTTGTTAATTAGTAAACGCGAAATACAGGTTATTATTGGAAAACCAATGAGCAAAAGATGAACGATTGATATTACAGGTTTTAAAATAATTGTTGTTTAATTTCCGACCATTGTTTTAATTCTAACTTATATTATTAACTTAAAATGCTCACTAATTAATAATTATTGATTTTTTTTTTGTAAGAAGTTTTTGGTACTTACAACTAATGTATTGGCATGTATACCCATTTTTGTATTTGTTTATAGGTACCTATATGTAATAATAGGAGGAGTGTTATCTTTAATGACTTTGAGATTTAACTTTTAGTTGGGATTATAACTATTTATTAAAAATTGTTTTTTTTTTTTTTAAATACATTTTAGTATCATTTATTATTAAGAAATTTTTCAGTAAAATAAATTGTGTTTAAAAATAAGTTGTATTCTTCTACATAATTTGTTACTAAGTTGATTAAAAAAAAGTTACTATGAATAGGAATACTTGTCACACCCGGTGCGAAATAAGTGATTAGGTTACAGACCAAAAATATAAGAATACTGTTAGAACACAGAGAATTAAGATAAATGAGCGTGTTGTTAAAAGAAGTGTGTCTGTCAATATGGTAAACTCTAACCTAACAAGGGCACTGCGTCAGAGGATTCTGGCAACACTTCTGCCAACCGCAATAGATAAACTACTTGTGAAAGCAGTATTGCCACACCTGTAACACAAATAATGTTAAAAGTAACCGGTTTTTGGAACCATATTAACTTACTAAATATGTGAGTACATATTATTACTAAATCTATGACATTCCTTAATCTATATTTAAATTCATCACGGTTCCATTATCTTAGCCACGAGATTATAATATTGGATGGGAATATTAATATTTTATTAATATTCATTTATATTTCTTGTACATGTTCTTCATAACACCAATAAATATTTTGAATTTTTGATTTCAAGGTATTGAATTTATATTTTAAACCAAGAAATAAATATCACATTATTTTGTTTGGCTAAACATTTTTAATAGGTACATTGAGGTATTACAGTTTTAATGAAATTCTTTATTAATACTGATATAAATTTACTTACACCCATTATATTATCATACTTTATTTTAAATCACAATAGTTAATTGACGGTTGTATTTTTTATTTGCTGTAAAAAGTAGTTACACTTATCTTAACAAATTAATCTAATATTTTTTAAGTACATAAAATAACTGACGTCTTATTTGGTACCTATCACAAGCTGTATTATTTTATTTTGTTATTTTATGCCTATTTTTTTTTAATTGATGAGAAAAGGCAAACAAATACAATCACAAACTGCAAATTCACATCGATATTAATATGCAAAAAGACACACAATTATTATTGTTCAAAGAACAAAACAAAAATAAATATGTAAAAAATGTCTAAAACAATAACAAAAGAGAGAAAAGTGAAGTGAGAAAAAGCACTCGAGCGAAAGAATCAAATGGAGTATAGTAGGTACACCAAGGCAAAGCCGTATTAAAGTGTTTTATTATTGAACTATTTATTATTTATTGTTGTGAAACAAGTAGGTATATAAGCTTTTCCAAGCATACGGCTTGGCCTCTGGTGTTTCGTTTATATAAAATAAAAATCGTACAAAATCAATTAAAAGAAGAATTACGTTTCTTTTTTTATAATATGTAGTTTACTTATTAGTTTTAAAATGAGAGTACTATAAGTTATAATATAACTGCTAGGTGTTGTATAAGTAAAACAATTAAGTTATAGTATTGTGTGATCATTTTGTTAAATTAAATGATAGTTCACTCATAATATTTAAAATATATTTAAATAATGTTTATAACAAACACTATTTTAAAAGAAATAAGATAGAAATTAATACATTAATATGCTAATTTATTTTAAAATTAAATGTAACAATGTATTTGTGATTTTAAATAAAATTATTGATAATTTTTTAAGAAATATAGCAATCTGAATTATCTACTCTAATCATTGAGTTCTATGTTTTTGTACGATTTCTTGTTATTATTCATTCAAATGGTAACAATATAAAATATATATTCTATTCAAAATATAAATAGATAGATAAAATTAAATTGTAAACATCACTAACTGTCACAAGATTTATTTTTATTTGGGAGGAATAGGGTATTTTATGGTACCTAGCAAGGGTATCGCGTCGGAGACTTGTGGAAGCGTTTCCGCCACCAAATTCAGGAACACTGTCAGTGATAGCAAGATGGTCACTCCTGTAACAACCAATTTATTTTTATGACCTAGAAACATACATCTGGGAACATTTTTTTGATAAAACAATGTTTTATTTAAAATTTAATAAAATGGTTTTCCGACTAACATTAATAATTGTATTTTATAATATAATAGTATTTTCGAATAGGTATAGGTAAGTAGGTAATGTATTGCTTGTCCAACGAAGTGGTTCCTCCAAGTATCAAATGACAATGACACATGTCATCATGCAAGTTGATATTTTTTCTTAGTCCTACCTATAAGGGGAACCGCTTCGGACGTGGTTGGCATTGACTCGGCGACCAGATTCAGAAATACTGTTAGTGACAGTAGTATAGTTATTTCTGAAATTAACACTTTGATTATTTTTCCTAATCTGCTTTCCTCGTTGTTTAAATGATCCATATGATTAAATTTCAAACTGTACTAAGTCTTCAAAAATAGATATTTCAAAAAACATAAAATAGAATATATTATGATTATTTTCTTTTACTTATGAAATAAGTTTCAATTTTTTTTTTGTGCAAAATGTATTTTAAATTAACACATTATACTTTATTACAGATTTTTATAATTCTATTGTAAAACATCGGATAAAACGGAAATTATCAAAATGTATGTATTTATTTATGTAAATAAACTAACCTAAGTACTATATTTTAAACCAAACCCTACAGAAACCTATTAAATTTATTATGTGAATTAATGTTTCAAAATGTTGATAATATATTCTACGGCATAAGCTAGCTGTAGTAGGTAGTCAGGCAGTGGTGATAATGGTAGTTGTCGGTAAATAACTAAATAATATGTGTAAACCTAGGAAAATAAATTAATTGTGGCCTATAGCTGATCGAAGGATTTGCTGGAAACGCCGCTTACACGTAAATTGAATGCATTATATAAACACAAAACTGTTTGTTTATTGCTATAAGTAAAAAGTACCACTACCACATTTCCGTATCTGATAACTATCAGGAGAATAAATCTATTAGATACTCGTCACGGCACTCTCGCTGATATAATATTATGACGTCCATATTATGCTGCTAAGGATTACACGTACACATTACCTATTATTATCAACATAGTCCGGAAATCCTTGTATCCATTGTCTGTGTTTATTCAGGCGCCGGTGTGAAGATCAAAATATTATCTATCTCGTTTTTTTTTTATCCTTCAACGTCTATTTGTACCACTTCATCCTTATCTCTCACCCTGTCAGTCGCACAAAAAAGCACGCTTACACACCAAGCCACTTTTAACCACACTGTGTACTCCTCAGTCCGCTGTAATAAAATGTTTGTTGTCTTTGTTTCCGGTTTCTATATCGCGTTCTTACCTAGTGTGAGCTTTTCGCCGCAGTCCGGAGGCAGCGTAAAGCCCAGGAGAGCCATCGACGAGATTAGCACGCACGGCACGATCAGGTTGAAGAAATAATATAACGTCCTTCGTCTAATCTTTATGGTAAACGTGATGTCCACGTACGGTTCTGGGCAACAGGCGTAGTTTATCACGTTCTTTTTTCCAGGCATACCTGTAACGTGCAGTTTCATTGGGTATTGTATACTATATATTATAATGAGTGCACATCTGGAACACGGCTGAACAGTAGGTAAAACTCTGGAATCGGCACATAATGCACCGAAAAACTTGAAAATATGCATTAAAATCTAATATAATATGATATATAATAATCGGTAGACCTACAATAACTGGCTACAAGCAACACCTACCATGGTAGGTAACTGCAGTTACCACACTTGTTAAGTAGGTTAACCTTAGTTAGAAAGCCTATACATATGTATATTTTAAAATTAAAACTAGGTATCATGTGTTTTTCATTTAAAATGTTGTAAAAAATGATATGCATAAGTATATTTACAAAATCCTAAAATGGGCCAAATATTTTGTTTTTCATGTTCTGTAGTGCTATAATAATGACAAAATATACATTTATAGGTACATTTTATTTTTAAACTTTATGGCTTGTGGACATCGAAACATAATCGTTTCAAAAAAATATTTTGGAACGTTATATTAAACTCAAATTACCTGTTGCAAATACAACTTTCTGTCAAAGGTTTAAACTTTTTATTTTCTTATTATATTAGTTATTAACGGAGGTCAATTAACGATCAACCATAAGAAGATTTTGATCTAAAAGAGTATAGTTATAATTATTATATTATATTGATGTAAAATATTTTGTACAATATACTACGCTCACACTTAGTACATATATAATATTGTTATTAAAAAAATAAAATGCAATCTCGTTAGACATTATTACACGGTTATTTCAATATAATGTATTTTTAGAGTTTATTTTATACTACTAAGTACTTGTTCATAAAATAAACTTTACTCAAATAATTGTATTATTATAACAAAGAAAATAATATGATTTTATTATAAATACGAAATAGTTATAGGTAAAATTAAATTTTTGAATTTCTGTTGTTTGTTTTTCAATTACTTTGAATACTAATGACCTTGTATTTCATGGTTCTTAGTCAATAAAATAATATCACACTTATGAATAACATATTGTTTGAATGATTAAAGTATTAAATTACAATTTTTTGGCTATAAGATTATGTTTTCGTTTAACGATTATACATTTTGGAAAATATTTGTCATGTAAGATGACGAGGCTTTATGTTTTTTAAGAGTGGTTATGGATATAGCCATATTAGATACTGGTAAGTATCAGTGTTATAAAAGTAAGTTATATTAAGTATTGAAAGATCTTTTTTAATATATTTATTCTTATACTTAATCTATTGTTTTGTGATCTATGCATTATGGACTCAAAAATGTTCTTTTTTTTTGTATAACGTTATGTTTAAGTGTATTAGTTAATTGTTATAATATGTAAGAAATCAAAACCGTTAATTATTACCATTCGGGTTGGAAGTGACATAATATACTTATTAGTGGAATTGCTCCTATTTAATTGGGTATAGATATTATTAACTGGAATGTCGTTGAAAGCGAAAGGAAATTAGTTTTTATAGTATCATTATGACGCACCTGAAGAAATTATATATTTGACTTATAACTTTCTTCATACAAGCTTCTAAATAAATACTTTAAAATATATTACATTTGAGGAAAAAACTAGAAAAAGTTATTTTTGCTTATTAGTCATATTACTATTATACACGAGAATTGGATTATACTTTCGATCGAATAACGGATATTTCTTACGTTATGTTCTATGTAGATTTGTGTTTCTCAATCTTGGACAAATCTAGGCACCCTAGGATATTTTCTAGAAATTCCGGGGCACCTTATAATAATAAATTCAATTTTATACAGTGTTCGAGCTTCTTAAATTAACATATTACACTTCTACAATAAAATATAAGGTTAAGCTAGATTTGAAACGCAAAATAATTATTTTATATAGTTGTACAACCAAACACTCTTTTATTAATTTAAAACAAATTAAATACTTTCAACTCTTTCCATCGTCTAATCACATATAATCCTAGTTCACGGCCATGTCATGAACTCCTGGCGGCATGGCATAGCTATGGGAATCACTGAAGTAGATTAAAGACGGCAATATTATGATAGTTCCTAAATTAAGTGGTTTAAGTAATAAAAACCATGAATTAACTGCAATGTAGTGATAAAATGACCCAAGTTCCAGATGCAATAGACATACAGTAACAGTATAAACAATACATTTAGAACATAGTGATAGTCTCGTAATGTTACGTATAACGTATTGAAAGACCATGTTCGTAAACAGCTCAAAAAGTGTCAAATTATTTTCAAAATTTCATCGTACATAGAAAATATTTATATAAACATTCAGTGAAATTTTAAAGCATCTACAGTTATTCGTTTTTTAATTACAACAAAATAAGAAAATCGTTACATGAGAAATCGAGTGAATATCAAATGTTGTAAAAATATGAATTTCAAACGATCATAAAAATTTAATTTGACTTTCTTATAGACATTTTTTTTTTTTGATAAAGGTAGATAATCTTATAAGGAATCTTGTATTACATTTTAAAATCTTAGATTTAAAAAGAAAAATTTTTACGAATTCTTAACTCAAAATAATTTGCTAATTTTCGTGATTTTTCCATATTTTGTCAATTTTTGAACTTTAAATGCTTATAAAAAAAACTGTGACTAAGGATTTTTAATATTTTTCATCTGCTTTTGAAACAATATACTAGGAGCCTTTTATTAAATTTTCAAGCTTTTTTAATCGACAAATAACATTTTATTGATATTTTTAGAAAAAAAACTAAAAAAAAATGAAAACTGACAATGTCCGTAAATAGCTCAAAATAAGTCAAAATATTTTGAAAATGTTATGGTGTATAGAAAATGCTAATATAAACATTCAGTCAAAATGTCATGTATCTACGGTCATTTTTTTTAAAGTTACACCAAAAACCAAATTCAATTTCGTGAAAAATCGATTTTGCGTAAAAATTCCCGTTTTTCCTTAATTTTTCTTTTGGTTTTTCTTGGCGGTTTTGAAAATTACTGGGAATTTTAAATTTTGACCTCCTCAATGCATCAATGATATTCACTTTCCAATCGAACAAGAAACTGAAGTTGAAAATCGAAGCATTATTTCGACTACTTATCGTGTACACAGACACAAAAAAAAAAAAAAATAAAAAAAAAAACACACATCATTGTAAAATCAATACATTCATCATTCCACTCAGAATCTAAAAATATTTATGCGAAATAAAAATTGTTTATTTTATATTAGTCTAATAAAAAAAGTACTCTACTGTGAAAATTATAAAAAATGTGGCATTTTAATTACAATAACATTTTTTGAAACATTTTAATTATAAAAAAATATAGTTCATTTACTGATGAAAAAATAGTCGAGGAACCTAGACCACAGCCACAATAGGCTAACTCATATAAACTGGTATTATATTAATTATATTTTATCAAATGAAGGTAATATTATTTATCATGGACCATAGCACTTATGAGTTGTGTTATGGACAAATTAATATTAAATAAAAAATTAAATTATCATAAGTTATGACTATTTGAAATCAAACACATAAAAAGCGGGTAAGTGGGTGTCGCTCTGCAGTACGTTTGTACAGTAGGTTACAATTGAGTCACTGTAATAGATGGTGTTAAATTTGAATTAAATTATATAATATCATTGTATACGAATAACGATTCTGAGCGGAGACGGTTTGTCAGCCTAGGATAATTTATATTATAGTTAAACTGTTATTATTATTATTATTTCCTAAACGGTTTGCTAATTTTCATGATTTTTCCGTATTTTGTCAGAATTTGAACTTTAAATGCTTATAAAAAAAACTGAGACTAAGGATTTATAATATTTTGAAAATGTATAGAAAATGCTAATATAAACATTCCGTCAAAATGTCATGTATCTACGGTAGTACGGTCATGTAAGTTACACCAAAAACCAAAATCGATTTTCCTTAAAAATTCCCGTTTTTCCTTAATTTTTCTTTTGTTTTTCACGGCGCTTTTAAAAACTATTGAGAATTTTAAAAATTGAAAATGTCCGTTAACAGCTCATAACGAGTTAAAATATTTTGAAAATTTTATCTGCAAATATAGGAAATGATAAAATAAACATTTGGTGTAAATTTCAAGTATCTATATACCGATACCTATTAATTTTTAAAAACAAAATAATGAAATCCTTGTATTAGAATTTGTTAATTTACGGGTAAATATCTAATGCAGACTTAAAACGCTCGTAACAGTTTAACTTGACTTTCCTGTAAAGTATTTTTTCCGGTATTTTTTATGTAAAATGTAGAAAAACTTAAGGGAAATCTTGTTTTATATTTTCAAAACTTTAATATAAATAAAAAAAAATTTATGAATTAATAATTTCAAATAATTTGGCAATTTCCGCGTTTTTAATGAATTTTGTCAACATTTCAACTTCAGACGCTCATAAAAAATTATTGTGGATCTACGCTCAACTTTTTTTTTAATTTCCACAAACTACAACTTATGAAGAACGTTCAAGTTTTTTCCGAGTGTAAAATACGACATATCGTATCTTATATCGACGATAATTTAAATATACTAATAAAACTCTAAATGTTCTTTTGCGTATATATAGCTCAAAAAGACTCACTATATTTCTAAACTTTAAGAGCTATACACCCCATATACACCAAAGAGGAAAATCAATTTTGTCGAAATACTGATTTTGCGTAAAAATTCCCGTTTTTCCTCAATTCTTTTATTTTTCCAGGCACTTTTGAAAACTACAGTAAATTTTGAATTTTTACCTCCCAAATGCATCAACTAGATACACTTTCTTACCGGAAAAAATACTGTTTTGTTGAAAATTAACTATTATATTATTTCGACTACTTATCTTGTACAAAAAAAATACCTCACATCATTGTAAAATCAATACATTCATCACCCCGCTTAGAACCTAAAATATGAGTAAAATGTATAAATTGATAAAAAAATTATCTATAAATGCTGTTCAGGATTATCTTGAACAGTAAATAAAATTATCATCGTGAAGAAGTTAGGAGTTATAGAATATTCTATGTATTAAACGAATACAATATGGTTTTGTTAACCCTTTAGGCTTTAGTGGAAAATGTAAATACATATTTTTTTGTAACAAAGTACGTACATAAACATTAATGGTAAAATATCCTTATTAGGAATGATTAAATTATACTATTTATTAAATGCTGATTGTCCTCTTTAATAATATATGACTTGATAGTTTTTGCGGAAGACCAAATACCATTATTCATAAATAATAAAAGTTCAATGAAGTGTATACTATAAGATAAGACCCTATAACCTATTAAATACCGGAATTTAGACACACAGAATGTCCAGTGTAAGTTTCTAAGACATTAAAGTTCTATATATTTTTATTTCAATCATAATGTATTTTCTATAAATTTTAAAAATTTATTTAGTTGATCGAATTCACAAGAAATCATTGTTTTAAAAGCAGAAAAATTATGGTTAAAATCTACTTATAACTTTCTACTACAAAAATACTCACGTAGTTCAGTTTATAAATTATTTATTATGATTTTAATTAATGTTTAGCTAACATGTTATTACATTTTATTTTTAAATTTAATTTCTGTTACATAAATATTTAAAACATTCTAAACTAAAATAATTAAATTGACTGTATAGAAACAATATTTTTTTAGTGATTTGATCATACGCAGTTTTAATATTTAGAGCTTAACAATGCACTTAACTACATTAGATGCATACAATTGTACTTGATTTACAGTTCAAAATGAAAATGAAAATGAAAAGTTATGCTAGTGCCATACCCACTTTACAATGTCATATTTTTCTTTTAAAATTACCTACATTTTTTGTTACTAATAGGATCATAATATTTAATGACAATTTGTTAAATTATACTTAGCTACATTATTCTACCATCTTAACATTTTTAGTAGAATTAAATCTTTTGTAATGTGGTGATTATTCAAAATTTAATTTTGTATATAATAATTTACTGGTATATCATTAAAATTATTTTAATTATTTATACCAACAACTAACAAAAGTTATAAACAAAAAATTTAAATATAAATATGTTTAATTAAAATATTTAACTTATTGAGATATTTTTTATACCAACATAATAACTTAATTGTAAATCTGCTAATCATCAATATTTACATAATATGTATATATTATGTTATGACTCTCATATTATTATTGAATATCTTAAATAATTTACGACTAAATTAAAATCTTTTACTCGTAAGTAAAAGTAGAAAAATTACAAGTACTAAAAAATGTCTCTTGCCTCAACAATAAGAAAAAAATTGGCGATTTAATCTTGTTAAACTTTATTTAAAAAAAAGAATTTCTTTTCAAATAGGTAAGTAAAAAAAAATTAACAAAATTTAACTGAATTATGAATTACTCTTTAAAAAAAAATAATACTGTAATTTAAAATAAATTATTCACAATCGAAACCGATTTGTGTACGTAATATATCTTAAGAACTAAAATTTAAAACACAAATTATTATAAATAAAAATATTATTTTTAAATTTGTATTCCAACAGATATAAGAAATTAGACCATAATAATATTCAATGCATCTTTATTAAATGAAAAAAAAAATACTAAAAAACCTCATTAAAAAGGGATTTTATTTCAATCAGTTTTCAGTTTTTATTGATGTATTAATTATTATTATAATTTATTAAAGTTTAAAAAGTTAATCTTATTTAATTCTTTTATATTTTAGTTTTACTATAAATTGATTTTTAAAAATCAGTTATTTTATTAGACTATATTTTTACATTTAACAAAAAAAAATGTATTAAACTATTTGTTTTATATTACATACATTATTGAAATTGTTTTCATTAAATTTAGATATTACCGGAATATTTGGGGTTGTGAGAGTATTATATTAAATTTAAATGCGTTAATAAACAAATAAATATATAAATATATATTATGAATTTTGAAACATGAGGTATGAGTGAATGACATAGGTAACAATGAAACATACACAATACGCATACTTTATTATATGCTCGTTATTGTTTAAGCGAAATTATTTGAAAAATAATACATGTTACAGTCGATTAATATACAAAGAATATTAAATTCCTAGAGAATTATTTAAATATTATAACTGACTGTTATATTTTATAATTTTAAATCATATTAAATTGGTTATTTTAGTTAGGTACCTACTAGATTAATATGACGTAAATACTGAGAAATGTTTTGATAGAGTTAAAATAAACACATATTATGATAAATGTTAATATTCACAAAGACATAGTGGTTACAGTCTACAGACGTTTTAATGTTTTATAGTTATATTTTTGATGTTTACAATAATATTTTGCTGTAAGTGTTATTTAGTTTTCCAAGTTTTTTACTCGGCGAAATGTTAAGATCTCACTAATATGGACACAGAATTATGTCTATTTTTTATTTATTACTCTATAAACAATTTTTTTTAGAGGAGATACACAAAAAAACTACTTTGTAGTTTGTTAACATGCGATTAGCGCGCTATGACTTATAAAATCAAGGCTACAAAGAAGTTAAAATACAAAAGCTATAGCGTACCTATTTCTTCATCGATTCGTTCACATGGCTATTAATAATATAAGGTTTTCAGTTTTTAACACTGAGTACCTATCTGTACCAAATGTATACCATTCATATATATATTTTTTACTATAATACGATTGTGTACGGACGTACGGTACTTAAGTTGTTACCTTTTTTTATGATATGATTCCACAGTCCGTATGTTAAATTAATTTTATTTTTGTCCAATGTTGCCGAATTTTATGAAATTTATAAAATCTAGTATGTAATTATCAAAATAAAGTGAATCTATATGGAACAATAAACAGTCCAAGAACATCCACAAAACGTACAATCACTTTTATTAATGGAGATTCAATTAAATATTCAATTAAAATTATAAATACCTATATACAATTTACAAACATATTTTGAAGTTTTTATTTTCAATTGGTTATAAATTATAATAATATCTTTCAGAAAATGTTTATTTAAAATGGAACAATACTTGACTAATGACTATTATGGCACTGATTATTGAGTACAAATAATTAATTTATCCCCTTAAAATACGGATAATTTTTTTTTTAGCTTACCATTAACATTTTATTTGATCGTGTTATTTTAAAAACTGTATAATTATAAATTTAACAACGTTGAAACCAATTTAGTATACGATCGTGTCGTATTTAATGGGTCCATTGTTATTTGACAATTAATATACGTTTATAGTGTTCCCAAAAGGGTGATACGTAGCCATGGGTTCTACCATATTTGATTTTTATTTTTTAGTTTTAAGCTTTTCTGACGACATTTTTAATATTTCATAAATAAATATAATCTATAATTTAATAATAATAGTAGTTATTATTATAATAAATATATTCCTAAAATTATTGCATAAAACCCACACTTTATTTTATACTTTTTTTTTACTTATTCGTATGGTACTTTAACGAAAATATTTTGTTTGCTAGTCTAATAAATCAAGAGAAAAATTTAGTTATTTATTTACAAATAAATGTATTGATAATGATTTTTTAAATATTTACCTAGCAAATACCATTCACCGTTCGTTGTAAAGTCCGATAGATCGCCGCCATCTGATTTGAGCACTAAATCAATCTGAAAATATAATTTTTAAACATAGACGAATTTACTCACCAAAAAATTACGTATACATATTAATTAATAAAATAAAATATACCTAAATGTTACCGATCTTATTGGTTTATATTTACATATATATTCATTAAGTATATTATTCAAAAAGTATATTAATTTTCTAGATTTTTTTTCAATTTTTAAAATCCAACAAAAAATATCCCGTACGTTTTAGGAAGAAAATCAATGGGATGTCAATTTTAAAGGATATAATTGAATATTTGGATGTGAGCTGATTTTTTTTGAATGAAGATGAATAAATTAAAATTGATTTTCTTAGGAATTTAAAACATTAAAATATTGATATATTTTTATTTAACAATCACTGAATCACGTTAGTGTATTTATATTTGAAACACATTTATATATAAATATTAAATATATAATATAATAATAATAATAATATATATATTATATTAGTTGTTTTAGGTTGTAAGAATTATTATTCTGTTATATTTGTCTGTACCTATAGATGATTATAATCTATTCATTAATTTTGGATGGTTTTTAACGTAATTATAATTTTAAAAAAGGTACATTCAACGAAAGCATAAAAATGAAAAGTATAATATGCAACATGAAAGTGTAATAAAAATGCAAATTCATTGATAACAAAAGGAATAAAAAAAGAGATTTTTAACAAGTTATAAAGACCCTTTTCCCATATAAGCTCAAAAAGCGATTTTAATTAATGAAAACAATTGTACTTTTTTGTTTAAGATTTTTTAGATTCTAATTATATATTTTTATACAATTAAACTTGAAACAAACATAATTGACCATTATAAGTAGCTTATGTAACAAAAACATTTAATACAGAACAATAGGTAATAGATAACATAAAAATCCGAGAAAAAATTGATTTAAATGATAATATTATTGAATATTAAATATTTGCAGATACCTATACATATTGCAGTAACCAACATCTTATCATTTTTATTCAAAGGAATACAAAATTGCAAATAAGAAAATGAATGAGTTTACCTGAAAACCGTTGTATGTCCAACTACCAAACTTCATAAGGCAATTTTGGTCATCAAATGGGAACCATGTGATGTCGATCTTACACGTACTTTTGAAAATACCCGGTGGCACGTACAGGCATGTACCATTGTGCCTCACTACCACATTGGTTTGATAAGTACCATCAAATTTTTCGTCGGCACTGTAAGCATTAAAAAAAAAAAAACACAATACATTTTAGATAATCTCTGGTCACTAAAAATAAGGATAACGAATACATTGTTAATAATAGTGATCAACTAAATTTTAACTAAAATATAATATTGAAGTGTATGACGTATCTGATTTAATTGTTTTTCCATTGGAGTGGTGAAAATGTAGTAATAAGAAATACTTTGTAATGGATGGAATAAAATAGGTAGATTACCTACATATTGGTTTTAAAATAAATGGTTAAAAAAAAAATAGTGATTAAAACATAACACTAATTAATAATAAAATATAACTCTGAGACAATGACTCATTAAATATTTCTCTAACTATCAATAGTAGATTCGGGAAAAGCGAGTATTTTTTTCTGAATAAAATGCATTTTAGTGGTGAATAAAGGATATAAATAATTATAGTAGGTACTATTAATTTATGTTGTGAACTATAGATAAATAAATATGTAAAACTGTAATAGGTACACAAATTTAATAAACATTGTCGCATTAGTAGTTATAAAATATATTATCTATAATTCATCTCGTATAGGTAGCCGATATCAAATTTCAATCATACCTAACCGTAAAGATGTTTTCTAACTACATTAAAATATTGTAATATAACCTTTTAATGTTTTTCAATGTTAATATTATAACATTTTATAAGTAATTTGAATGTATCTATTATAATTTATACTTAATGATATAGATGAAAATCGTGGATGTAAATAACCACAAGGTACGAACATTTTCCTATTTATTCCTTATATATAACTTTCATATTACTTTTGTACTTTTGTAACGATATAAATAATAAATGTTATATATAAATGTAATCTCGTATTTTCAATAATTACAGATATAATATCTAAAAATTATTAAATAAATTATGAAACATTTTTCAAAGTGATTTAAGAGTTCGTTTAATTTAAAAAATAGTGTATAATTTTTTAATCTGTTATAATTTATTTCTTTTTTATTTTATATTCAAATGTACCAAATGTATCGTACAAAATGTAAAAATAGCGTGTGTAATATTTTCAATAATTGTTCTGGATTTCAGAAAAAAACCGAAAAACACGATACTTGTGCAGAAAACGTGTTTATATTTGGGTTTTGAAGTTTTAAATATCTTAACAGATTGAAAAGAATACGACTAAATTTGATTTATTTATCATTGATTGAAATTGAATCAAAATGTCTGATAATGTATATATTTTGTATCCACAGTTTTTATTTTGCTACCTAATTAATTTCCGTTTATAAAATAGGTATGTGATCAACATACTTAAGCCTAAATACAATTTCAGTGATGAAAATTAATACCTTCTACAGTACCTGTCGGCCATTACCATCATTAGACTTGGACATTTGGTAAACACTGGAAAACTAAACGTGATTTTTCATAGTGTCATAATTTCAAATCTCAAAGATACACACGTAATTATTGTGACTATAAAACCACATCGTGGTATGCATGAAGATAACCATCTCATTAGTCGTTAGTAAAATATTTACAGACCAACAGTGACCCATTAAAAGTACCTACCCACTCGTTTATTCGAAATTATGTATCTAGTTATAAAATATGACCCAACTATAAATCACTACTCTCTAAACAAAGATCAATCAATTTGAGACTCTATCTATATATGTCCTAGGAGTTGTCAAATGCATTATATCGTCGTCAATCCACTCATCTTTGAAATGCTTTTATCTCTGAATTTAATATTTTCACCCTTGTTTTAAATTTAGCTGTACTTTTACTAAAGTTACAGGCTTAAGCTCATTTACTGTTTACTGCAAATGGTTTCTCTTTTAAATGTATTGTATACTTATACTAGTAAAATTAATTTGGTAATGGTCCAATACGCAACTCTACAAGTACATTTTTAGTGAAATGAAACTGCCTACAATTTGTATGGTAAAATGTGAGGCTAAAGAGTTAAGGTTAAACAATTATGATATAAAAAATTTAAATTTACATCTAAAGTACTTTTAGAAGTTGTAAAATATGTATTTCGGTTCAAGGTGAAACAATGATGATTTTATTTTATTTTATTTTTGTTAGACACTTTTGTCAATTTCAAAAATTAAATTAATTCAACTTGGGCATACATTCACAAAACTGTAACCACTAAATTTATATTGATCCGGAAACAAGAGATCATTTGCATATTTTAAATGTTCATTTTAGATTGGTATAAAATTCATATCTATTTTTAAAAATGATGCTTTTCCTCTACTAGATTGATAATTGAAGGAATAATAGTGGAGATCCTGCCACCAAAACGTAACTGTTTTCGACAACTTCTTGGCAAACTACTTTGGAATGAAACTTTTTGTCGTTAGAAAAATGAGATATAAATAATTTTCATGACTTCTAAACTTGTTTAGAATTAAATTTTAAGGCGAGTTCTTAATGTTTTTATACTTATAATCTAAACTTTGAATAAAGTTTGGTCTAATATTCTCCACATAATTTAATATTATGTTGGACGATACAAATTTTAGGTTAGAAATGTATTTGTATAATTGTATAGAATATGTACTGAATGGTTACCAATTTTCTCAATCAGATATTAATCTGACATGACAATGAAAAAATTGCAAATATTTTTAATTTTAATTTTTACGGACAGTATAATATGATTGTTTAACCTAATTTAAGATAATTTTTCGTATACCTAATATTATTAAGAAGTTTTAGAATTGTAAAAAATATGTTTACACAAAAATGTTACTTTATAATGATTTTAGTTATTAATAACTCTATACCGTAAATAAATAAATGTAATACAATAGTATGACCCAATATAGAGTTAACCACAGGAGAAAAAAATCTACTCTGACTCTTGAATGAAAAAATTAGGTACACTCTATTCATAATTTAATTTAACAAATTAACTTCATACTGAACTGCTTCTGTAAAGATAATTAAAAATAAAATATTGATTAATTTAACTATTATAAAATAATTTTAATTGATTAAATTATAAGTTTGGATTATTTAAATTAAGGAACTGGCTAAAAAAAAATAGCTAAGAAAATAAGATAATATTGACTATTGCAAGAAGAATCTAAATGCGATTGTTCTTAGTTATAGCCTATAAGTATTCAAAGTATTTAATTCTCCTGTAAATTGTTTTGTGAACAAAAGCCACATCATTAAGTAATGTCTCGAGGACAATGTAAGTAAATTACAGCACTTAGCTACATTCTCTATATTGATTTTCCTTAAATACTTATCTCAAATGTCATCATCCTTAGAAAGTTTCTTATAGTAGTTGTTTTTTATCTTATCACATTAATCATTTACCCAATTGCAATACAAATTTGTAAGCATAGATATTATTAATATATAGTATACAGCTTAGAAAATTCTTATAAAATAATATTGAATTATATTAGTTGAAATAAGGCTTTTCTTAAATTTCTGTTCCATTTCACAAAAAGCTGCCTTTAATAGTATAATATTGTTAAATTAAATGTATGTGAATGCGAATTTAATATTTCAAACATCGGGTACATGTAGTTTAAATTATATCATGGGTATAAAATATAAATAGTATGTTATAGTGTACATAATGTAATATTATTATGTATATTGTATAGTTATATTTATAAGGGACATATTTTTGTTTGGAAATAAAAATACATAGATAAGAGTATTATAGTAAACTATTATAGTAACTACATACCTAAATAATAAGTTATTTTATATTTCATGTTATAATATCAATATCGTTAGTATGATATTACATAATTACATAAGTTGATATTAATATGTTTAAATCAAGTTCAAAAATGTTAAATATGTAATTATAAGTAATTCCAGTCATATATTATGCATTTTAACAACTGTTAAGGAAATATACCCTGAAATAACAAAGTTAAAATATTGTTACATAATAAAATACAAATATAATATCCATCCATTTTTTATATTATTTAGAAAATTAGCCATTGTATAAAATCAATTATGTGCCTATTACCGAAAAAGCATTTTATTGTAATGCCGTTCCATATTATGCTTTCTTTTTTTAAAATATCTCCGAGATTATACGTAATTATTAATACCGATGCGTGGTCGCTAAAAAAATATATTGATTAAGCATTATATAAGAAATATGTGATAATATCGTACGGTGTTAAATTAAAAATCATTATGTAGAGAGTCGTATATTATGATAATATTGGCAGCCTTATACTCAGGCTCTACAAATTGTTGGCCACTACAGCTGGACGAGAAAAAAAATACGAAACAATTAGCAACTCTTGATTGCCTCATTATGCCTTTTTAGTTTTTTTTTTTAAAGAGAGCTGTCCATGAGAGAATAATTTTTCAAAACTATATACAATTAAACACTAACCTGTTATACATGAGTATGTCTGGTTTCCACAGTCGGTTTGGATTGAGCCTGAGATCCTTGACACCGCCATATTCGGAAATGTTCCACCTCATATTGTAATCCACCCATTCCTATAATAATAGAAAATAATGTGTTTTATTTTTATAAATAATTGATAACATTATAAACAACTAACTTTAATCTAACTCTAAATACGAAATTCACAGATTCCTTAAAACTATTGATATACCTATCTACAAACTATTCTGTCCAAAACCTAAAATTACTTGAGTTCCGTTGATCCCAGAGAGCTTTTGTACATACCTACTTTATTCTACTGGGATACTTCTAATGACAAAACCAGATTAAATCGAAGCTTTCACAGGTTGTTTCAGAACATAGAAATTAGTTTTCCGAATAACTTTTCTCAAAGGGGAAACCGTGAATTATGTTATGCGTATTGCTGTCACAACTATATTTTCTCATTTGAGATGAATATATTTTACTTTATGTTTTACAATATAGTTTTCTATGCAGAGTATTTTTACAATGTAGGTACTTAAATTATTATTTTATAAATGTATCGTATTTCAATATGACCTAATTAGTAATGATTATAACAGTTCTAAATCAAATTGGTATTGTAATTAAAATATTTAGTTGTTAATATTTATTAGAAAGCAAATAAACAAAAAATTGTAATTTTTAAAGCTAGATTATGTCAAAAATATTAATCTGATGAAGCTCTACCCATTGCTGAGCGCACACATATAATAATTTATTTTTTTCAGAATTTATGTTCCATTAAATAAAGTATCAAATTTCCTTTAATTTTAATTGGGTTATATTTATTTTTACTTTAAAATGTGTTGGTACCTATGCAAATGTATCAGATAAGTTTTATTTAACGAAAAACAATATTAATTAGTTATTTTTATCGTATATAGTATTATAGACGAGTGTTATATAAAATTGAATTATTTAATATTTGTATAAACCAACAGAGTAATATTTTTAATTATTGGTGGCTTCTAATATTTTTGAAAGGTTAAATTTACGTATTATACATATTATTTCATAATCACTAATGTTAATAATACATTTTATTTCATTAATACTTAGTACTTACTTCACAATCATTATCACATTTTATACAGTTATAACAAATATAATTTATATCATTCATATTGTATTATCAATTAAACTATCAGTTTTAAGTGCAAGACGTGCAAAATGTAAGATCAGCGATAATTTAACAATACAGTAGGTAGGTATACAGTGGTATTATCTACTTAATACATTTTAATAATCAATTTATTTAAAAAATTGGAAGCTAAGGTATAAAAGTATAAAAGTGTGAAAATATGTGAGTATTACATTTTAGACGAGCCTCTTGGCCAAATATGTTTAGAGGTGTGAGAAAGTGTGTTTAGAAAGGTGACACTTTTCAAATTTTAAAACGATATATCATCAAGTTATAAAAAAAAACTCAGAGCTTATGTGTTATGGGCTTTGACCTCATTTTCCTAGTTTTTGCATTTTTATCGACAAATAATGTGACTTAGGTGCAATTTGTATACCTATGTAACCCAAAGTACTATTTCATCCGTTAGATTTTCAATAGATTACGTATGCTGAATAAAACTATTAGAGCCCCTCCACTAACCCAAATAATACGTTTTTCGAAAACAAACATGGCATTATTGTAGTATAAAATAAATAGTTTTTTCCTCAGATATGTGGGCTTTAAAGTTAAAACCATTAAAATAAAATTATGTCATGCAACAAATTAAAAATAAATTTACCGTAAGTAAATAAATAGATAAATGAACAAAACAAATATAAATTTATAACAAAAAAGTTTCACGGAAGTTTGATTTTTGATTATCTACTTGTATTACTATTTTCTAAATTTCAATCATAAATTATATGAATCGTTTTTCCATAAATTAGGGTCGCGGTTGTTCGACATGAGGAATTTACTCCAATAGTTTTTTTTTCCCAATCGTGCAACTGACTATGAACATTATATTATATTATGCTGATGATGCTGGTTGTTCTGTTTTATTCACTGTAATTTTTAATCTGAGATTGCATTGATCTCTATAATTACAGACCTAATTTCATACACGATAGTGACATGAATAGCACGACAAATCATAAATAAACTGCGCGATCGTGCCACAATGGAAAAAAATTAAATTGTAAACGCGAAAGATACTTAAAATTTAAGTAACTGATAACGATAGTAAATGTCTACAGAGCACAGGAAAAATTGCACCACGGGAAACCTCGTAATATATTATTATGTGATCGAGTCTAAACTCTCAGTAAACAGTGTCTCAACATGTTTCGAATAGCATAGGCGTGTGTTTGTACCTCTAATTATGAATTCACTGAGATTTCGACAACCACGAGGTTCAGATTTTATAACGTACGTAAACACCTGTTTACAAACAAAACGGACCACGGTATTAAAAGACACTCTATCTTAGTCCGACAAACAGTAAACACAATACCGATCAGAAATGAAACTAGATCACCGCACGGGTTAAAGGTCTTATGCATGGTTTATCTCTATTTTCGATTTTTAAGGTCTTATCTATATTTAATTACTAATGAGGTATACGATAGTATTTCGTTGCAAAAGTCGACGGTCAAGTTTCGTGTTTTTTCCGTCCGATCGTATATAACTGATAAGTGATAACTATAAGGATTATTATAGTTTAATCTATAATACTATTAATAATTTATTTTATTAATATATTTATTATTATTATTATTATTATTCCATGAAAATGTTTTAAACACGCATGTATTAGTAAGTTTTATAATTAAATGATAAATATAATGTATGAAAAAAAAATATAGCAATGCTATAAGATATATTTCCTTTACAAGGAAAATTGAAGAATCATAGTTATTATATTTTGTGATAGGTACTTACCTATCTAGTAGCATGCTACATTTTGTGTGAAATTAATCTTTGATTTAATTATATTATACGATATTAACCATTGAATAAAATAATACATAGTAACTTTACTATTGTAGGCGTAATATATGGAGATTTTTTTTTTGTCAAACCATGATGTTGTGAAATATTTTGTTGGTTTGATGTTTGTTTAAACCTAAGGCTTATTTAAATTAGGTACATTTAAGTATGCATTATTTAGATTAAAATGTATAAATAAAATAATTAACTACCTAAATAAACATTTAAAACTAATCAACTATCTTATTTTAAGCTTTTGTTTTTTATTTTCTCTCTCTTCATTTACATTATTAAAATAAATCTTAAATGTTTAGCTCAACCTATTTAGTTATATGTACGTAAATAAATGTACTTTTTTGATTATCATTTATCTTTCTGTTAAACCTCACTGTGGCCAGGTCTTAATAGATTGCTATAAATAGCAGTTGAAAAATATTAAAACACATAGGCACAGTTTTTTTCTCATAAGTATTTAAAGTTCATAATTTGATAACATTTATCAAATTTTAAATTTTAAAAATGATTTTGTAGTTCAAAATGTATAACATTTTTTACTTTTATAGCTAAGGATTGAAAACTTATAACAAGGTTCCACGTAAATACGCTATTTTGCAACCAAAAAATCTCAAAAATATAAAAACACAAATTTTTTTTTTATAGTTATTTTATGTTAAAATTTGAAGGAAATTTCATATTAAATAACCAAGAATAACGATTTTAGTAAAGTTATTTTGTTGTAATTTTATAATATTAATTCAACTTATCGGCTACCGTATTAATAATAAGTAATAACAATATAAATATAACATAAAATATCCACAATGACAAACCATCACCGCTCAAAATCGTTTTTCGTTTACAATGATATTATGTCATTGAATTCAAATTTAATATAATCCATTATACAGTGTCCCACTAGTAACCTACTGTACAGCAGAGCGACATCCACTTACCCACTTTTTTATATTGCGAATTTTCAATTTTCACCTCTCTAAAGTACCAAGTAAAACCAATTTGCTATCAGAATTCAGAACCCACCCTTGAGGCTCGAAATTAAATATCGAAAAATCCTTTCTACTTTATATATCGTATGTGTATACAGTAACAAAAAAAAATCTATGAATCCTAAAATATCTGAACGAGAATAAATGTTTTTATTTATTTATTTATTTGTTTTTTTTTTAAATTATAATAATACTTATGGCCGAATAAAATATACACAATACCATGTCAATATATTGTTTTAATACATTTATCCGTACATAAAGTCATAAAAATCGTATTATTAACGAAATATATGAACATTCTCGTATCGTATCTCGCGACGCATATTTTTGTTGAATATTGTATAATTATTTATCGCGCTTTCACATTTTTTGTCATTAAAGTTAGTAAAAATCGGTTCGTATTATTTAAAAACATTCATACGAATAATTGATTCATTACATTACGCGGATTAATCAATTGTATTAACAGTCCATTATTATATTTTCACAGTGCGTCTACAGCAACATACCCTTACCCATTATGATGGCTGCAGTTGTGAAACAGTTGATTTGAAGGTTCGAAGACAGAAGAAGGGCAATAATGTTTCTGCACTAATCAAAATGTTCGAATCCAACCACGACGACTTGACACCAAATCGTAGACAAAATAACGTAATCGTGAGCGACTGTGGACGTTACGCAACGCGTGCAGACGTCACCAGGACGTGGATGCCGATTTAATCTTACGGGGTTGGATGGCGGGGGAGAAAATAGGGGAAAACAGGAGGAAAATTATACCCCACCCAGAATTCGTAAACTAACCGATCGCTATAAGGTTTGGGGGACTCGACGCTGTCTGAGGCGATCACTGACCCGTAAAAACTAAGCACAACCTCCTTGCCGACGCTGCATGTGCCCTCCGAACCTAGTGACTTTACTGATCTTGGACGTGGTATTATTTTCCTCATGTTTTCCACCTATTTCTGCCCCCACGATCCATCCCCGCAAGGTTGGATCAACGTACACTTCCCGGCGAGTATTGTTCATTATAATAAATTGTTATTATTATATTTGGCGGAGTGCACGTCTGCCATATGCAGCGGACTGCAATAATTGCAAAAAATAATAAAATTACTATGTGTATTGTTTCTTTATAAATAAATATATTGTTCCTGTTAATCTTGTGTCTCATTTAATTCAATTATTTGCGCCTCAGAGTTAACGATTCTAATCGCACTCGAATAATATATGAGATCAACATTGCTTCCAACAATACAATATTATGCAATATAGTTCTTAATTATTTAGAAAAATCGGGAATTTATTTATTTTGTAAGTTCCAATTATATAGTACTATCTACCAGAAACCAACTTTAATGCTGAAACATTTATCGACATTTTAAATTGATTCCTTTTCAAGTTTAATAATACATTTTATATAGGTATTATAAATTTAATTTCACGTCGAGTGTTACTGCTGGGTAGCGAATCCCCTCACGCTTTTAAAGTCAACTGTATAGTCCAGCTCATATGCTTATTGTAACTACTATTACAGATTATATATATTCAAATAAATTTTTAAAAAAAACGGGTGCGTCGCGGGACGTACCGCAAAAGTGAGAACTACATTTTCAGGTTATTGATTTTGTAGTTGGTAGGAACATGGGGATTAAATGAATGGATGTTATGATGGCATGATATGATAAATGTAATTGATAATAAAATCGTATCAATGTTAAGTCTTTATTCTATTATAAATGCAAAATATTATTACAATATAACAATCAAATATACTTATGTCATCTTAATATTAATTATTTTCTACTAATACAATGGTAACACTTTCAATAGCTCGTGCAGGTTCTACATTAACTTTTAATTTATAAATAGATATTAACTATTTTCTTCGGGTTCAACAGCAACGCTTTCAATATTTGGTACAAGTTCAACATCAACATTATTATCATCTACGGGTTCAATCGTAATATTTTCTAGTGAAATTGATGAAACAATGGGGTTTACGATAACTATTATACGGTATAAATGTTTTTGATTCAAGAGTATCGAGAAATCGAGAGAAAACTGCATCTAATGCAGTATCTGATCTTCGCTGGTCACACTTTCTATCAGTATCACTATCACTTCTTTTTGCCGCGATACAAACTCCAAGAGGAGCATGCAATCACGTATAAAAAGTTTATCACTTCTTACATAAAATAAAATGTAAAGCGGTGTCCGGTGATACGTAGTTAGATAGGAAGAGAGAGAGAGTCGAGCTGCTATGCCCCCACCATGTCCCGTCACCCCTACCTATATACGCAAGCCAAGCCGTGTGTACGTTTAGCCGCTCCTCTTCCTCTGTTACGCCGCTTCCCCTTGATCGCTCTTCGGACGGACGCGGACGGACGGACGTTCAACGAAATAGGTCCCCAACCAAGCGCGCGCAATAAAGTTCTCACTTTAAAAAAAATATATTATAAATGAAAATTAAGTAGTTATTTATAATAATAAAGTATACAGCTTTAATATTATATTATTTAAGTACCTAAGATGTGCCGGCTAAAAATCGTCATAATATGTGCATTGTGAATCAATAATATTATCATATATTAATATGATATGGATAATATAGGTGATATGATAGTAATATTATATATATATAATATAAGAATCTAACTTAATTTTGGAGACGAAGGAAACCGGTTTGTTTGTTTATTTATTATTGTTATTATTATTATTAATTATTTATTTATTTGTTTGCACTTGCATTTTTCAATTTGAAATATATATTATCCATTGAACAAATAATTTATTGTTACATTTTTTTCTACCTTATCTCTATAATAAAAAGAATAAAATTTACCACTCCAGTGGTTGAATTCAAAATGTAGGATAAATAATTTTCAGAAATAAGCAATAATAATAACTACAATATGTAATTATACTATATTATTTGTATAGTCAAAAAATAGTCATATGTTTTTAAATTAAATTAAAAAAAAATAATTTCTTACGGAAGAAGGTCGGGCAGCTAGTAATTTATAAATTGTTTACTTTGGTAGGATATTTTAGTAATATAACCGCAGCAGGATTGGGGGTTGTTGATAATTCTACGAATTCCACTGTTTAACTGGTAGCTTATGATTGCATCATAATAATATAATCGTGTTAAAATTATGCACATTTGAGAGGGCGCTACATAGGCATTTGTTTTTTCTGTCTTACAAGTGCGTAACATACCAAATTTACGCTCAGCGGGTCACGTTTGGCTTATTTAGTTTAAAAATTAGAGTGAATTATTATCTGTGTGTGTATGTGGGTTTTTACGATAACAATTCAGTTTTCAAGTGAGTTATGAGCATTTAAAATGTACGCTGCATTATATACGCAACACTTGTTAAAAAATTGAACTATCGAAAAAACCCCACATACAACCACATATAATGGCGTACTTACCATAACGTTTCAGTATAGGTCGATTCACTATATAATTTTTAAACTATCGAAGCTAAACGTGATCTGGATGAGCGTAAATTTGCTATGTTATGCACTTGTAAGTGACAATAAATGGCTGTGTAGCATCCTCTTATTTTTTTAATGTATTTCAATAATACAGTTATTATTACACGGTGTTTCAGATAGGCAATTTAGGTACGCCACTACGTCCATTTCACAGTATTCCATTATGGTATGAAATATGAATATTATGATCTATTAAAATACATCAAAGTACAGTGTAAGTGAGTATAAGTTAAAGCGAGATGAAATTATTAACAATACAAAGTATATAATATTTCTTTAATGACTCAATGCAATTTTAGGTAATTAAAAATGGCTCAATAATTATTATAAATTATACTAGTATTATTATTTTGTGGATAATAACTGTGTGTATATATCTATATACATATATGCATGTATAAATACCTAGTCTTGGATCATTTTAACCATATTTCTTTAAGCACTAAAAAATGTTTATTTAAGGAGTAACGGAATGGGATAAAAAGATTATTTATTTTTATTTATTAGCCATGTTTTCCATAGTATAGGTAAGTAGGTACGTAATATATTATATAGAGTGATTTATAGTAATATTATGTTATATTGTACGACTGAAAAGTATTATACAAATATGAGTAAAATAAAGGAGTTTTAAACCATTGTATAATTTATTCAACTCATACTATTTTTATTGAACAACAATACTAGCTCGTGGAGTTTATAATTCATACTCAATTATTTTTGTTACACTATCACGATGTGTTAACCTTTTAAATAGGAGAAGAACTTGGTAATTGGATTATTTCTATAGTGAAGTTTTCTCCCTTGAATAAATCAGAAAATCACAGGTAACTATATAAAGTATTTAATATTTATAACAAGTACAACATGGCCATATTATACAGTAGATTGTATACGGTAGATGTAATATACAATTAAAATTAAGGTTAAGTTTTTCTCAACTCGTTTTAATTTTATTCTACTCGTATAGCGGCTGTCTTTTACGTTATTTTATACCGGGTTATAATATAAGTAAAACATTTCAGGATTTTAACTTATACACAATATATGTTTTCTTTAGAAAAAGTTCGATCGACTGCTTTCAGCCCTTTGATATTATATGTTATATATTGCATGTAATTGGGTACCTATATTATGTGAGTATTGTGTAAAAGTAGGAAATAAAAATCGAAATGTTTTGTTGTAGGTGAACTCTGCAAAAAATAATCGACGGTAAAATCACATTCATATGCAATCGAAATGGATTTGTGCCAAAATGGGAGGATAATAATATCAGGAAGATGTTGTAAATGACTATTCTACACATGCAGTAAAGGTTACTCGGAGTGAGATAATTTAAATGTAGTAACAGTTTAGTATCGAAAGTTTAATATATTTTATATAAAGTATTGTTATATACATATTTGAAAATATGTATTATTTCAGTACTAACGGGAAATTTTTAAAATTCAAATCACATCATCAGTATATTGTACAAAATGTGTACTACAAACATAAATTGATTAATAATCTACCCATCATTGTTGTATTGAGCTTAATGCCAGGGCTTGAAGCCAAAAATATTTTTTCCAATTTGGTTTTCGGTTTCCGTTATCGGTATTTAATTTTTTCCGATTTTAATTTCGGATACCTATCGGTATTTATTTTTTCTGATTTAATTTTTGATTTTGGATAACGGTTTTTATTTTTTCCAATTTCAATTTCGGTTTTGATTATCGGTATTCATTTTTTTCGATTTTGTTTTCGGTTTCTGTATCGATTTTAACGGTTTTAAGTTTTAACGGATATTAAAAATTGGTTTCAAGCACTGGTTTTTAATCTAAATAATCAAACCATCAATATTTCTTTATGTATGTAATAACTTATAGATACCTAATAAACGGGATACAAATTAATTATTGAGGTAGAATACAACATTACAGTACATCATTAATCACTATGATATGACTTATTAAGCTACAACCAGTCAAATATTATAGTAATATAATTCTATTATAATATTATAATCAATGCACAAATTGTTTTTACGTTTTAACGATAGGTATAATAAAACAAAATATATATATCGTTAACGAAATTAATGTTACATTGTTGGAAATTGCACGATACTTAAGCGAACAGACATGAGCGCAAAATGTTGGTTCAATATTTATATAATTCGATGCTGAATATCGCACGAGTCTGTCACTTTATTGTGATTGTACATTTTCGACAACAGTTATTGAGTTACGCCTGTGGGACGCTATCGTGCTGGTAGGTACCTACCGACCGCCATATCGTTTGCATAATCCTCGACCTGGGTGCTTTTAAGGATTGGTCGGGCTGATAAATATAACACGAGATTATGAATCCGAGGGGGAAGCCATAACTGTTCTTTGTGGAATACCAGATTGTATATTATTATATTATGAGGTTCACAGAAGAGTTCTGATTAGACGTGAAGAGCAAAAGTGCATTCTCTTTGGTAGGATTTTATTTTTAGTAACAAGATTGAGGTTGGCTCAATTTTATTTTAAAAGATCAGCTGTCAGCATGTCGCCTTAACACGACTTCCCTAGACTTGTGAAATGTCTTGAAAATTGACCATGAAGTATTATATTTTTATTCTAGCGCTGTCGCCATCTATTCGTTCGTATTATTATCATAGTATAAAATAACAATTTCAAAGGAATATCTGCCGCCAAGCTTTTACATATTGTTAAGTTGCAAGGGATATAGTAATACCCAATTAAAAATATTAAAACAGTAATAAGTACTCAATATTTAATGACGTATAATTAAAATACGTAAGATAAGTAGGTATGCAACTATCTAATATTATACATATAGTTTATTTTGTTACTTTTGTGGATGCTCTTGAAGTTATATAAATTGAAAAATCTTTATTATACTTCTTAAAAGTTGCTAAAACTACTGAAGTTATCCAATATAATTATTAGGTTTTGAAATATTATAATTAAAAAAAGTAATTACCAAAGCTGTTTGGGTAAACCACACTGAAAGATTTTTTTAAATATTTTATAAGCGTGTTAACATTTTTTTTTTTTAATATAATTTTTTAGTTTATCTTACAGTTTTTATCTAACGTTATTCGCATAATTATAATATGCTAATATTGCCTTTATAAAATCCTAAATCAACGTATGTTTATTATGTTTTATTACTTTAAGATGAAGTTTAATCACTAACAATACAGCCTAATCAGATTCATCAAGTAAGTATTAGATTGTTAATTTAAAGTAAAAAAAAAAAATTAAAACAAAAAATAGACATATTGGAACATATTAATAATATGTGTCACGTTTGAATAAACTATTTAGTATTTCTTACAAATTAGTAGTTGATAAATATTGTTTATTTTCACCACCAATCTACTCAACAAGGTATAGGTAACTGTTCTCGACGATTCGTCTAGTATTTAAGTAGCACTTTTATTTATTAATTGTGAATCGTTTACCTCTATGTTACCTATACCTATTATTTAATTTAATCTTGCTAATATAATCCTATGGACACCACTGTTGCCACTGGTTTATAGCAATTTATATTATATTAAAATTAAATTTTTATTTTCTATTCATACTGATAATTTGAAGTTCGTTGGAATTTTAAGTGGTTTTGATTAAATTATAATACAAAATATTGAACTATAGAAGAAAATATTATTATACGATAAGCTAATATTTTAAATGACACATATTATATTACCCTTTTCAACACCTACGAGTAAATATATAAATCTACCTCTTAACTGTAGATAAATATTTATCACTGTATAGTTTTGTTAGTTAATAATATAGGATTGGTTAATGTAATAATGACATTAAATGTTATGTGCTGATCGCCTAATTACATTAATTTAATGGTTTAATTCAATTATATCAAAAGAATGATGGGAAACAAAGTATGATTAGACTGGATAATCGAAACGCTCCTATTTGTATAATAATACAAATAATGCCAATTGAAGAATCAGTATTTTAAAACTATACATTATTACATTTACAAACGCAATTTGATTATTAATTTTAAATCAGGATAACAGGTTTAAAATTTAAATAAAGCTTTGTTACCGTTTGTATATTATATTTTGAACAGAGAGTCGAATCTATTGGCTTAACAGCAATGCGTTTTTTTATGGTATATTGGTATCAGCTATGGGTAGCAGGAGTGCTTTAAAATCCTTAATAAACCCGAAATAGATTGGAAATTTGATACAAATGGTACTTTTAAAAGGTAATTTTTTAAAGTGTCTAGTCGTTTTCAAGAAAGTCACAAAAAACTATCAAAAAACAAACCACCTTAACAGTAGGGTTAGGTAGAGCCAAGAAAAGCTGGGGTATGACGAAAACTTCTCGCATTATTTTCAAACTTTTCAACAACCTTCCAAGTCATATTCGATTTTCACTGATTATTTTATTATTTTATTGTAATATTGTGTTATTTAATTTCCATACATATGAAACCATGGAACATTTTTATTTAAATTTAAATCAGCTGATTTTACTTTAACATTTATTTATCATTCAATCTAACCATCATTTGAATACAATATTAATTATCTTATAAATATAATTATTACCTACTGTACATTTTTGAATTATTTAAAAACGTTATTGTAAACATTTTAGAAATCCTATAGTTTTCAAATCAAAAAATGCATATTTTATGTTATACAAAACGGGCTGTTTATTTATATTATTGCTTTTAAATATTTAATTATACTACTAAACTGCATTTAGTCAAGTTTAATGAAGCGTGACGAATGTATTATGTGTGTGAGGTTAGATTAAGAATGAGAGATTTATTGGTTCATTTATTATAGATATTAAACAGAAAAATGGTCAAACAGTTTTATGGATGTCATCTTTTAATTATTACATATTAATATTGTTAAATATAATATTATAGTTCTATAAGAAGACAAATTTTAAATTCGTGTATTTTTTTTAATACCGAAAAAAATTAAGTATAATTATTAATATAAGCCAGCATTTGTTTTTGACAAATGTTTGATTGATTCAAATTAATTTTTAATCAAACTATAGACTAACAATATAATATCATATGTATTGGAACTTATATAATATACTATGTAATACGTTACACATACTTAAAATAATACAGGTACTCACCATGTTTAACCACGCATTTGTTATGACGATTTGATTTTTTTCATCCTAAAACAGTATAATGGTAATATAAACAATAGCATGATGTATATTATATAATATAAGTTAAGACAAAAATCGGTAATCAAACAGTATTGGACAATAGAAACGCGAGCTGGTAAAAATAGTGAATATAATATTAACAAGTTCCATATAAAAAAGCTTTTAAATCATTAAAATAAATGTAATAAGACCGTATGAATATAGCAATACTGTGCACTGACAAAGCAATAGTCATTTCACGCAGATTTAAATGTCATAATAACAATAAGTGTTGGAATAATCAAATAAAAAAGTGAAAATACATTTTTGAGTTAAAAATAAAACGTATTTTCAATTTCTAACTGAGTAATTCAAACACTGTCATAACTCATAAGTCATAATGATAAGAATATATATAGAAAAATATTCTTAAAAACGCATGTAATTCTTTTATAGTATTGTTACCTATAACAATTGTTATTTTGATTCCCTTAGTATAGCAGTCTATAAATTAAACGTATATTTTATGAATTTTGAATGAAAAAAAGGATTGTTATTTTCTATCCGGTATACGCTTACTCATTTTTCACTTAATTTTTTATAGACCATTAATTTAAATTTTAATAAGAAATGTTATCAACTCGTAGTTAACATATAATATATGTGTAAGGAAATTGAAAAGTTAAATTGCTACAGTCAAAGAATATGATAAAATTCTGAATGCATTTCAAAATTCATCTTTAATATTGTGTTAAACAGTTTATTCAGCGTAGCTCCATATATTTTTATTGTATTTTGATCGTTTTATTTAAAGATCTCCGAGCAAAGTATGAAAATAACATTTTTCAGCCGTATTCATATTTTTAGTAGGTACCTACCTATGCTATGTTAACTCAGAAAGTCAAAACTGGAGTACATATAATATTATAGTTGTTGGAATTGAATTGTGTTGGAATCGATTTGAGATGAGTAATTTCGGATGACTTTACATTTTGTACGTCTACTCTGTTTGGATTTACTGTTGGGTATGATTGGGTGGTCGATGCGTTTAAAGCCGGAGTATGATGTGTATAAGCTGGCAGAGTAGTTTTTCTGGATAAGTTTATTTTTGGAGTGTCAAAGGTATAAATGTTATAAATAATAGGTGACACATCACTGCCCCGAGGGACACTCACATTTATCTTGTGGTAGGAAAAAAAAAGATTTGGTGTTGGTATTTCACAAAAAAAAAATCTATTTTCCGGGGAGGAGTTCTGCAGAATGAGGTAATAATAAGGAGCAGGTAAAAAAGATTTCATTGTGAATAATAAACCAGACAATAAACGTCAGATGCGGATGTGAAATACGCTTTGACTCTGTTGCTTTTTTACTCGACTGACAGTACTATAAGGTATCAACAATAATTTAGAAATAAATAGATTTGACATTCTACTGATAAAATGTAGCCACTAGCTTATTATTTCATTCAACGCTGTCAACAATACTGTACTATAAATTATTATGATTGGCGGTTGTGGTGCTGCTGTGGAGTGGTTGAGAAGATGGAGATGTTATGGATACGTGGTCGACAAATAGCTTTGGTCTGATAACTTTTCAATTTATTTATGGTGTCATCAGTTATTTTGTATCATAATATAGTTAAATTGATAAATAATTAAGTGATATGAAATATTAATTAAATCTTATTCGTGCTTCGACGGCTTATTATAGTATATCAGCTATAGTTGTAATAAATTTTAATAACTGTCATTTTTTTTGACGCCTCGATTCGTTCAAAAAGTTACATTTTAATTTTTAGACAAACATTTTGTGAATACTGATAAATTATTTTGTTACTATGCATTCTTAAAAATAGTACTGCGTCCGTGTGTTAAGTGTTAAAGAAAATGCACATTTTTTTGTCAGTCTTTAATGAAAATTTCTAATTTTGAGTTTGAATATTAGTTATAATAAATTAATTTCAAAAATATTTGACTGTACCTTTATATTGTTCTAGACTTCTATTAGGTACCAATTATTATGTATATGATATATCTTTTACTTAAGAGGGCCAAAAGTAGAAACTTTTCACATTAATGGGGAAAACCCCATGAAAAAAAATCATTAAACACGTGAATATTCACGCAAAATCAGTTTTCAACTAAATTGATTTTTTTTTGTATATTATTCAAAAATTAATAACCGTAGAAATTTGAAATTTTCACCATATATTTATAGACATTTTTAGACATGATTTAATTTTCAAAATATTCTCACCTTATTGTGCTATTATATAGGCAGATAAAATGTTCGACATAACTTAGTTTTTTATTAGGTTTATGTTTTTATACTAATGTCAAAAAACTTGGGAATTTAATGCATCGTTACTCATAAGTTGTATTACAGCAATTTAAATATATCCCAAATGCATACGTTCAATATTTTTAACATGAATACAATATTTTTGGGCTTGATACACGATAAAATGTTTCTGGACCGATTTTTTTGTATGGTTTTCTTTGTTATGGTTACTTATTAACAAACGCATATTTATGATTCATAGATTTTCCTTGTAGAGTAAAAATTGTGAGTAACCGTGCTATGGTTTATTTTATAAGCGTTTGAAGTTAAAACGTAGTCGAAATCGCGAAAATATATAATTATTTTTTAGGTACCCAGTTAAATGTTCTTAAAATTTTCAACTTTATTAGCAAAAGCTTGGAAATTTAATACAGAGTTCCTCATAAGTTTTCTGATATTAATTTTAAAAATATAATTAAAAATAAATATACGCGATATTTTTTGTAATGCATAAATTTAGATAAAATTGGATATTTAAATGAAAAATAATAATTTTTCTTATAGGTATAACGTTTTCAGTTATTTCGTTGTAATTTAAAAACTGTTAAACGTGAGGACAGGTAACTTTTCGCCATTATGGCGTTACATAAAATATATATTATTTAAGAAATTTTATAAAATAAATTTCATTTTCAAAATATTTTGATTAATTTTTAGTTATTATACCCATGAACCTATTTACACCGTTCTATTGCACGTCGGCTTTGAATTTTTTACATCAATAATATGAGATATCTAATAATACTATTATTGTATAATGTTATATTCGATGAGTTTGTTATAAAATAGTTACTATACTACTAGCAGTCTATGCTTTGAGTAATTAATATAGGTACTATCAAATATCTTTAGATATAGAGGCCTCTCACTCGTAAGAGTCATTTTTTGTAATCAGGGTTTTATCAATAAATTAAATTATAGACATTCATTACATTACGGAGTGACCTACTCAATGACGAGATGTACTCTAAACTTACTATACAGCATTGTGTTTTTTATTATGTGTTTAAAGTTTGTATAATATATGACAGCTGTTATAAGTCTACGATCTTAGTATATATTATATTATTATAATTGGGATTTGTGACTCACACGTCATTATTATAGGAGTTAATTTTAATGTTCAATAATAAACTAATGTTAATCACATATTGTGGTTCATTAATAAAAAAAAATTATTTATATGATTTTTGTTTAGCATGTTTTCAAACTGAGTCTTAGGTGGGCTGAGATACAAATAAATAATACAATGTCAAAAGTGTTGGTCGATCGATCGTAATTTGTAGTCTGAAACCTGACTCCAGTCTTGACATAGTCTTCATGCACATTTATATTTCCGTTTCGCTTTGAATAAAACACCTATATTCTAAGCCGTCAAAGTCGAAATTTATTGTAATATTGCTTATACAATTTGCATTGTGTTAAAGTTAAACCTTGTCAACCGATGCTATTGATCTCGGATAGGCGACCACTAGGGATTTTTAGTAACGTGATCAGTCCTTTGCAAACCTTAGTTAGGAAACTTGTCATAGACAGCGCCACAGAGGATAAGGCTTGTAAATTATTACTAAAATATATAACTTAAATATTTAAAGAATAAATGTATTAAGAATTTAATACGGGGTCACGTTTTTGGTCATCATTTATTTATTAATCACTACCTATGGTTTCCATGCAAATACATTAAGTGTAAATGTTCAATGTTGTTAAATTACAACGAGTAAATAATAAATATTTTTATTTTATTTTATAACTACACTTGTAAATTGGTATTCTATTTTTAAAGTTGGAGTATTGAGACATTATAATGTCGATGTACCAACCGATAAACTTTATTACTGATTTATTTTTATATTATCGCAATATATTTTTACAAGTTCGTTTGATATTCTTAATCTTATCTAAATATAATGTATGTATAACTATTTTCTCGCATCTTTTTTATATCCGTGTAATTTAAAACAATATGTTCGATATTCATGCCAAAGTACAGTGTTCCTTTAAAATAATAAGTTTCGAAATTTACTCTTTTTTCAACACGTGTTGTTACACAGCACTGTATCACTTTTGTAACGTATTATTAAATAGTTTCGATATATGCATTTCAAACTTTTTTTTTTTAAACTATTTTATTATTGCCTTTAGCGTTTGATAGTTAAACCATAATTCAATTTTAATTTTCAAATAGCAATCCATTTTTTTATATTTGAAAACTATTTGCCAACATTTTCTTAAAAATATTGTATTTCAAAAATTATAAAATTTAAAATATAGGTTGTCATTTAAAAATCAATAGTTAATAATGTATTTACTAACAAACATAAAAGTAAAACGATTGGGTGACTACTAGACTGTAGAATCACATATGTTTTATATTTTTAACTAAGTCAATTTCAAAAACAAAATTATGATTCTTCAAAAAGGAGCTAGTATTCCTGTTAAAAAAATTACGCTATGATTTTATGTTCACGTTTTAGTCGTTATATCATAAATTATAGATATTAATATTTCATAACGAGTGAATTCAATTGTCTCTTCTACATGAATCATAAATCATTATTTAGTAGGCAGTATATATTTTGATATAATTATGATTTATATTATACGCTTAGTCATTTTAAAGTAACTACGAATTGACGCCAATGTGCTATTTGCTTTTGTATCGAGTAAATTGCACTTAATACTATTGCCACACAATAACGTTTTATGATCGAATAAAGTGTATAGCCTAAGTATACGAACCACGTCTATTATCTGCTGTAGCGTGATGCCAAATGTAACTTCGAGTGGATCGGATTCGTTGGATACAGGTCTCTCCAGAGGGTTGTAATCTATTAGGAGGTCATCCAAGAGTTGCCTCTCGAATTTACCTTGAACGCTTTCTGAAACACAATGAACACAAAAAACTTAAGTAATGATCTCGATATCTGCACACATAATAATAATAATAATAATAATAATAATAATAATATGTGGACGTATCACACAGCTTTTCTCAAAATTATAACCACAATAACGATGATTATGAATTGCAATTCACGCATTTTCTCAACAATAGGTACTAGTTTCTACAAAACTTAAAAATAAACAGTAGGCAGGTAGGTATACAATTATTTTGCATTGGAATCTTCACCTAGGTACTATTTCTCAATAAAAAAGAGTTAATAATCAAATATTATAGGTACACATTTGCTTTCTTCAAACAAGGTTTTGCCGTTTCGTATTCAATTTTTCATAAACTAGAATATATAGATGTGGGTAAAAATGGTCAGTATTATCGTTGACGATAATATTTTAAACTAATTACATTGTTGATACTGATTTTCCTCGAGAAATCAGTATTGTGATCGATTTCCACCTATAATAGTTGTAGGGAAACCATATTGTTAACAACAGCTGACGTTATTGGATGACAAAAAATTCGGATCACAGGACAATTTTACAGGACAAGATTTTTGAACATTCATTTTTTCTCCACACAATATAAAGTTATTATTTATTGTCCCGGAATAACTTTTTTCTTTTAATAAATTATACTTTTAATGTGTCCTCTCTGCCTAGCCCACTGAACTCTCTAGCAAAGTTGGCGTTTGCGTTCCCTTTTCAAACCCTCTGTTGCCACAGAAAATCCGGTAAAAGTCGTTGGTACGGCCCATAATTAAACTCCGTTCCTGCCGTAGAAATCTCGCGTAAGCTCGCCAGATGTCGTATGGACAACAATCAATAGTCGTACCCGTATTTTCTGGACCACTTTGAAATGATAAAGTTTTTCGCTTACCTCTCCATCCGTGCTTCTCTGGTCCTTTCTCTAGTTCTATTTTTTTTATTTCTCATACGTTTTTCCTATTGCCGGTGAGTTATGACGCCGCTTATACAACTTATAAACAATATATAATATACATTTTTAGATATATAAAATCTGTATGAAAACTTATGCGCTTATAAAATGTGTTATAGTTGACAAGTTTTAAGTTTTTAAATTTAAAAGCGATCGCTACATTTTTTTTTTTAAATTCAAACAAAAGTTTTGAAAAATTAAAGATATCTATTGAAATATTCACTAGGGAAAATGGTTTTTGTATATGTCCAGAGGCGATTTGAAATGTTGAAGGCTGTTAAAAATAATGTGGATTTTTTGCTCATTCTAATAGTAACGACATGGTACTTTATTAATTTTTAAAACTGATTTTACTTTGAGGTTTTTAAAGTCTTACTGATAATTATCACATAGATGAATACGATTACCTGTGTACTACAATAATGCATTATAATATTATCAATACTAATTTATATACCTACATTATAGGGTACATAAAATATGTTAAATTATAAACATTTTATCAAATGTATTATTATTTGTTAGATAAACTATAGTATATATTTAAAAATATTGCAATACAATTGTGTAATTTTCTAATAAAGGTGAATTTTACAAAGTTTAGTAAATCAAGTAATAGCGGTTCTATAATTCCGAGTTCTGACAAATAAATCAAGATATATTTCATTGAATGATTTTATAAAATCAAAACACATTATTATTATGTCAGTTCGTATTTTGTCGATAAAAACTACATTATAACTTATTTCAACGATATATACGAATGCAAACAAATTGGCACTAAAGCAAACTATTATGTTCACACTTCATATAATAACTCTTTTTTTTTAAGTAGAAACTTTTAAGTGATATTTTCATGCTCTAATTCTTATATTATATGAACATATACCTACCTAAAGTTAAAAAATAAAATGAATATCATAGAATTATTTTAAGATAAATGAAGCATATAAACTTCTTAGTATTTAACATAGTAAAAACACAGTAAAATTACAAAAAAATTAAAAACAATTGAACTGTCAAAACCATAATCATTGAGATGTATTTTTATATGTACTTTCAACTTTTAAATTTTGAAGTGTATCAGAAATCGTATTAAAATGTGATGCAAAGTAGTCCCTTGAAGAAATCTTTTTGAATTTAATTATAATATTGAAACTTTACAACATTTCTTTGGCGAAAGTTCCTCGATCAGTAATTTATACGTCCGATGTTTTTTTGCATACAACACTGGTGAAGTCAAATTTGTTTCAGTTACAAAATTATAATTTTTTCTTATTGTTCCATAACAAACTTTTTACGTAATTAGAGAATAAATATGGGATATTAAAAAACTTGCAGGTATACCTAATTATAATTATAAAATAATTTTTATCAAAATAATTAAGTTATATCTACATATTAGGTATGTATTTTGGAATTATAATAAAAACCATTCTAAATTTAATATAACACGTAAATATCGGTTAACCTACACATTTATGCTTGTAATTGTAACAATGCCATTCGACTTTGTATACTACGAAAAGTTGCAAAATAAATTGTCTGATAATGGTGTTTCGTGGCAACTTTATTTCCATGTTCATTTTAATGAAATATATAGTACATTTCCGTACCATAAAAAAGGTTGGCCATGTTAGCTGAATTAAATTTAACAGTGAACCACGTACAATGTATAATTCAATATTTAAATTTTTATCCAGAAACATGATATTATTAATTCGTTAAATAGTTATAACAAAACCGTTTATAAATCCGTATGATTGTTTATGAAATATAAATACGTTAAATAGTAATTGAAAGTAATTAATATTTAACGATAAAGTTATCGGTTTTTATATGGTTAATATATCGTGGAGTTTTTTTTTAAATTTTCTAACGGGGATTACGCGGTTCATACATTTTACAAGTGTGGGAGAGACCAATATGATAGTTTACAATAAACTATTAAAAAAAAAAAAGTTTAGGCTAAGTAATAGGGTAAGGATAATCAATAATATTTAAGAATATTAAGAAAAATTCAATATACATAAATGGCTATACTCAAACAATATTATAATCATTATTTTATATAGTTTTATTTCAACTATCTTATTTCTTGTCTTGTCAGTTGCCAATTATTATTTGGTTGATTAGACGATTGTTTTTGAAGTTATATTTATATACATTTTATTTGAGTACATGTTTATCGTGAAAATTAACGTTTAGAATAAATGTTGAATTTGGTATATCTACTCTGGACAAAGGTTGAAAAGTTGGTGCTTATCCCTTTGTTTACATAATAAATAAACAGTTTAGTCAGTTGATAATGGCACGCGATGACACAAATGCTTTAAGTAAGCCATTTTGTAATGAGATTATTTTCTATTTAAATAATTAAATTTTTTATTTGGCAGTTCTTATGATGATTTTTATTTAACTAATTTAAACTCATCTTAGTAAGTATTTTGATATTGTAATGAGTTCTAAAATAAATAGCATATTTGAATAAAGTCGGAGTAAAACTACTAATTTCCCACACTTTTTTTTTTAGATATTTGCGTGGAATGTATTGGTTATTCAACGATTTTTTTTCGATATATTTTGATAGGTATTTAAGCCATTGCCAGTTTTAGACATTTTTTGAAAAAATGACATCAAACTGTGTTTAATGCAATCGTTTTTTATATACCTATATCTATTATAATTTATAATTAATTTGATTTTAAACTTTATCAGACACAAATATTGTATCCCTACAAGTTAAGATATCTTCCACTTTATCTCTTCCACCTTAGACGAGTGTCTAACACCATTTTTTTCCACGTAATACAATATAATACAACTATACTTATAATATAAATATAATATATTCGTTGAACTTATACATTTTTCTATCGATTACACTGAAATATGATTTACTGAGACAGATGAAAATGTTATAAATGTTTTATATTCCAAGTTGTAATCACTTATGCAACCATATTTTTTTATAGACATGCAATAAGAAAATCGAGTTTAACTATCGGATAAAATGTTTGAAACATTTTGATCATATTTTAGATAAAAATAATATTTGGTACCTATATTAGGTACAACTTGTTAACATTTGAAGTCTGAATTCTAAAAATGGTACATTTTATAGAAAAAAACCTCAATAAATTGTGAAGTCTATCCAAAGCTATAAAAACATCGAGTCCATTTGAAAATTTAATGATGCTTAGAATGTAATAAAATAAATCTTCAGTTCTTGTTTCAAGTCTCTTGCCTCTTAACCATTATTTTCAGAATTATTACGAACTCACTACCAATTATATAAATAGTATTATACTATTAAGCATACAGTAAATTCAGCATTATCTTTTATATAGTGTTATATTATTATTTATCTTTGATAACAGTTTAATTTTGAATTTGAGTCTAAAATTAATACATTACCGCTACAGTTTAATACACTGATCACGATTATTACAATTTTTTTTATGAAAATACTTTTTAAATTATTAAATATCTGTTATTTTAATTTATATAAATATAAATTTACTAGATTTTTTCAATACACGCAACATTTTTACTATACATTAAAATATAGATGATTTATTTATAACATAATTCATTTAGTTTATAATTGTGTTAATAAATTTAATTGGATGTGGATAAAGCTCCTTTGCAATAATAAATAAGCATTGAACATTTAATTTTTTTTTCAAAGTGAAAATAATAATTATGTAACGAACAAAAATATTAATAAAATTGATAAAAATATTTGGTAACATACGACAAAAAAATGGTACATAAATTAGCTGAATATGAATGTAATATATCAAATGAATCACGTTATATATATTATTATATTTCATAATGAAATCTGCAACCTTCACAACTTTTATTTGCTAAATTATTTTTGGCCACAAAATACCTGTGGTGTAACGTGAAATAATGATTAATTAATATTGAAATGAAGAGTTTATCTTTTAGACATATTAAATTACGAGGGCTTAATTACTCGTTTGACAAGTAATAAACCATGTACAAAAACACACATACCTGATATCAGTGATGTGAAGTTTATTCAGGAATATATGTCATGCATACATCGTGATTACAATTTATTAATATTATAATATCGTCCAAAACGTAGTAAAACAGATACGCAAAATAATATATTGCATGTCTACAAATTTGTACAACTTACAGGTACCAAGATATCGGAAAAGAAACCTCAAGTAATTTATTAAATAATTAACTAGCCGCCTAGTTAACTTACTTGATTACTAATAAATGATATATATCATTATACTGCGAAATAATTCCATATATAACAACGAACTTCCATTTAACAAAATTGTTCGCTATACGAGATATTTTTAATGACCAAACCAAATTACAACAGAATTTATTCAATTTATTTAACGAAATTATCTATAATGGGATTTTTTTTTATGCCCCATGATACTTTGTAATATCATGGAAGTTTCTCTTTATTAGTATAATAATAATAATAATAATAATAATAATAATAATACATTAATAGATAATATTATAATATGGATACTGGATAGGTTTTAAAGTTCCTAAACGCGCAAGAATTTAATTAAAATCACAAAGAACTTTACAAATAGGAACTTAATATTATTAATTATTAATTATTTCATAGGACTCATAATCCACTATTTTTAATTGTCAACGCGTAATAAATAATAATACGTCATATGCACGTACACAAAAATACACGCAATTTAGCAAATCGTTATCGTTACTTTAAAGTGTCAACTAAAGAAGTAAAGAGTATGACATTTGTCTTTAACACCTCGCTCGGAGGAAAGTCTTTAACGATATAATATGAAAAAAATAATGACGGTACTTTAAGAGGACAAAATGCGCCAGTATCCCCTACGGCTTTTCTGGAAAAAGAAAAAATATATATAAAAGTATCCACATAAACGTTGCTATGCAGTCGTCCAGGTGCGTAGGTATTGTAGGCAGTTTTGTGTGGTGTAAAGAATTTTTCACAAGGAGAGATAAGTTAACGATCTCTGGCCACGCTGACGTTCAAGACAGAAGTTTAAAGCGGTCGGGTTTTAATGTTATTATATGGATATGTATGTATATAAAAAATAATAATAAGCGATATAAAAAAAAACAAAGTATTTCTTTTAAATATTAAAAACTGAAAGGCGAAAAAAGAAAAGTAATTAACTGTCGTATTTATTAAAAATGTATTCTCTAATTTTTAAATTTAATTAAAAGAAATTCTTGAGAATGACAATGTCTCCACGACTCAACCATATAAAATTTAATAATAATAGGTAAAATAATAATAATAATAATAATAATAATAATAATAAAAAAAAAAACAAAATCAAACCGAGTCGACGATCATAATACTATTGTTTATTCGATTTATAATTTAAATTAAATCTAGACCATAAGTCAATATTATTATGACTTGATTTAAAAATGTATTCAAGGTGCGTACAAGAATACCCATTTATACTCAAATAATTATAATATACAGAATATTATGTCTGTCTGTGTTTATCTTTGTCAACAAATGTTTCCTCGTTCATTTTTTGATACTATGATGTCTATGAAGATTTTAATTAGTTTAGCCACGGTTATATTATAATAATTTATTTAACTTTTCGTTTACTCAAACTCAAAACAAAAAATGTTAAATGTTTCTTATTTAAGAAAATAAAAATATTTATCAATTTATATTAAATTAAAAAAGTTGTGCAAGTTTAATGAAGAAGTAGATGGAGAGTGGAGTAAGTTGGTGGGCAGTTATGATGACACACCCTGTATACGTTTATAATTTGTATGTCATTCTGTCACAAGAATAATATAAGAAAACGTCATTAGTTTGTTTTAAAAGTCGGGAATTATTTTTTTTAATAATATTTGATTGAAAAACATAAGGTTATTATTCCCACTCTCAAACATTGAATAAACAGTTTGTTTTTATTTAATTGAAGTTTAAATTCCACATGATATTTTAATATAATATGGGTAGTATTAAAAAAAAAAAACTTTAACTTGATGATACTACAAGGTTGAAAATACCTAAATATGGAAAACGTTGTTACGTTTACTAAAGCATGAAAACTCAGTTATTTTTACTTTTAATTAATGCAAAATGTTAAGTGAAAATATTCAAATTTAAAGCCATTGTATTTATTCAGTATTTTAGCTAGGATTATAATTAGTTATTATAAGATAGAAAATGACACTTAATTTGTATAGAACTAATTACTTAAATTAATTATTTAAATTTAAAATGAACTGTTGTGCAAGGGTGCGGAAATGTGAAATTTCCAAATTACGTGTTTCAGTTATATTTGCATACAATAATTGCTGTAGGTATACTCAGTTGTGGTACTTAAATATACAAATTGAGTTCTAAATATTATTGATTATACCTATATTTGCAATAGGTAGGTACCCACTGTTGTAGTTGTTGTTCCGCGTCAAATGGTAGGTACAATAACAAATGAAACAAATGTGTTAATCAAACTTTTGGCATTAGTATGAGTATGAATCCATGAAAATGTATTTAATTGTAGAGAATAATAATCAGTAATGGGCGTTAAGGCTTGTAAGTGGGTTTAAAATGTTTTAATGACACTCCATACCAAAGCGTAATGCGGTAGAAGGTGTATACGCCTGTTAGACTTAAATTGTTAATATTTGAGTTTATAATATTCAGTTTTGAGAACTACAAAATTCACAATATTCGAACGTCCTATTTGATTAAATATAATAGTATCAATACCAAATGTAAAAGTTTTTGCCAAGAATTTTGTAAAAACGTTGTCTGCATTCATAAAATATAAAATCAATACACATGCCTTTTCCATAATATATTTTGTGTATGAACTTAATTTTTATACATTTAAAATAGTGGGTACTATCAGATTTGTGTTTTTTTTCTATATTTTAATTACTATATTTTTTAAGAATTTATCATCAGTTATATGTAAATAAACTAATTCAGTGCTTGAGAACATGTTTCGTGTCTAAACTAGTTGTTAGAAAATTTTTTTAAAAATCTTTAAAAAATCTTTTATTTCATACAATAGATAAGTAAATAGGTACTATTTTAAATTATATTAATGTTTCTTTCGTGGTCATCACTGTTAATTTATTTTTAAATTTCCAATTAAACAAGCTAGGATTCTTGCTGATTTTTCTATTTTATTTTTGTATTATAACAATAATAATATGATATACACCAAACAGGTGTACATATTTTATTTAGAGATAGGTAATAAAATATCTAATGTCTCTGAGTACCCATGCAATTCGAGAAATTTTAAAATTATTTAACGATTCATTTCAAGAAATTATTCATTGTGAATTTTAATAACAATATAAAATAAATATTCACAACTTTATACCTTTTTACATATTACAAATTAATAAATATTGAAATTCAAGGACATAATTATATGCCGAATGAAAATCTTTAATTTAAACTCTAATACCTATTTGATTAACATAATTGAACATATTATATTATTATCAAATCGTATTATATGTTTTAATGTACATAAATATAGTATGGTTACAGGTTTATATAAATTCTTTACTAATAATAGGTACTATTAAATCTGAAATATCTACCTAAGTGATTTTAGATTCTGAATGAAGTAATGGTTTTATTGTTTTTTTTATTTTTTATTATTATTTTTATTTGTTTGTCTCTTGTTTCTAAAAACATTATTTATAGTAGACAATTTGTTTCAATATTCAACTCGGGTGTGATTTCTGATAGATAAATGGATCTTGTTGTTTTTTGGTTATCAAAAGTAAAAAATTTCCGATACTTTACTGAATAATCGGGAAAAAAATTATGGAAAAACCGTTTTGGAAATTATTTTTAATTAATTCATAATTTATTTAATAATATCTAGTGTTATTATAATAATTATTATTGTGTCATATTATTATAAAGCAGTGTGATTTATTTTTAAATCAGCTCAACCTATTGTATTAATAATAGAAAAATAAACAGTAATATAATTTTAAATATATCTATGATAAAATATCAATAGGCTAGGCTGATCGGTCACTCTACAATCTGAATCGATTTACGTTCGCAATGATTCAATATCGAATTTACTAATAATATTATATAGGTTATTAACAATATTAATATTATAGCATAGTAAAATATCCATAGAAATATACAGCAGCGTGACTTCTTCGTTTTTTTTTATTTTTAGTTCATCAACAACTACTAAAAAAAATTTAAATCTGGCATTTTATTTTGTTTTTATCAGACCAGCAAGTAACTCCACTACCAACATTTTAATTAGTTTTTTTTTTCATTTTTACTCGACACTCATGAGTCAAGCCGATCAACTATTGAACTAAAAAGTTTGGAGAAGCGGAATATTTCAAACAACTTTAGTTTTCATAGAATTTGAGGAGCTCTACAAAGTTTTTAATATATATAATATAATATATATTATTTTTGTAAAAAATCATTAACGGTTTTGAATTTTAATAAAATATACCTACCATCGATTATATTGAAGTGGCACCTAGCTTTAAATTTGAATTTCGATTAAACTTAAAAGCAACTCACCATTGAAATTTTTAACGGCATAAATGTTTACTTTCGTTGTGCATCGTTTATGTGCTTGAACAATATTATATTTATAAATAAAAAGTAATATGAATATGTAAATTTATTTGTAATCCGATTGGCCAGTGAAGTTTGTGCCTTGCGCCATGGACCTTTCTGACAATAACTACTGGATTGTGTACGGTCTTAAGAATTGTGAGCTGGGTTGTATAGGGCCGCCGGGAAATCGGAATTGTTCCGATTGGTTTTTGCCTATATTAATAAATATTGTGGATCCTATCTAACTATTGCATGCGACCCTTAATTTATATTGACAGTAACAGATTACTTTTTATTTATTTCAATTATTTCAACAAGCTTAAAGTGTGAGGATTGTAAGGATACAATCATACGCATAGTTTTTTTTTTTTGTGCTATATCACATACCTACGTTAGGTGTCTTGAGTTTCAAGTAAATATTGAGATAGGTAACGTAAATTACGACTGAGTTGGTTGTGTGATTTTTAAATAATTACACAACAAATTTCGTTCTAAATGTAAATAAAACTTTTGTGAATGATGTAATATTTTGTTGAGGTTATTTTACCACTGAGATAGTTGTAAATATTATTTTATTGATTATTGTTATCATTGGATTGGCTGTGTTTCCTTTAAGATTCTATAAATCTAAGAACCCTAATTTTTAAAAATATTATTGGGCATACAGAGCTCAGTAAGTAAAATAGTGAATACCTAACTAATGCGTGTATGGGTTTCAATATTTTGGATTACACAAACCACAAATTGTGATTGAAAGTTTTATATAGCTAGATTGTGGTATTATGTGTGTTTAAAGATAATACGTATACTTAGATGAAAAATAGTAATTTTGTTTTAATATTTAAAATATCATTTAAATATATTGTATTTAATTAAGTTTAATTGCTAATTTTTATGGTATTCGTTCAATTTTCAAGTTTATTTAACCTGAATAAATCATACTTATTTCAACAAAATTAATTTTATTTCTGAAAGGTAGTTCCTATAATAAATATATAAATATAATAAATATAGGTTTTTTTTATGAACTACATAGTAATAGTTCGTAAATGTCACTTTAGAAAAGATAAATATTGTCGTTTCACCTTTAAGAATATTATGTACAAATCATTTTATCTTTACTTATAATAAATATTATAGCGTGTACATATAATATAATATATGTATATTTATTTATTATTCGATACAGGTAATTACAAAAAAAAAAAAAATGTTATTGAGTGATTATGTTTAAATAATTTTGTTTTTATTTTCTCTGTAACCTTGTCAATAAAACATTATATTTTCAAAGCTAATACATTTTTATAGCGTTCCGAACGTATTAAATTCACATATTTTTTTTAATATTATTATAAATTAAATAATATAGTTACTATAACAAATATACCATCAAGATACAAGTATGAAATCATTAAGTAATTTATTTGGAAAATCTCAAGTCATGCATTAGAAGCAATTTACAATTTGTTGATATATTTAGGCGAAACTGCAGATAAGATAAGTAACTGCAAAGTACTCAAATACGAGTGCTATATATTCCAATACTATAAAGGAATATACACAAATGATTATTATTTGAGTGGATGTCGATCAATCGAACACAATCTGATTTAAATGGTAAACCTCAATCGAGTTTTGATCGGAGCAATATAGAGAGGTGCTAATTAGACCTAACAAGAAGACTTGATCGCACAAACTAATGTACATTTGCGGAGATACTATATAACCATTATAATAATACCTGTCTGGAACATAATGATATTTGCATCAGCGGAATAGGATTTGTATTAATTGGAGGTATTATCTTAATTGTTAATATCACTTGACATTAATCTGTCGATACGGAAGAAACATTTTAATGTTTATAATGTGTTTTTTAAACTGACTCCAAAAATATGAAAATAATTAAAAAAAATAATTTTGGTGCCTAATTTGGTCCATGTAGATATATAAATGTTTTCATGAGTCAAACCAGTGGTGCAAACTTATTTTCTGAAGCTATGTCAAAATGTATATAGACGAAATACCTTCCGCCAAATTAAATTAATCAAATATTTCGAGAAAAAAAAATATTTCAACCGATTTTGTCACAATAATAACATTAATAATATTATACTAGTCATTGGTTCATCTAATAATGAAATTAACCACCAGCAGCAAATTTACCAGTCATCCAGCCACTCATCAACCGTTTTGATAGAGGTGTCAACCAACACCTCGCTATACCCCTCGTTAGTATGCGCCACTGAGTTAAATCAAGGAATAAACTATTATAGTGTCATTAATCTCAGCATAATTCGCAAGCCCATAAATATAATATAATATTACGTTTATTACCACCTCTAATTTCTTAATTAAAGATTCCGATTCTTTGAAATATTATATTAAGTATTTTAATTAATGAAAAACTGTGAAAAATGCATGATTATGTTCAAGATTACCTACACGTTTTTGTAAATTTTGTAACCTAACCTTTTTGTTGATACCAAGTCTATAGCACACTCACGCATATGGTATTAAATATTATTTAGTGTTTGCTTTATTTGTATTTTATATTATATTAAATTTATCTTTGTTTACCATTTATTTATTTCGTTTATATTTTAAGTGTTAAATGTTAATGGTTTTTTTTTTTTAATTTGTAGGTATATGGATACATTTTCGTAAAATGGATTTATTTTTATCAAAATGATTAAACTGTTTTTAAAACATAAATAATGGTTTTATGGAAAATTTAAAAATTAAATTAATAATACATTTATATACATACTTGGTTATTTTTAAATATTATATATTTGATTCAAATTGTAATGTATAGAAGACTATAAAATATATTTTTATATAGAAGTACATATTATTTATTAGTATTTAAGTTATTATAAGTATAGCATATCCAATAATATTAACAAAAATAAAATTAAAATTAGGAGTTATTAGAATTGAACTTTTAAATAAATGAGTCCGAGAGTGAATAGATAATATTATAGTTTCGAACAGGTGATATTTTATGAATAATTAAATAACTTCGAAAATTAAATTTTAAGTACTATTTCTGTAAAATGCCAGACATTTTAAAATACTTTACTATACAAACGGATTAATATAGAGTAAAAAAAATACCATAATTATTAATTATATACATAGAGTCTTATTATAAATTCTTTTTATATTATTTAATATTAACTTCGTAAAATAAACTAAAAATGGGTTGCCACCTAAATTGATTACCTAATGAACAATGTTAAATATTTATGCGAAATTATAAGTATTTTAACTTACGAATGTACATTTACCAAAATTAGCACCACAGTGCACACAATTTATTTATAAAGATATTAATTTTCGCAGTTGCTCAGTAAAAATGAAAAATTACCTTTCATGTACCTATTGAGATTATAAATATTACACCTATATAATAAGATGTCGGGAATGGTAAAACTTTATTTGACGGTTCGTTAATATATTCAAATATTCTCTTTCATTCTGATATAACAGAACTTTTTTCTTTACGAAGTTATAGTAACTTTTAAAAATATACTTATATATTTCAAGTTATATGTCCTTAAATTTGCCAAATCTATTTTATAATAATTGTTATAATTGACGTGTACGCCCTACGCACGACTCATTTAGGGTTATACAATATGATTAATTATGTATAAAAAAAAACATATACCTAATATAATATAATTATGCAGGTGTTACAAATAATATTTTTTGACAAATAAATATTTTATTTACTGATTTGTCAATACATCAGTAAAAAATGAAAATACCATGTGTGAATCAAATATAAAAATACTAATAAAAAAGGTAGTAGAATTTTTTGTATATCATATATATATATATACAAATGCAACAACATAATATATGATATACCAGGTGAAGTTACTCATGTCACGTACTTTTGGAAGCTTTTTATCTCCATGTTGTACAGACCGAATTGATTCACAAAGCACGTTACGTGTTGAATGCAAACAAAATAAAGAGATGTTCACCAGAAACAAAAACCCACATATTTATACCCCGTGATTAGATGTTAATTTTCATTAGAATAATAATTTTGTAATTTGTTAAAATAAAAAAAAAAAATCCCAAGTAAATTATGAAATGTTTCACGGCAAAAAAATTAATATTTGCATTAAAAGCTGTAAAAAATTATCACGTATCCACAAAAAAGCTATACCTAAATGGTTAAATGTTTCCAAATGCAATAGTAAATATTAATAAACTATAATACAAATGTTCAATAGAATTTTACTTATATATTTCATTTAAAAATTTAACGTTAATACAAGCGGGTAAAGTAATATATTATATAATATTATACATTTAATTTTGTTTTTTAATTAAATATTAAACTAAAATGTATGATGCATAATTTTGAGTGCATAATAAGTGCATGCTTATTTAGGCATTTTTAGGGCATGAGCTCACGAGCCCTGGTAATAACAATTTAAATAATATCAAAATAAAACAGTAATTAATTATATATATTTTTTTAGACGTAATTACCTGTGTTGTTACTTTTTTTTTTTAATTTGATACTTAATAATATATTATTAAGTATCAAATTATATATATTTTATAACAATATATATATTGTTAAAAAGGATAATATACTTATTTATTACATATTTAATACTATCGAATTGCCGAATTATCATAATATTACGTATGAAACTAAAACACATTATCATATAACTAAAAATGATTAATTTAGGAATTCTAATCATGTCCACACCAGTACACTTGTTTACAATTATTTAATATTGATGACTGATGAGTGTAAATATATAATACACTATAATATACCAATATTTAATGTTTTATTAGATCTAATAATACTGGTGTTTATTATATACTATTGAAACCATAATATTTTGGCCTTTGAGAAAATCGCATATTTGTATATTATATTTTCTAAATAAATATTTCAGTGCAATTTACCTTCGAGGTCGAATTGAGAGGTAAATTATTTGATATAATATTTCATAATATATAACTTTGGTCTTCTAAATCGTATTAGTGAGAATAATATAATTTGTTTCCAATACAATTGAAGCTATAGGAATTTTGAGATAGTTATGATATTTGTAACTAATAACTATATAGGATAATCTTTAAGCTATTTTCTATAACTTAACTGATTAACAAATCAATGTCTTCAAAAACTAAATTACTTATCTTTGTAAAAATTCAATTGACTTCGAGAACATAATATAGGTACCTACGTCTACAACTTACTAACATAATCATATTGTCATTTTATCTCACATGATTAATTATACAGTGGTACCTACATTCAATAAATTGGATTAGATTACCATCGGAATAAATCCAATTATTATATTTTATGATAATTATTATAGAGCGTAGATCATTTAATTCTTAGGGTTATATTATAACTTATAACGTAAACGGATTTGGTTTTTAATATTCAATTATTATTTTTGCAGTTCTATTCCGCTATAAATAATGATTATTGTTTGAGTCAATCCAAATTTCTTTGTGAATGTATACCTTTCGGCGAAAAATAATATAAGAGTGCATTTAAGCTCATAGGTTAATACCTAACTAGTAACTAATATTAGTTGTCATGATATTTTTTAAAATAACACAAATCCTGTGTATTTTGTAAAAATGTTTATTTTAAATTATATTCAATTTATTATGAATAAAACTTGTATTATATTATGTATTTATACAATACTTTGATTTGGTTAAATCAGAACTGGAAAATGAATCAGATAAAAATAATTGAGATTCCTGGACGTGTTTGTATCTTTGGAAACTAAATTATGGACTTTGAAGAAAGTTTTATTTGAATTATAATAATACATTTTTTGATTAGGTAGATATAATATAGATAAAATCATAAGTATAATTAATTACATAGGTACATTTTAATTGCATTTAAGACTATTTCATTACAAATAAGTCAAATTTTTCTCGAAGTCTCTAAGCTGTTATATTATCATGCAATAATACCTATGTTGTAACATTTTGGAAGATATAGGTGTAACTCTTCGGCTCCTAATTTCAATACCAAATACCTAACCGTTTTTCACACCAACCTCAGAGTAATTTGTATGCAAAGTTTCAATAGCCCTATTGTAGTACTATTTGAATTTCGTGTACACATAATGTAAAGTTATATAGTAAAGTAGCTTCCCTAAGTTTGATTTATTTATCGTTGTTTGAAATAATACACAACTGACGTTTTTAAATTATTTTCTTTTTCATTTACAAATATCTATACAATTAGAGTCATTATTTAATCGTTTGTACCTATATTATATTTTGTTTCTAAAAATCTTTATAAAATGATATTAGTGTACCTCATTATACGTATCTTTTACCTTGAAGCTATTTTTGTGTTATTATTATATAATATGAATGTAATGTTTTTTTATAGGGTAATCAATCAATAATATAATATAATACAAATATTTTGTTCGAACGTTTTTCTAATTGTTCAAGTTCATAGTATATGAAATATAAATTGTTTTATACATTTTTGAATAATTTATGTAATTTTAAATTTTTATGTTGTATTATTATAAATATATAGTAATAAATAATGATGTAATTTATTATGAAGGGAAAATATTTGTAGTACCTAATAATTTTGTAGTATCTACGTCTATAATATAGGAGTAGGTAAGGTCAGAGTACGTTACAGTTGTTATAATTATTGTTATCATTTATTGTAGTATAGTAGTTACTAGTTTTGTATAACCTACGTTACAATGACAATACACATTTTTGTTTTAGTGTTCCACCTAACACCTTAGACCCGTTATGTTATAATGATAATATCAAACATCCTTAACAATTTAGGCTGATAGACCGCCTCTTACAAGAATAATTATTTTTCGTATATTTTTAATTATTTAATTAAAATTAAACACATCCATTACAGTGACCAACTCAATGACGGGATACACTCGAAACCTACTAAACAGTAAACAGGTATACAACAGTAGAGTGGTTTTTTGTATTAATTTTTTAAATAATAAATTGCTATTTGTTTTTCAACGTTTGTGACAAAATCACTTTGTCGTTGTTCTTTTTTTTTACCTACCTATTGAACATGCAGCATTATACACAATATTATACATTATGCATTATAAAAACATATTGCAAAGTTATAAAATGTTGGAGGCTTAGTGCCCAGCCTGAAACTACTTGTGGAGAAAATGTAAACGAGATAATAATTGGTAAATCTTGTAGATAATATTAGACGTATTACATCGATGCAGCGTCCTCTTAAAATTCAGGATTTAATAGTATAATACCAGTTTTTGGTTATTAATCCATACAAGTCAATTTTGATGTTATTTTTTTATGTTAAGAGAAGATAATATTTTGGTAATTCTACTGAAAATGTTGTGTATTGATGTTGTGTGGAGCATAATATTATATTAAATCCAAATTGCCCAAGACCCATAGTGACACGATTCTTTCTAACAAGAACACAAATATTATAGGTTTGATTGAGCTAAATTTTATTTAATAATTGACATTGTTGGTTTCAAAATTAATCTATAAGTTCACAAACATTTTAACTAATATTATTAAATCAAATTATTAAAATGTTACTCTTATTAATCTATTTTTTTTTTCTATAACAAACATTTTTATACAGGCTCTTATTATATTTTATAATTTTTTTAAATTTATTTTAGGACTTATTTTTTTGGATAATTAGCATATGAAAGTTTTCATGATTAATTTAAATAAAATCTCACGTTGATTCGATTTATCTAATTGTGATAAGTAAACCACTCATAACTTTTTTTGGACGAGGCAATTTTTTTGGAAATTTTTTTTTTTTGGTCAGTTAGCTTATCTCATTTGAAATAAAATAAAAATTCTCTTCTCATAAATTAAGACTAAGTAGGTATACGCTTAACTTTTAAGGAAACTTTTATATACAATATATATTAAATCATAAACTATTATATTTAATAGTTTTATATAGAGCTGTATGGTCTTATTTTCTGAACTAAAACGCAATAAATAGATGTAATTTTATTAAAAATTGGTGTGCTATAATTTAATTATTTATTAAGTACCTAGTAATTTTCAAATTTGTGTGGAGAAAAAAGCAATGTTTAAAATTTTAATCAAAACGTTACCCCATTTAGGTATACTACGTAGGTAAATACAATTAAAAAATATTCATACATTCCTTGTTCCACCCAGAATCTATAGTGGTGTTAGATTTAATAATTTAAGAGGAAAGTGTTTGGGCATTAAGACGGTATTATAATGTAACACCATTCTTTTTGAAAATAGAAATTTAAATGAATGTATATTATTATATGAAAATTAATTGTTATCTGTTCAAAAGCAATTCAAACAAAAATGTAATAATAAATTGTTATATGAAGAAACTCTGAAATGAATATTATTAGAAAGAATACATTTTGAACAGCTTGAATGATTCACTACAATATCCATGTCATAAACAAGAATATACACTTAGATGATGATTTCACTTTATGAGAAGTATAGTTGATAACTCAAAAGCAAAATTTATTATCTCGGAAATATATATAAAACAAATGTCTTCGTATATTTATTATAAAACAACATTTTATACTTTCTTCGACTGGATATATATTTTTGTGTTTTTAATATATTATTATTTGAATGATTTTATTCATATAGGTTATATCAGATACGAATCTCAAAACATAAGTTCTGGCCATTTTTGTTATAATATATTTTAAAATTGTAACTTGGAAATTAAACATTTATATTACATAATAACTTAGGTGATTTTTTTTCGTAAGCGTCAGTTTATGTTTCAATTTAAACACATTCCTAATAGAATATAAATAATAAAAATAGTTCAATGCATTAATTATTAATTAATTATATACTACTAGCTGTAGCTTAAAACTTAAATCAAATCTTTTCAAAAGATAAGTCAACTATAAGAAATTACTAAAATATAAAAATTATAATAAATGCTTTAAGAGTATGTGATTGCTATATAAAAAAATCCCAACCATTAATTTCCATATTTTAGTGTTTACCAACCTACTCAATAATAATTTAAAATAATAATATTCATGACTAAAATAGGATAGATATAATTTATTGAATTATTTAAATAATACTAATATGTATAGGTTAGATAAACTTTGATATTTTAAATTCAAGACGTTTCTTAACTAATTCACTGTACAGTACGTCACCATATATTATAATCAATCAATTAACTTAATTGTATTGGTTTTACAATGATGTAGTATTTTTTTTTTATGTCTACCATTGCCTCTAAAAGCAGTAAAAATAAATCAATCTTAAAGTTTGAGCGTGGTTTGTGGTAGATAATTTTGTCTAGTTGATATTTAGATGAGGGGGATAAAAAGATACTTTTACGTAGTATTTTTAAAAATAGAGAAAAACATGAACATTATGGAAAACCACTGATATTTTTACGGAACACCAGTTTTTAACGTACTCAATAGATTTTTTTTAAAATTCAAAATGAGTATCGGCAATGAATACAATTTTTCCTTTATATTTATATTCGAATTATCTAGGCGTGATATAATTTGAAAAATCTTTTAACTTTTTTTTGGGTATTTATAGGCGTCATGTATGTTAAACTTTATTTGATTTATATAGACAACTTTTTTGTTTTTAAGTAAAATAGCTTGAAAACGTATTAGAAAATTTGTCATAAGTTGTTTTTTTTAGCAATTTACAAGATTGGAAATATATTTAAAAAATGGTCATAAGTTGTCATTAGTCTTTACTGCTGTTCTCGGCATAACAGGATTTAATTTGTCAAAAATCTCCTGAGAATAATATAGTTTCTGTGTTACATGCATAAATAATTGGCTTCAAAACATATCGACATCCTGTCTGAGAAGCCTCGATATAGGTCTAATAATTCAACCACGTCGTTTTATCGTACCATGGCGAGGGGTTTATACGTGGAAATTTTCATATCGCTATATCGTAACTGTTTATTGAAAACACGTGTACTATTAGGTACCTATAATACCTGTAAATATAATTAATAGTAGTGTTCATTATGAACAGTTATTTTCTATACCGAAAAGTTGAAATACGTTTCAGTATAAATCCGAAGGCTTACAACAATCAAACAGAATAATATTTTTTTGTAGGTATACTTTCACATGTTATTATAATGTATAACAAAATACGATTAATATTATATAATAATATGTTCAATTACACCAGACGAAATACAAACGGTTTTCGTTTCAATCGTTTTAATTGCGTGATTGGTCGATATAGGTATAACAATAAAATATATGAAAATTGTAAATTGTATTACAATCGGTTCATCAATTATGTAGATAAAACAAAAATGTACTGTTGATTAATTCATATACATATATTATAATTATATTAATACTGATTGACAACTGTGAAAATATTTATGGGGGTAAATTGTACGTTGCGCACACGTTGAATTAATAACATATTGTGGTGAAAAAATGAGGCGTAGCCGTGAAGACTTGATATACGCGTATAAGAAGTAACGAAAAAAACAAAAACGAAAGAAGGAAGCATTTATAGTGTTTGCGGTGGCGGTAGAGGAAACAATGTATTTACCTGGAGGACTGAAAAAGGTCCCCGAGTGTATTATCCGAAGGGACGGTAATAAAATGTCGGTTGTCGATGACCGCACATAAAGCACGTCGTTGTCGCAGTCGTCGCCGCCGAATGTGTATGTGTGTGTGTGCTCTGTACGTGCGCGACAGCGGTGGTGGATGGAGGGTAGTTTTGGCCGACAAGCGTAATGATTTTCTCGTGACTGAAAATGATAAGTATTGGCGGAGGATAACGGAAGGAGTGCGTGAGGGAGGAGGGGAGAACGTGAAAGAAAGAGAAATAGAAAATTTGCAAAAAAAAAAAATAAAAACCCATTGTCTTGGTTTCAAAATGTATTGTGGTGAAAGCAAGCGTGAATTCCGATGGGTTTACATTTATGGTCTCTGCGTGCGGTGGTATTGAAATGTAACGAAAAAAAAAAAATAATAATAATAATAAAAACTTTGCAAATGTTTTATAATATGCGTAATAGTTAGTATAATAATTATAATGGTAAATGGTAATTGGTAACCGCGATCCCGGGATCACACCGGCTTATTATAATAATTATTATCGGTGTATTGAGATGAAAACTTTTATTCCAGCTACCTAATGAACTCTGACTAGAATTATAAACTACGTAGCTTACCTAGTTTTTTTTTCGAAAAACGCGTCGACCGTGTATGACTACACTGCTGGGAGATATTCCATTTTAAATTTATGTCATTCAAATACTGAAAATAATTTGAACTTCCACAATAAGGTATAATATTGATATTATAATATAATATTTTTCACAATTTATCATAAATTATAATTGTATATCACTGTAAAAGTAGCTGATATCACAGTTTTGGTTTATTCATTAAAATTGTTTAAATTTTGAGTTATAGTTATTCAGTAGGTATTGAAGGTAATGGAAAAACAGATAAGAAATATTAATAATATGTTTAGCACTCCCCACTCTTTGTGTAAACTTCAAACTATTATAATAATATTAATAAATCGTTAGTCCGACATAAGACCTATTAATCATAAAATATATGTATATTAAAATCCATTTGAGAATTAAAAATATTAAAGCTACGAACTAATTAAAATGCAAGTTTTTTAAAATTGAATGTTCATACTAATTTAGTAAATTTTCAGAAATAATAGGTAATATTATCAAAACAAAATAAACCTTCATGGTTACATATATATAAGTAGTTCAATGATTCGAAATATAAATATAAAAAATACAAAAAGAATATTTTCCGAGAACATTCTTAAATTCCTCGTTCGCACAATAAAGATAACCAGGAATAATATATATGTATGTTTAACTTTTTACACCATATTTTATAGAGAGTTAAGTTTATTTTAATTACCATTAAAACGATTCGCTAAGGATTTAATTATAATAGTTTGTGAAGAACCACTCATTATCGCGCATCGATTAATTCTACAAGTTAGTGATTATTTGGCGTTTGGTAACTATACTTACGCCACGAACAATGTGAGGTGATGAGAACAATCCAACCATTCTTAACACAATATGGTAAAACAACTTAGACAAATCGTCAAGTTTTAAATCGTCCAATTACAGATATTATTTAACATAAAGTAAATAATTCAACAATTATATTGGTTAAAATATGTGGCCGAGATTGTTTATGTAGCTTCTATTTAAGAATACGAATATACGATATTATTATTTTTAACTCTTCAATGCATGCATTTTTTATTCAATTTATTATTTTTTTGTGTACACACGAGTAAGTACATATAACCTCTAGACACAAGAGTTATACATCATACATTTCAGCATTTGTGTACATACTACATAATATCTCAAATGGTTTACAGTGGGTTTCCAAGCTGGTGATCCTTATACTTGCTGTTAACTAGTATTATGTATATTGGTAGTACATTCGATTTTAAAATATAATAATAGTTAACATTTTCTGTAAGATAATATAAAATATAAAAACCAATGACATTTTATTTTATTTCATACATTATTTTGAGTTCATAATAATATTAATGTAAACATTATTAGTATCCGCAAAATAGCAATAATTTCAGTTTTGCCGATGTGAAAATAAAAATATAAATAACGACTGTCAATAGATTTATAACAATAATAGTTTAATAATGACCATGTGAAAATAATAATGATAAGTTAATAGCTAATTTATTATGAATAAAAAATAAATATATAATACCATATTGTCGTTTGATAATTCTTAAGACGGATATTTCCTCTTTTGACAGTTAACACATAATCCATCATGGTATTTACATTCCTGAATATGCCACGTACAACCATGACAATTGGGAATTTCGCATCAAGTTATTACTTTGGAATATTTAATAGGCCAGTGATCCATTTTAAAATAAAGTGATGCTGATTGGACATGTGTTGATATTTAGTATAAGTGATTCCACATAATAATATGTTGATTTCCGTAATAATTATAATTCATGACTATAACCAATTATCATCGTAGGTAGTAAACTTATTATGTTATAGCAGTAGATTTAATAATATTATTTAAAAAGCTATATTGAATCCCAATAATATATAAGATACTTTTTGAGTAAATCAATATGTTATCTAATAATAGTTTTGTGATCTTATACTTCCATATTCCAAAAAAAAAAATTACAAAAATACAATTTTATCCTTCTTGTGTTATGTAATATTGAACTGTTATTTGATAGGAGACGAAAATGAAGTACAAATTGAATTCCTAATAATCATGTTGTCACACTATATAATGATGACAGTCTTTAACATTTATAATCTATCTCACGTCCAATGTTCGAATACAAATATATGGTAGTATTCAAAGCAAAAGATACCTATCATAGTAAAGTTATTATCGTTTTGATTTAATTAAAACGAACTGTTAGTGGAGTTACTAAATTCCTGGTAATATCTTAATATTTTAAGAAAATCCATTAATTTTGATACTCAATTTGTGATATTTATGAATAGGCACTATGTTGCAAATTTGAAATTTAATTTTAGAAACACTGAACAAGTTTAATGTGACAACAGGAAACTCAATTTTCGGACAAACGTCGAGTATTCTGAATGTCGACTTCACATTTTTATATTTAATAAGTAACGTTGGAGATGACAATGACACAAATGCTAACAGTCATTATAGTTGTTTGGTGAGAGAAAAAACATAAATTGGTCCTCAGATAAAAGTGTCGATGTTAGCAATGGTTCCCAAGCATGGGTATAGTATAAATTAAGATATGATGGCCATAGGCTGAACAAAATTTCTCTCTCGAAGTGTAAAGAACAGGCGTATAAAGTAATACAAGTGATTGATTGGTTAGGTTAGGTCATTTTTAACTTTTCGCTACTCCATTGGCCTTTTTGTTTTCTTGAAGTTATATAACTTACACTTTTGCCATAATCTTTAACGATTGAAAATATAAAACCTATTTGGAAAATTACACTTTTTATGTTCAATAGATATCCAAAATATATGTTTCAATAAAAGGGTCTAAGGTTTTTCAATCGTATTATATTTAAAATAAAACAAGTACTTCGAGTAATCTTATTTAACTACATCGCGTTTGACTTTTACAAAGAAAATACTCCTTCTCTTAAACAATTGTTCTTGTATAATGTGTTTTGCAGTTGCTGAATTTAATGAAACCGTTTTTTATTCATACAAGTTTGATTGCAATTGCAATTAATGTTATATTATTGTGGGTAATGCAAATTTCTGAAGACATTGCGAATAATGATTAATCAACGAGTTTCTTAATAAAATGTATTGAACTATATTGTATAGTAATATTTCTTCTAATATTTTTTGCTATTAATAGACTATCTTAGGAAAATCTTACTAGAATAAAAATGTCTACTATTTGTCACTATTCCTAAATTTCAATATCAGTTTTTTTTATTCATAATATATGCAGGAGTGAAATGAATACTTTATGCCTTATGAACATGGGTAATATGATATTTGTTTTTTTTTTTGGAAAATGATATATAATAGATATTTAAGAATTTTAAGAATACAAGTATGAATACTTTATTAGTTTGACTTTCATTTTAGTATCAAATTATAATATTTGTATATTATAAAATATTGTGATTACACATTAATTTAAATATAATTGTGAGTACGTTTAATTATATCACATTTACATTTACTAGCTCAATACTTGATGTAGTTTTAAATATTTCTATCTCCTTCAAAAATCATGCATAGTCTGTGTTATAATTATTGTTGATTTAATAAATGTTTGAATTTATTTATATATCTAATAAAATTGCATTTTATTGAAAACATGGATATATATTTAAAACAAAAATTGTAAATCTAAAGAAAATAAATTAAAACTCATACATTTAAGGTATAGACAATGCACATAATAACCTACAACTGTTCTGTGGTATTTAAGATGTCGTACAAATTGTACATTTTATTATTATAATTTTTATTATTACTCATAGTTCATTATTTACATGCCATATAATTTTAGATTCTGGGTGTAACAAATAGCAATATGAATGTATTGATTCTAATACATTTTTTTTTTTATAAAATGTAATTATTTTTTTTTGTATCTTTCGCCACCTTTTAGATTTTGGAGCAGTAAAATTGCTTCAATCTTCAACTTAGAGTGTGGTCTCTGATAGTAAATTAGTTCTACTTAGCATAGGATCAAAAGTAAACATTTTCAGTACTTACTTTTTAAAGTAATTGGGAAAACATGACAAAATGTCAACATCGTTATTTTTGAGCTATGTTTTTTTATTGGTAATGAAGTAGGTATCGATAAAAAGCTTGACAATTTAACACAAGTTCCTTTGATGGCTCTTATAAAAATGTACTAATATTAAAATTAATAATATAATTAAAATATTCACTACATCAATATGCATGGAAAATGTATGTATGTTTGAAAATATATATTAGGCTGACAGACGGTTTCCGAGGTACAATACATATCGAGACAAAATACAATACCAACTATTACTAAGCCAGCTTATCAAAAGGGCTTCAGAATTTCAGGAATAACTAAATTGTAAAATACACTTTTTGAGAATGTTATTTGTGTTGTTGGAATTTTAATTATTGAAACCTATATAATTCTACCAATATTACATCTCACTTTTAAACTTTTTAGATTTTAATATTTACAAAAGTAACCTTGATAGGTATTTGTCAGATAATCATGTTTAACTGTCTTTCTTACTGCCATTTTTTTTTGTCTCGATGTAAGCCACGTTAGTTTTATTTTAATTTTTAATTTTTATTATCATATAATCAATTTTTTGTAAACACTAGCCTCCAAACTTCTCAACGTGATAACGTTTACAACTGGATTATAATTTTATTGTATCTTTAACCAACATTGTCCAGTCACTTGTTGATTTTCTGTTTATAAATAATATCGTAATATTTAACAACATTATAGACATAAGTATGAAGATTGATTAATAATACTAAAATATTAATATAAATCTATATGAAATACATGGTTTTTACTTTACGGATAATTCGATAAAGACCGGATCAAATAAAATGTATATTTGAAATATAAAAAATATAAATCCAAAATTATATTTATATTTTATATTATACTTTGAGGTTCTTTCTTATCTTAGCGTATTTACTGATTGTCTAGTTATTTAATGAATTATTGCTTTTTATTTAAATATTTTACAAAACAAAAAAAAATGGTAGTAAAAATGTAATTTAAAAATTAAAATTACTACCTATATTTAGTATTTCATTAACATTGTATAAAATATAAATATTGCGATGGCTTTCTGCATGCGATATAATAGCTTAGCGCTCCTTTACCGCCAATGACAATCTTAATCGACTTATGGTTTTGTTTTTATTAAAGAACTGATGACATTGTACGCAAATTTTATAATCATACAAAAAGAGAAAAATAAATAACACAATTAATAATTACTTAAAAAATAAAAATTTAAATAAGTAATTCTGTCAACATTATTTTTTTTTATATTTGATCTTTTTTTCTATGCATATTTATGTGTATCTATGTCTTAGTATAGTTACATATTTTGTTGCGAGTTAGCTGTATTTAACTGAATAATTCTATATTTGGTTAGAACTAAATTGTAGCTGAACTAATACAGTTATTGTGGACTGTCGTACATTAATCGATAACATTTCAGATTTAATTACGAAAAATATGGAATAGTTGAATTTTCGTATAATTTTTGCACTATTTATGTCCCTCTTTTACGGGGTTTGAATTATATAATACCGATAATGGTGGATGCCAGCTGGTAGCGGCCTTTTTGGGTCGCCGCCAGCCATTATAATAATTCGTATGGACCGCATAGACATCACAATGATATTATGATATTAATGTGTGCATGAGTATATTGTATGTGGTTAAAGGGTTACATATACCTACACTGTAAATAATAATAATAATAATAATAATAATAATAATAATAATAATAATAATAATAACAATAACAATAACGTTACTATTTTATAGTAGTTACAGACACCTGCGGTGAACCTTACGGTTATCGGCGTGCCTTCTTGTTTAGTGATAATGCACGTGACTTAGAAAACGAGAAATCGAGGTCAACATATTACCTCTCCGGAAACAAGTGTATCCGTGTGAATACTTTAATATTCCGATGATGTAGTGAGAAAAAAACAATACACGTTTTATATAAAAACGGTAGTATTGATTTCCCAAGGCAGTTTTTGTTTTGACTTTTGGCGACAATCTCGGGCTTGATGAAAAACGGTTTCTAGCCAAATGTCCGGGGAACGTTCGAAGGACAGGGAAAAACAAGATAGATGACCTTTTTTCATATGAATTGTATTTATTATTATTTTATTTCATTTTAGAATCGAGTTTGGCAATTTTACAAGTCGATAACATATTTTTTCACCTTTTCAAAAATTCACTGACAGTAAAGATAGTTATTAGGTAGGTATGTTAAGAACGATTTTTCAAAATAATAAACTGGAAATACATTGAGAGAAATGAGTTATTATATAGATTTATAAATAAAAATCTGGAGGTAACAAGTTGATCAATCATCTAGTTTTCTAGTTGTCTTCTACTTATTAGCTACACTTTTAATCCTTCAAGATGTTCCATTTTTTACAACTTGGGTGACGTACTAATTAAAAATTGTCAATTGGTTAAATTCTTTAGCAAACATAGAATTTAACGCATTAATCTTATAAGTTACTATTATTTTTTACTAAATTGGAGATGGTGCCGTAAATAATACGAGTTTTTGGACTGTCTATACCTAATAAAAATGAGATCATCTATATAGGCTTTATTGTTGTTTGGTTATAATATATTTTATGCTAATTACAATGGTAAAAGCTATTTTAATTTATATGTATACCAAAGTGTCAATTAAATTGTAAGTAAAGTACTGAATAATAATGTTTATGTTTATAATAAGTAATAACTTACTAAATTGTTAAAACCATCTATAAACGCTTAAATGCTCATAATATTATAGGTAGGTTATGATCTTCTTATGTACATTTTATCCGACACGACGATTATAATAATAATACATTATAAATATTATATGGCAGTGCCCTACAGATTTGCGTGTGTTTTTCTTAATATTTAAAATGAAAGTAATTTATGGAAAACAAAAAAATTATAAATTGAATGGTTCAGCGATTTTCTTCTGGGTACCATATTATACTGAATATTAATAGAATATTAATTATAATATTCTATTCTTAGTATTTCATGTGGTTACTGCGGATGGCGTTCATGAACTATTCAGTTCAATCCTTGGACCGTGGTTTGCAACATTTTTAATATACTTTTACTTCTGGTACTATGATCTCGGTTTAATTATCGACCAATATTTATAACATTTTTCAATCTGTATTTTCAACCCTTTTTTGTTCGTTCGACTGTACTTTTCTCATTTTGTTTGTGTTTCCATTTTGTGCGGCTTATCTGCAGTATTATAATATTATATAATAATATAATCTTTCACATTTTGCACATTGCCCGACAACCTATATTATTCTCAATGCTATTGATAATCATATTTCATTCAAACAGAACGTAATATAATTGTAAAAAGCTGACGATGCGACGGAAAACGGTTAATATATAAAAACGTACAATATTGTGTATGTACCACGAATAGACACCAACATAATCTTAAATTTCGTCAAACTTTAAACAGCTTTAATTTTTTATTCAGTAGTTGTGGATTATTATTATTATTATGATTAACATAAATATGTTTTTCCGCTGGATACAAGATTTTTTTTCTACCTGCGAGGCCAAATAATGTAAGGTTTTCGTTGTTATGCTTATACTTATTAACAAAAACATATTTATGATTCATAGATTTTCCTTGTAAAGGAAAAATATTAAAGAGCACCCTACTTTTTTATTATGATTCTGAATAAACAAAAATAATAATAACTCAAATGAACAATAAAATCGTAATAATAATAAAAAAAAAACCCAGTAAAATTAGCTATGTTTTACAGAACCTAGGTGTCGTACAGTGACGTATTTGCGGGGGGATCAAGGGGATCAACCCCCTTATAGTCTGTATATAATATGCAAAAGTTTTCAGAATCCTAACTTAAGGCCTCTAACTTAAATGGCGGGTTTACTGGATAAAATAATGTCTCCCCAAGACAAAAACCTAAATGCACCACTGGTGTCGTGTGTACTAAGCTAATAAGTCATTGTCCATTGATTAATTTACCGTAGTAGTGTAATGAACGTTTTGAATTCAAATTCAATGATAATTAATAAATCATATGAAAAATGATTCTGATCGGAGACGGTTCGTCAATAATATTTCGATGTCTAAAGACATTTTTTAACATATATAAAAATATACAATGAAAAATCATTGTATACGATGAAAAACTATTCCTATAGTTGTTTCGTTCCGATTGTGTTCTGTATTTATATTTCTAAAAGTATTTTTTAATTTTTATATTATAGTATAATAATATAGTTTGAATTCATTTTTTCAAAAATAAATCGTATAATTTGTATTAAATTGTAATTATTATATAACATTATACAATCAGTTATTAACTTTCAAGTCAATACCGATTTAACTAGGTACAGCAAGTATAACCGCGTGAATAGGTTCGTTGTATAGATAGCTTAAAATTAATTGTTTAAGTAAATAATAATATATCCCTACGTAGTAGCAAAAGTTTCAAGTCACTGTGAATAATATTTTTTGAATTACGACAAGATGACTAAAATATCACTATTGCTGATTTTAAACATTAAATTTTCATTTTTTTCATTGAACACTGCTAACTGCTGGTTATTTAATTTTCTTTTTTCCTTTTGTACCATTATTTTGAAACGTATACCAAAAAACGCAGTTAAATACCACGTCTTATTCGGGCATACATTATTTGTGCAACTCTAAGAGGCCGAGATCTCTTCGAATCACTGAACAACCAAAATCCAAGATAAGTTTTTACTTAAGTAAAGCATACATAATATTATTATATTATAGTCCACCGACCACCATCACCTTACTTATATGCTCGTCGAGCACTATCGGTGAGACGGTGCATCGTTAGCTTATCTTCTATTCACGCTCACCACTGCCAATTAAGGTAACAATATCACAAATTCGACCCATATATCCGTGTCCATACGTCACCACAATCAAATACGTCAAGAAAAGTAGTCCCTATAGTAGTACACCCATCGTTATAACTAAATCGTAATAGAAATAATAAATCAAATGACGAAGACAACTTTCGTCGTTCTACTCGAACTTCTAATAAAAATAAATCATCGGAACATCCTTCGTAAAAATATATTCTCGTCACCAAATAGCTTTTCTTTATTCCGAGATGTGAAGCGTTTTCGATTTTAATAAGGCAGACAATACAATATGAATCGAGTGGTCAATGCTTTTGTTGTGTACAGTGTAGTTTATATTTTACTTCGAACAATTTTCCAATTTCCTATAACTAATTGCGAAAAACCGTTAGATTAGATACAAGTATTAATGGTTCAAAATGTATAATTATATTGTGTATACACAATATACATATAAATATCATCGTTATAAAATATGTATTCTATTAACTGGCCAAAGATGGAAATCCCAATAAAAATTATTAATTTCATGAACTTTTTCCCTATCTCACTATAGACATTTTCCTAATCGGTGCTTCAGATCCCGAAATGTTCTTATCATATTTGCCAGCCAATGACATTATTGAACAAATACCTTTTTGAACCCTAATAAATACAACGCAGTGGTTCTAATACTATTTTACAAAATCGAGATTAAATATTACATTTTGTTACATTTTAACATATCACTTATTTACTACTTTGAACTGGAGACATGGTTCATGTTACACACCACATAAAATAAGGTTACGTGCATCTATCTACTTTTTTTCACAAAATATTTAACGTTTTAAACTGTGGCATTTGCTAATTAAAACCTATTTCCGTTTGGGTTCTAACAAAAACAGAAAGAACAATCGTATTTTGTTTCAAATTTTAAAATGTATTTACCAGTATTATCTCACAGACGTAAATTTTCCATGTGGCGAAGAATTCGTACTTTTTTATCTGTGATTTATGCTCCAGAGGGCGGATAGAAAAAAACAACAACATTAGTTTCAAACAGTTTTATCAATGCTTTCCAATTTTCACTATGCTTTTCATTTTTGACTTTTGTGCATAATTTACGATTCTAAAATACTTGTTTTGAAACTATTTTCTATACAAACCCATGCACACTTGCCAAACTCATATAAATACTAAAAGCACAATTATAATAAATGACGAGGGAGGAATTACAGAATTTTTGGAAAAGACAACAGCGTTAAATGAAATTAATAATTTAATAACGACGTCGTGAAACCGACTGTCATTAAGTTTTAATTTTTGAGATGAAATTATTTGCATAATTTGTATAATTTAACAATTTGTATAATATTATTATAACTATGATTTATCAATGTGTCGGCTAACGATAACGATATTTCATATGGTGTTAATTTCGTGTTTATGTGTATATGTATATTGTATATTGATATCCAAGGAAAACTATCAAACATTTTATGATATTGCGAATGCAAAGTATATAATACTTTACTTAGGTATGTATTTAAATCACCAAAAAGTACTTAAATGTAGTAACTACAAGTGTTTCTTCAGTTTCTTGTGAACGCTTCGGTGAAGCTTATCCAGCTCATGAAAAAATGTTTTTCATAGGTCATACCACCTCCACATGAATACGCCACTAGTTCGAACACGCGTAGTACGAATAATTTAAAAATAGTCTAAATATTAAAAAAATTTCATTGTGTATTCAAAAAAATTATATACGTTATGCCAAATAGTTTTAAGTCCTAGGGTTAATATTTTTTGAATTGTTTCGTATAACAAAATTACTAAAATTATCATAGAAGAAATCGTTATTTTACGTTTTAATATCCGATTTCATCACAAATTTTACTTCAAACGCTTATAAAAAAAATAAAAATGTATTTGGATTCATGCTAAACTTGTTTTAAAATCTCATTATTAATAACTTACAAGGAACCGTGTACACATATACACTCTTAAGCTTTAATTATTAAAATGAAAAATGTTATGTACTTGAGTTGAAGTTTTAACGTTCATAAGAAATTGTGACCATGCATTTTCAAAATTTTTAATTTCAGTAAAAACAACTTAATATGTATATGTAAATACTAAGTATTGATTTTTCATGATTTTTGAGAAAAAAAATTGTTATTATTATATTAATATTTTCTTTAAAATGTCTATAAATAGCTTTAAAAGAGCTAAAAATATTAAAACAATAATTATTTTTTCATTTTCAGAAAATGCTTATCTCAATATTTGATGAAAAGGTAAAATATTTACAGTCATTAATAATTTAATTACAACAATATAACATAATTAATTTTTGTGAAAAACATAATAAATAATATTCCTGTTTATCCTTATTTTTTATTTTGTGTTTGCTGATTATTTTAATAAGTACCTGCGGAAGTTCTTACTGTGAAATTTATACTTTTTACCTAACTCTCAATATTGAAGGTTGAAGTATTTTTTCTGGTACAAAAATTCAGAAAAAAAAAACCCACATCCAACATTGTAAAACAATATGCAATACATTCATCGCCCGTCTGAAATCTAACTATAAAATATAAACATAATTATTGCATTCACTACCATAATAAAAGTAATAATTTAACTTCTTGTCTTATTAGTGTTAGGTCCGAGTATGGCTCAGTTCTTCGGTTTTTTTAATATAGGTACCATTAATATACTCAAAAAAGGAGACTTTTTCTAAGTCATAAAATGAAACAACTAAGAGCACTGTAGATAAGTATACTATATCAATTTCTTGCTGGAAGGATAATATTAAAAATAGCATACCGTTCTTTGGGTTTTAGCTCAGTTTCACGATCGCTTTGCAGTTCACGTCCCTATTGGAGGTAAGACGTGATCAAAATAGAGTTTGCTTTGTCACTGACCAAATAAAAGCTACCCACCTAAATTACCTATATTGCAGATACAATGAGGATCCTAGAACAAATTATAGTTTCCGTGTTTCTGCTGTGTAAGTTTCTCAAGAAACTTTTTTAATCCCAGCATATAGAGTAAGATATATTTCCAATGAATATATTTTATCAGAATAACTCATATATATAGTCATATAATACACTTACTTCAAACTATAATCCCTATGGACATAGAAAGCTCGTTATTATTTTATTTTTATCCCGAAGTTTGTCTTTTCTAACATTTATCGTTTGTATAATTAACATATTATATTATTATTCCGTTAATTATTACCTTTTGTTATGTTCTTTAATTTAAAATGTATGTACATACATAATACATTTATAAATTAATACAATTATTAATTTTCACGATGTCCGTATTTTAATGAATGAATTATTTTTTTTGTATTTTAAATAGTTACCTTTGTTTTGTGTATGAAAGAAAAATAATTATTTTATCATTAGCTGCATAGTGATTGATTGCTAATTATCTATACATAACGTACTTTTAAAATAATTAATAATAATGATTTACAATAATATTATACGTGCACACATAAATTTATAAATGTCGATACATAATATATTATGTGATTTATCATATAAAATGGAACTTCTCGGTCCTATATTGATTTAACAACATTTTATTTACGTTTGTTTACAATAATATAGAATCACAACATAACATTGTTTTCTGTTCTATAGTTGTTTATAATAATTAAGATATTTTAATATAAATTGAATACCTTATTAAACATGCTATTCTATTAATAATGAGTTTGTATGGTGCTGTCCAAAAGTATATATTAAGTAGTTGTGCATAATATAAAAACGATTTTCTGTTATAGCCAGTATTGATATGTTATAACAATTATAAGTTCTTAATTTAGTGTTGGGAAAAAATAACTTTAATATTATCTAGATAATAATATGATGACAGATAATAGAAAAAAAAATATCTAGATAAAGGATAAGATAACCTCGTTTTTACTTAGAGAAAGAACAAATAATTATACAATTTGTAGGGTTTTTAAAGACTATAAATTAAATAATAATGTGTACACATACTATAGTCAAGATTATTTTATTAAATTAATGAATTAGAATAAAAAATAGAAGAATGTTTAACGCATATTAATATATTGAATATTTTAAATTATGTGGACAAAAAAAAATATTAACAATTTATATTGGTTGGTTTTAAACACAACCTACCAATGATTCAAAATAACACAGTCTGAGTGACGCCATGCGTTGTTTAAATTTCAAATATCAAAAATTATAAAAAACGAAAAAAATCAATTGAAATTAATAAAAATGTTATCTTATTATCTGCGGACAATTTATTTTTTTGTAAATTTTCATATATAGGGTTTTTTCAATTTAATATTAATACAATATAATCACCAATTTCTAATGTCTAACGATGGTATAAAGTGTATCTTGCAATGTACCTATTTAAATATTATTTTAACAACAATCGGAGTGATTGGTAACAAAACGTAAACATATTAAACATAGGTACATGTTTCATCCCGACCATAAAGCAAACTAAATAAAATAAAACAATTTTCTAAGTTATAGGTATCTTTAAATTATATTTACAATAATCAACAATGTAACTATCATTCTAAAAAAGTATTTTCTTCCACGGTAATATACTGTATAACTATACCCGATTTTTAAATGAAGTTCAAAGTTGGGTAAAACTCTAAAATTGTTGCAATTCACTCTGTTTTACGGTATTATTTATAACATCTTTAATTTACTTAATTAAAATATATAAAATATACATTACATTATCTTTAAATCTCATCAGACTTTATAACACTATCATACATATACGTCTTATATTTACATAATATTTTATATACTTTATGTAGGTTTATAATAATAGTGCGAAGTGTCGTGGAATGAACATTTTTACCAGATCGTACGTCAAACTGTCCGCGGTCTGCAATGTACATGTTTATCTGGTTGTATATATAGTGACCACTATTATTATGCATTTATGCCTGCAGGACGCACGGGTCACATAAACAATCGCTAAGAACAATAGCATAATGTGTGATATTATTATAATTCGTTAAACCATCTGATATATAATTACTTCATCGAATCTATAGACTTATACTCTGTTGTACAAAAAACAAACTATTTAATAACTTACATACCGTGATTCTATGAATATTAGTTACAATAATGTATATTGATACCTAAATGTGTCGAGTACACGATGTATCGCATTTGGTTATTGTAAACTTTAAACTCATGACTAATGAAATATACTTACATTTTAATTTGAAACTATTTTTTTAGACAGTATTGTTACGAACAGTATTATTTCTCAGAAGTGATTTTTTCAGCAGCTAATAAGTAATATCGAAAATATTATACTGGCATATTTTTTTTTTTTTTATGAGCATTTGAATAAGTACCAAATTACTAAAGCAACAGTTACTAACAGTAATATGTCATAAAATATCCTTAGCGATAAAGGAATAGATCATAGAGATTATAAGTATTTTTCGTATACAAGAATTTGTCATTTAATTCAAATTTAACACATCCATTAAAGTGATATAGTCAATCATGATTCATGATGTATAATCAAAATATACTAAACTGCAGAGGAATTTCCTTGATTTTTCATATTATTGTTATAATGTTTTTAATTTTTATTCATATGACTCAACTGCTACGGTTATTGAAGTTTTGAACAAAAAAATTACATTTGATGTTGTATAAAAATTATTTTAAATGTCCTTTAAAATTATTTTAATGATGTCCCATTCGTTCTGATTACATTTGATAATAATCTATGTGTATACGTTATATCTCCTGGAACAGGTCATCTCTTTGAAAAATTATTATTATTTATATATAGATATAAAAACTTAACAATAAGTTAGCATATTGTAATACTTTAACTGCAAATGGTATGGGTAATAATATATATTATTATTTTATTATATAGATACGATGTACAATATTCAATCAATTTATTTTTTTGCAAGTTTTTAATCATGATTGTTTTTGAATATGTAGGTAGGAATTGATCACTATTAGTATTTACATATTGTAATGTTATGTTCAAAAATGTTTTCAATTTTCACAGTAGTTGCCATAAGCATACCGTAATAATTAATATGGGCTAATTACGAAAAAAAACTTAAAAGAAAAATTGAAAATTATCCTTACATTTAAAGGTATAATAATTATTTACAATATAAAAATATATAAATAATATAACAAAATTAGAAACTAATAAGTATTTATAAAAAAATGTTTGTAATTAGTTGCTTATTTAAATATTATATCACTGTAAAGCCAATTATTGCTACCTACCTCCCTTAATTATTGAAATTAAATTTGTTTAACAATGAATAAAGTCAAAAGTTCCTAATATTTTTTGTAGTGCATATCATGGTGTTCACACGGATCGGTCATTATTCACTGATATGTTACATGGCTCATATTACTTGCAAAATATATTGAGCTATATTGTTATGGTTATTTCATTACACTAATACAGTATTGTCATAAGAATAATAATAATTATAGCCAAGTAAAATAGTCTCATTTGTCTTATTGAAACAAAAAAATATATACAAAAAATAGCTGTCTATTATTATTGTCGATATACTATTTAGTGTAATGCAAATAATAAATATCATTCGAGTAATATTTACTCATTAGTATATGTATAATTATTAACAAATAATACAGCACCACCTTCTCATGGCAGCTTAGACACATACACTAATACAAATTATAAAATATTAAATTTGTGATGGTAAAAAATAATTAAAATATATTATTATGCTGAATAATAAAAATAAAAATAATTAAGCCGTTTGATTAAAACTAGAATATTTTTGTGGTTTTCTTGAAGAATTATGAAAATATCGTGACTTAGACCCAAATTTTATAGTAATGGATCCTACTATAATATATTCTATTATTATTATCTTTTTTATATTTCTATGACCTATAACATATTTTATACCACGTATTTTTTTTATTCAGTTTAAGTAAATTAAATATTAGGTTTTTTTAAACATCACGATAAATATACCGACGTTTAAAGATTTGAATATTATATTTTTAATATTAAATTTAAATATCGATGAACTATAAAAATTTGATATAAATTGCACTTAGAAATTGAAAATTAATCGTGTAATGTGAGGGGGCTGCGTATAGTTGTCACCCTAGCACTAAAATGGAAATGGCATGTTTACGAGTGATTTTAAAATTCTGAAAAAGAGTTTACAAACTAATGCAATCTATTTGTTCATTTTGGCGCTCGAAATCGATCGGACATTTTTGGGAGGGGGTTGGTGTTAAGTTTCCACCCAACTTTGAAACACATCCCACAGTTTTTGGTACAGCTAAAATGACAAATGTTCAAAAATTGGTTTGAAAGAAATGATCGGACAACACGAAAAGTTGGTGCAATTTCGTGGAAATTTTCTTGAGCACATTATTATTATTATTATTTTTCTACCTGTACTCGCAAAACATCGAGAGTGATATTATTTCGAATGTGTAGGTTTTGAGCAAGTACACTTTTAATCTTTTATAAGTTCGTCGACATAATAATATCTTGTACAACGATTTAGATCGCGTCTGACAAGTGCTGCAAATGTGCTGAAAGCAAAGACGTATGACGCGTATGCGTCGTAGAAAATATTATAGAACGGAGAGTAAATTATGCAAAAAGAGACATTCCGTTTTTACACCGACGATAAAAATGATCGGAAATTGAAGATAACCATAAACGTCACAAACACGTATGGAAATAATAATATTATGCAACCGTCAGCGTATTATTATTATTATTATTATTATTTAGTTTCATTTTCTCTGGTATAACCTTGTTGCGCGCGCGTTGGAGCTGTTCCCCCATATACGACGCAATAATATTATTATACACGCACATTATAGTAAATATAATAATAATCTAGTCGAGAATATTATTATCGTGGATGGAAAGGAGAAAATCCATCGGTACCTTTATATGATATTGGCGTGTGTTTAACGTCTGTCTCTGTACATAATACACCGTATTATTTCTTTTCACGTTTATTATTTGAACGTATACACAATTCGTGGGGCTCGTCGCCTCTGATCGCTCAACAATGGATAAGGAGGATGTGTGTGACTGTAGTAAGTAGGTACATACCCACACACACGTATAAACACGCATAATACGCTGGTTTGTACACGTATCGTTGTACATTCAAATTCCTCTGAATTTACTGGGTCAGAGGAAAACCCTCATGTCTCGTTCGGATCGATAAAATCCTTTCTCTACGCGAGTTTTACTTTTTGTTATTACCCGTCCGGCGCGTTTTGTATAACCCCCTCGGCTGAGCTCTACAGTCTAAACCCCTTTTGATCCAAATAATAACCTTTAAAACTTTATGTTTTGTGATATTATATCCGTATCCCGGTTCCCCGTACTATAGTTTCAATATAGCCAAAATTACATCAGCCGCTGTATTTATTTGAATATTTTAAAACGAATAGTTCATATAAAAAATATATATATATATTATAATATAATTGTTGTTATATTATCCACAGCCGTTTCGTGTCATAACGCTGTACGCTGTTCTCAATACGCCAATCATTAATAAACAATATGAATATTTGTTCATATTTTGTGTAGTTTGATACGCATAATGTATATTATACTCCGTATATGTTAATAAAGACATTAATTAAATAACTTACTGCTGTTTGTATTTGGATTATTAACCGAAAATACTTTTAGCCGAGTCTGTAGTTAATTTCCATATATATTTTTATTTATAAGCTGGAGGAAACTACCAAATGCAAAAGGTGTCACGCGTATGGAGTTTAATTGAATATTCAATGGGTGACCGAACCTTTTTCGCCTCGGCCTGAAAATTCTAATTAATTTATTTTGTTATTAATGTTTTTCTTCGAATTATTCTGTTTTGTACCATCTCGCCTTTATCTTTACGTGATAATTTTGCTGGAATCATACGTGTTAACTGATGATGGTAAATATGTTGTAATAAAAGTAAATATCCATTGAATATTGAAGTATGAAGACCTAATAGTATTATATAGTTATTAGGTACTGTTATTAAACTGTACACTATAGTTGTTATAACGTACATACATATTTTAGAGGCTAAAATTTAGCCTTTAGGTGAAGTTTAAATATTTCGTTCAACCTTCAACAGACCAAAAGCGCAATTCCATACATTTTTTGACATTATAATATTAATAATAACAGGCTTCATTATTAAATTAAATAAAGAAGTAAATTAATAATTGTATTGTATGTTTAAATACAGATTTGAAATAATTTACAATTCATAGGTACCATATCACTATAGTGCTCTAATACTTAATTAATATATTTTTTATTTAACTAGAATGAATTAAAATTTAAAAACATAATTTTAACGTTTTACCGATTTTATTATTATTTTTAATCTAAATAATATTACATTAATCTTATAAAATAAAACGAATACTACACACCATTCACGATACTTACATTTTTATTATGTCATAGATGGTAGATATAAAGGTACACACTTTAGATGACGTATATAAAAATAATAATTACGAATTTGACGTGTACTCAGGTTTTAGTTATATTTACACGGAAAAATATTAGTCAAGTGTGATGAAAATTAACGAAACAAAAAAAAATTGCTTAATTAAACAAAACAAAATAATTTGTTTAATGTCACCTGCAGCTAATTGTTTTCATGTATATAAACCCACAGACATCACATGATTCGACACATAGTGGTCAAGTTACAGTGGTATTATACTATATGTTGATGAATTATATTAAATTTAAATCCGACCATAATACACAATGAATTTGAGTTCAGTTTTTTTGATTTTGGCAATCGGTTTTACCGTAAGTAAAATACTATATAATTTATAAACAGATTCTTGTTGTTAAATAAATTATTTAACGGTTTTCAGTAAAATAACTGCAGTTCATTTTATAACACAAAAAAAAATCGTTATCACTTAGGTAGTTGGGAATACTAATAATGTTCAAAATAGGTACCTATGATTTTATAAATATCTGAATAGGTATGCAGTTTGAAATATTTTGATCTATAATATTGTATTGTTATTATAAATACTCAACTTACACCTAAACTATGTAATTTAAAATGATTTTTGGAATTTGTATTTTATTTATAAATATATTCTAGAAAAATTATTATTTGCTATAAATAATAAATGTACCTAGATACTTATATTATATAAAATATATATGCACACAATATACATATTGTATAGTTAATGAATAATTAATATTGAAATTTTAAATGCAATTAAATAATAAAAACATGAATTATATTTTTTATTTAAGTTATGCAAAATAAATTAAGCAAAATGACATACTTACATTAAATTTAAAATTTACGACAATGAAGTCTTATTTAAAATTCAAAACATTGTACAGGACTTAAAAATGCTTTATTTATTTCGAAACTTGTTATTTTTTGCGAAGTCAGATAACTCGTAAAAAATAATATAATAAGTGTTTTCAAATGTAGGTACCTATTGTATATTTCGTTCGTTTTCATAAAAAAAGTTATTTTTTTAGGATTATAGAGGTACTTTAGATATAGTACAAATATAGTTAAATATTTAAATTATAATTAAATAAAAATAAAGACTTTTCAAATAATTATGTTATAAATACCTATACTTTTTAATATTTGTGAAAACAATAATGATATTAATAAGTAGGACGGGAAAAACATTGATAAGACTATCATCAGTGCTTATATTTTTGCCTCTCTCGATAATCACATACAAATAATTATAATACCGTTTTGAGCAGAATTCGGCTAAAAATCATGTTAGCTGACATAATATGCTGACACTATATTAATATGTAATGGTGTTTTACATTTCTACAAAACGGATCAATGGTTGTAAATGGTTTTTGATTATACCTACGTCTAAAGTAAAATATTAATCAGGAATAATCAATAATTGTTCAAAAAATTACATACTAGGTATATTATACCTACAATTTTTATGAAGTACGTACTTTTTCAAGACGAAAAGTAGTTCTAAAATATAATGAAAATGTAAACCAATATTTACACATTTTTCATATTACTCATTATTTAAAAATGTCCACCAAACATCAAATTTTACTGCAATATTACTGCCATGTATATATATTTTTTCTATACTCAAACTTCTGACATATAAAATTCATAATATTTTTCGCCAAAATAATTTTTCTATGAATTCAATATGGGCTTACAAATACCTTGAAAAAAAGATTCCTAAACTATAGGTAGTTCTTTAATTTCAGTGATCCATAGATGAATACATTTACTAATAATTTTATTTGTAATTTATCATTGATGTGTACTCAAGAAGACAATTGTAAGTCAAATTCATACCCTCCTTTATAGAAAACAATTTCGTATTAAATATTCTATACAAAATAATTACATCACAAAGTAATACGATTTAAATTAAAACAATATTATTTCAAAAGTTTTTGCAAGTTGAATAGCTTGCGTTGCACATTTAACGATGACTGTAGCTGTGGTTGTATGTTGGGTGAAAAGGGTTCGTATAATTGTAATTCGCCATGTTACGCATGACAATGTGTCATGCAGAGTAAAAAAATGTGTGTTAAAATGATTTTAATATAAACTAATTTTACAAAAAATAACAAGAATTTGAAAATAGTTGTGCGATAGCTGGTACTGTATGAATGTATGATACGATATTGATTATACACGATGCAATGTTATGTTAAATACTTACATTGTATCTATTATTTGTTATCACATTGAGTAATTGTTTAATCATTATTAAATATTTAACGGTGGATTAATATTTACATGGCCACTTAGGTACTGATTATTATAGCTAATCAAAATGTTAACAGTTATATTTTAAATCAAATTGCATTCGACTAAAATCCACACGAATATCGATCAAAATCGAAAGACTTTTTTTATTACTATAGCAAAGTTGAGGGATGGCATTTTTAATTAGTTAGGCATATCCCACTCACCACCGGCTAAAACACGGAAGAGTAATAAATACAAATTATCACATGAAAAAAATACTCATTAGTTTGCGGTACCTATTTGGTTGTAATTTATAGCACGATGAATGCTAATATTTTTGAAAGATTACAAAATGCCGATTATAGCAAATTTCCGGTAGAAAAATTAGAAATAAAAGAAAATTCCTGACTGAAATAAAATAAAAAATGTAATGCAAAAACCGGCCGTGATGGACAAAATAGAGGAAAAAAGGATACAGTACTACAGCTGTATCCTTTAAGGTTTAATAAACATCCTGTGCATCTCAACACAACTTTCTTATGTAAACCTAAGAACTTTAGATTTCATTGTCTGAAACTTGCAGAGTTATCATATCTGTCAGCCAAATTATAGTATTATAACATTCACCGAACGGCTAAATTCAAAAGCACTTGCAAAAATGTTGATAGTAATTCAGCATAGGTAACGCATCAAAGAATAAAACGCTTCGTGGTACTAGAGATGCTTATCATCATGATAAATGCATAATTAATAATTAATATAATGTAATAAAAGTCCACAAAAAAAAAAAGAATAGAATTAATTAAACTAATATTGTAAAGCAAATCAATACAGAAAAAAAAAATTATTTAAAAATTAGGTTGTGGATATTCAGTAAAAGGCAAATGCCGATTTCTATTTATTAAGAAAGTTATGTTCGTTTATTCAATTATGTCGTATTGATTTTTATTATTATAATAATTAGTCTACACTAGTAGATACAGACTGTATTATGCTGAGTTAGACAATCGTTTCTATTTCACTCTTTACAAAAAAAAAAAAAAATAAGTAATAGCATTTATAACATTTTTATTTGGGCTAAAATTAAGTATCATTATAGTTATTATATTAAATTATACACTATAATAGTATATTATTAGATATCATAATATTAATATAAAATGTACTATTGTATATGTTTATATTTATTAATTTATTAATTTATTTAGATAGGTCGTATGTATACGTTATTTGTGCATTAGCTAATTATATTTATAAATAATACATTTAAATATTAGGCTTTGATACTGATGTCTTAGATAAATGATTATAGCTCAACTATAAAATTAAATCTTGAAACATTATATTAATTTGTTGTTGGATATCAACAGAGCGACTTCATGAGTGTTTTTACAATTCCTATTTTTCAAAAAAATGTTTTAAATTTATTTATAACAGCAAAATTATATTCTTTAATTATCTCAACGAATCACACACCGTATACTATAATAGTTATAAATAGACAAATAGTGATATGATAGTGATAATTTATATTCAACTACTTATTAATATTTAAATTGTAATTCTGTGTAGGTTGCATGTGGATTAGACTTGTCCAGACGTGATGGTATTTATCCAAATTTAGCAAGAAGAAGTGATATAATAATGTCACCAGATTATTTAGCTAAGATTCTAATGGAACAAAGGGATTTAATGAAACGAGATAGAACAGTAAAATATATGACGATCCCACAAATACCGGAAGTAAATCTTGTTGATCAAGCCATTAATTCAGATACTGTACCATCGTTAGTTAAACGATGTGTTTGTGTAAGTACATAAAATTACCATATATTATGTTATTATATAATATGTCAGAACATTATTAGTAAAAGTTCTAGATTATATATTTTTGTTTTTGTTGTAGTACATAAGACTGTAAGGGTCATTTATAAGAAAAAATACAATGATTTTTTTTATACATTAAAAAATAATATTTTACTATTAGCAATTTTTTTTTTTTTTAATTATAAATACATATTTTTCTTATTTTACTATATAATATTGTAATGCATATTTAGAACAAAAAATGTACGTGCTCTGATTCACAAACAAATGTAGAAAATCGTGAAGTTGGGGTAAATATTTTCATAATTTAATATTACGTAGTGTATATTCATAACAGGTGCCTATTCATTTTTGAATATTTATTTAGGAAACAGAAATGATGGAATCTTCATCTAGCTCATCACAAAGCGAAACAAATGAAATGGTAAAAAAAAAATTCTGTGAGATAAAAATTTCACCATTATTATTAAAATTTCATTTTATTTGCACTTCCATAATATTTTGAATACGCAGCATGTCAGTTTTAATTTATAAGTTAAAATAATACGATATTTTACAGTATTGTAATAATGATTATAAATAATATAATATTATATTGTATTAATATTATATTATATTATATTAATATTTAATGTGTTTAGGAAAAATTAGTTTAAAAAAACATAGCATTAATGTTTTAATATTAATTTTGTATTTATTCAGAATTCAGAAAAAAAGGAATCTTCATATTACTCATCACAAAATGGATCTGACGAAACAGGAACTATGGATTCGGTAAGATAAATATCCGGACTTGAATATGTTCACCATTATTATTATAATGTTAATTTTTATACACTTTCAAAATAATTTGACTAATTTTAAGCAATTTATTAATATTATGATAATTAAGGATATGATATTTCTGATGTTTTTTGGGCAAATAGTTCAACCTAGGTGATTTATTAAAAATTGAAAGAAATATCACAATACCCAATATAAAAAAGGTGGGTAAATGGATGTCGCTCTGCTGTACAGTAGGTTACAAGTGGGTCACTGTATAATGGATAGTATTAAATTTGAATTCAATGATATAATATCACTGTATAAGAAAAACGATTCTGAGCGGAGACGGTTTGTCAGTCTAGATATTAGACATACATATTATAGGTATACTTATCTATAGTGTTATTAATAATTTTCAAATTAATCATATCACAATATCCATTAGGTAACGCGTTATACATCAACAACAGACCGTAGTGCTATCATAGATATATAATAGTATACTTTAGAAGTTTCAAGTACCCACAAATAATATTATACAATCACAACAAAATAACCAAAATAGTTATTCCAGGTTTTTTAATATGTAATTTCGTCCAAATTTGAACTTAAAATTACTATAAAAATAAACTGTGCTTATTGTATTTATATTATATGTATTTCTTAGAATTTTTGGTAACAGAATTAAATATTTACGTGGAATCTTGTTTTAAATTTTCAATCCTTAGATATAAAAGTTGAACATTTTATAAATTTTTAACTACAATGATTGATAATTTTCGAGATTTTGATAAATTTTGTCAAAATTCGATCTTTAAATGCTTATAAAAAAAAAATTGTGCCTATGTATTTTTAATATTTTTCAATTAATATTGTAACAATATATCAGGAGCTTTGTATTAAATTTTTACACTTTTTGGCCCAACAGATAAAACTTTATTGATATTTATAGAAAAAAAAACTAAAAAAATTGAAAACTGAAAATGTCCGTAAACAGCTCAAAAAGAGTCAAAATATTTTCAAAATTGTATGGTGTATATAATATAAATAGTATAAATAATAATATTATAGTAAAATATATAATTGCAAGACATTAAATACCTACCTATATTTAGCCATCTAGGGTATAAACTACACTAAAAAAAAAAGTGTAAATATGCTAATAAAATATATGAGGTGTAGAATGTATTTATGTGTATAAAATATGAAGATTAATAACGTTATATTGTTTTAAATACTTCGCGCAAACCTAAGGTGATA